>NC_080423.1:91846002-92163346 GCF_029873635.1 Malania oleifera | reverse complement strand
TACTGAGAGGCCTGCTAAAATACCCTATCCTACTCCCGCAGCATACAAAGCTCAAAACCATGAAATTCACATTTCTCTCAAATCAATCAATTCAATTCCCAGAATAATAATTATTTTAATATTGACTAGAGCCACACACTCCCAATAACTAATTAAACTTTAAAAATAAATAATGGATATAATTCCACTATCCTCACCCTAGCCTTAGAGTGGTGTTTAGGAAACTCAAATTAAAAATTTGCTCTGACCAACATGATGAGGATCAAACCTAGGACCCTATGGTGGTGTCCGATTGTCAATTTAGCTAGAGATTTAAGGAAAAATTAAGGATAGAGAGAGAGAGAGAGAGAGGGGTTACCTTACCCTAGGAGTGGTTCCTACGACGCTTTTACGACAAATCCACTCCAGTAAGAATGTCGGTGGCAGAGAATGAAATCCAATGATATTTTCAGTTTTTCGTTTGGTGCTCGTTAGGCTGAGAAAATCGAGAGGAGAGAGAAGGAGGGACAAGGAGAGAGAGAGTGAAGATTCGCAGGGGGGGCGCTGCCTCTGCTCGCTAAAAAAAAAATTCAGGATGCTATAGAAGGTTAGAAGCATTCTGATCCTTCCTTTTAATATATGTATATATATATATAATATTATTTTATTATATTAATATGTATTTTTATATTATATTATTTAATTAATAATTATTAAATAATAATAATAATTTTTTTGGAATCACTACATAAATACAAATGATGCTCCTTTAATTTGAGCTGATAATAAATATAAAAAAAAACTCACACATAATCTCTCAAGGATTGAATCAAATACAATTTAGAGAGTAAGAGAGATTGAGCACTATGAAATGAATAACTAGAATGCAAGAGTGCCTAGGTTTGGGTTCAAAGAAATCTTTCACTAAATGCTTGTATTAATCATCAAAACCATGTCTCTAATAGCTTGTATTTATAGTCAAAATATCCAACTAGCCGTTATTGGACCGTTGAGAGCAATTTTTAAACAAAACTAATTGTTTTTGCCCGTTAGTGTCATTCTACCCGTTGGACTCGTCGACTAATCCCTTGCACTCATCGACTAGTGTGAACTAGTCACTCGTCGATGAATCCCCTGTTCTCGTCGACGAGTGACCTGAATCAGAAAAAATCATCAACATGAAAGTTGTGAGATTTTTTCTTAGCTTTCCAGGGTCAGCAAGATTGTCTTTTTTTGGATTTTTCTAGCAAAAGTTATGCCCCAAATACCGAAGGGTGTTTTGGAAATTTGATCGGTGCATAATAGAGGTTAAACCCAACCAAAAATTTTTTTAAATGCTTAAAACATTCTTAGGTAAAAGTATATGAAATATATTAAGTCTAATAGAATTTAATACTTGTTCAAAAGAGTTTTCTCTTGAATATAAGATATCTTGTTAATAAAAACACATTTGAAAAACCATTTTCATATCTTATATACTTAGTATGTCCTTTAACGAAAATATACTTTACTTTCTTTGCACCATTAGGACATAAGACTCGTTTTGATAAAATCGGGACTAAGTATGAAGATGTTCAAAATACCAAGATGTTTGAAAACTTGTCTCTTTAGAAAACATATTTGAGTTTAGGATTCATTTAACAAACTCTTAAGTTTAATTTTGAAAACTATGAAAGTTGAGTTTGTAATTTTAGTGCAATCCTATAAATTCACGTGTCCTAGTATGCATGTGCATTTGCTCAACTCTTACTCAGAAATTATGTATGAAACAAAACCGCAAGAATTACAAGATATACTACCTCAGACACATACCCATTACATAAAATACAACATTAAGCTCCCTTTGGTTGTGTTTGGGTTCTTCCGAGTACGTCTCCATTTGATCTTTCTATTCGAACATCAACTCGGTTCGATCTTTGCATTTTGACCAATACTTTATGTATTCGATACTTGTACCTGTGCTTAGCATGATCTGCAAAGATGGTAAACACTAGAAACCACAAAAAGGTTAATATCATCAAAACACATAAACCATGATAGTGTAGCCACCAAGACTAACATTTTTCCATTTTTTGATAATGTCTAACCTATTAAGAAATTCCTTAATCTTTGCATTTGTGATTATACTAACCATAGCTTAATATGTAAAGATAAACTTATTTAGAACCACTAATGATTTGTTATCATCAAAACAAGACAATTAAACTCATGTAACCTCTAAGACTAACATATTTAATTATTACAAAAATTGGATTTATGTAAAGGAAAATAGAGATGTTACAACTCATAAAAGAATTTTTTAAAAAAGTACAAATCTTAATACATGGAAAGATGGAGGGCATTATTGCATATGATAAAAAAATCACAACTTTCTTGAGAGATTCCAAAAGTAAAAGGTATGTAAGAAAATTTTGGACCACATGAAAATTGTTCACATATTTCATAAAGGAATTCTTAGTTGGCCATGTGAAATTAAAGTTGAAAAAATGGTGACGTTTGTTAACTTTTGTTTATCTAAATCCCCAATTTTATACTCATACAACATAAATTTCTCCATCAAGATTTGAATAAACCCTTGAATTATTCAAAAAAATCAAATTATGGCCTAAAAATTATATTGTTGAGAGTACGTACAAATTTGAGGAGAGCAATTGAATATATTCAATTTGTACTTATAACTTTTCTAAAATTTTACTTGTCTAATATATGATTTTAAAATTTAACATGAAACTTAGATCACTTATTAAATAAGTCTGAACAAATTGTGTTATATATATGGCAATATTAAGCTTAAGTTGTTCAATGAATGAGGTTATAACAAATCGAGATCAACGTCAACTCATTTTATGCTAAAAAAATGAGCTTAAATAGTTTTTATTGACATGAAATTCTGTACATACGACAAAAAACTTAGTTAGTTAATAATGAGGAGATGAGAAGAAGAAAATAAGAAAAAATAGAATAAATTATATATACAGTAAGTAACCACCATACATTAAATTTGACCAAATGAACTTAATTGTGCCTACCCAAATTTGGACGAGTCGAACTTAAAATGCTAATAGAGCAAATTATGTAATAACATTTCAACAAAATTTTCATCGAGAAAATTCTCTAGGATCTTGTCACGTCTTAATTATTTATTTTTAATTTACAAAAAAATAGAAAAATAAAATAAACCTTTATTTGATCAAAATAAAGAAGAGAGAAAATTTCTTTTCTTGATATTACAAAATACGTTATATTTGAAAAATTGCTTAGTGTCACAGGGCCATAATGACATGTGCCTGCATGACTGGAATCAATTGGGTATTCACAATGTATTATCTCGGTGCATCTTATTATGAGTTTGTGACGCAAATTATAAAGGTGTGACCCACTGATTCTTGTCCAATGGGATGCACACAACATTATCCAGTTAATCCCTGCCACGTGCGCTCATATATCTTAGATTCATGTCTGATTACAGAGGAGCGGCCTATTGAGCCTCGTCCAATGGGATCAGACCTAGGACAGCCGGACCATGGAGAATGATACGGATTCACGCACCTTATCATACAAGTGGCATCATTATCCATCCCCAAGAAAAAAAATAAAAAAAAGAATAAAAGAGCACGCTGCGGGTAAAACACCCCAGGTTCGTGTCTGTACAATTCTTAAAATACCCTTGTAAGAAGTCTTATATACCTCCTCACTTCGCTCAAGCCAGTGACCCCCCACAGTGTCACCGCCGTCATTTCACTCCGCCCGTTCCCCAAGCCAAAGCTAGCCTAGCGTCACCCCGCAACTTGAAGCTTTTAGATTTAAGGTGTGCCAAGTAGCAACGTGTCGATGACGTAGGACCCCAACGTCATCGCACCACGTCAGGCCGTGTTTCGTAAGGCAGGCCCACTCGCCGCTCCCGCACGCGCCCAATCCTAGTCCAATCTGCTCGGAGCATGTCGACACGTCATCGCAATCCCACGTGGCCTCGGCCCTCCGTTCATTGAATCCATCCGTCCTGACTGGGCGCCCGCCTTCCTCCACCCGCGCAGAGCGCGTGGGTTAAAAACCCCCTCGTTGTGGAATTTTCCTACCTAGCTTCCTTTAATTTTCCTAGCATTTGCCGTTGCGATGTGCTCTCCTTTTTGTTACATAAAAACCTCTTTGTGCCCTCCGCAATTTGTTTACTCCACATTGAGGCAACCGCCACTCCCACCAGCACCGCTGCGGTCGCAATGGAGTCGCCGGGAAGTTTCCTCGCCGTGAGGAAGAGAGCGATGAAAGAGCTCCTCCGAGGCCAACGATTCACAGAGGAGCTGCAACATCTGCTGCGCACGCCGCCGGGCCAAGGCGGGCTGCCGGCGCCGTCCGCGGAAGACCTCGTTAAGAAAATTTGTAGATCGTTTTCGGATTCGCTTTTGTTTCTGAGTTCTGGCGAGTCGGAGGAGGTGTCGCAGCAGGTCCCGAAGAACTACGCGTGCCTGGACTCGTCGAGCGCCGACGGCCGGAAATACGAGGAGTCCGGCGAGAGCTGGAAGGGCTTGACATTAAAAGATCGGCGAGGGTGCTACAAGAGAAGGTGAATATTTTAATAATAGTAATATAGTAAATATATAGGTATTTATGGGATTTTATTTTCAGAAGGGCAAATTCGCCTGTGTAAGCGATGGGACGCATTTGCCATTTTTTGAGCTTATAGATTAGGAAGATGGATGAATCTATTATCCTCTTTCAAAAGATTTAATTTCTTGAGGTCAATGAACAAGAATGGGGATATATTCGTTGCTTGAATGACGAAAATGGCCCTCTGGAATTAGCTAGCTGCTAGGATCAATTAGTTAATTAAGAGGCGTTACTTCAGATAATATCAAAAGGGGTAATTAACTAGTTACAAATTTATTTTGAAATAGTTTTAATTTTTTTTTTCTTGATGGGCAGTATTAATTAGAGTATATATATTTGATTTTGGTTTAGTTGATTTCTTAAACTAAATTCTAATGTGATTATAACCATGTATATATGGGATGGGACTGGGGGCAGGAAGAGCAGCACACAGACATGGACAAAAACAATTTCAACTCCGGTTGACGACGGTCATGCATGGAGAAAATATGGGCAGAAGGTTATCCTCAATGCCAAACACCCCAGGTTCGTTTTATCTTCTCTTGTCTTCTGTATCTGTAATTCCAAAAATTGCTTTTCATGTTTGCTCTTGAATCCATGCAGTACTAGAGGAAAACAAGATGTATAATTTATATGATATATCTATCCCACACAAACTTTTCTAAAAGCTAAATCTTTCTTTTCTGTTTTTGACATTATGTTTTCTTTTTCGGCTGGCCCTTTCCCTTTTGTCCTTATTCACAATCCCATACCAAAGATTGCCGCATATTCTTTACTATATATGCTTGTGAAAACTGAAATCTCCATCTTCATTGATTGTATATATAATCATGTTGGTTCATATATAAATATATATATAGATACATCTGCTGACAATAGTGATTGCTTACGGGCTTATGTATGTTTGGTGGGGGCAGGAATTACTACAGGTGCACTCACAAGTTCGATCAGGGGTGCCAAGCGACCAAACAGGTGCAGCAGATAGAAGACAATCCCTCAGTTTACCAAATCACATACAATGGCCACCACACCTGCAAAAACCCTCACAAAACCCCTCAGATTATTTTGGACGCCACCACCATCCCTCCTCCTTTCAATGACTCCTCCGTTCTCCTCAGCTTTGACCAATCCTCCAATTCACAAAACGACCCTTCCTATTCCTCTTACCAACCCTTCTTCCTCTCTTCCTTCTCCCAAACCCTAGTCAAGCAGGAGCACAAGGACCATGACACCACCATTACCAAACCCATCACCACCACCACCACTACTACTACTACTACTACCAATCATGATGATGATGACGACGATCATCATCATCATCATCACCATGATTTGTCCACCCACATTAACCAGTCGGCGGACTACCTCCTGTCCCCGGACCTCGCTGCTTTCGGCTCCTCGGGGCTCCTCTCGTCGTCGGGCCACAACTCCGGGGTGAACTCCTGCACCACCAGCAGCCACAGCTTGGACATGGACATGGACATGGACATGATGGTGGGATCGGTTGAATTCAGTACTGATGATGTACTGCAGTTTGAGTTTTAACTTTTGAGTGATCATTAAGCAGCTAGCTAGCTAGCATCAGTGCATGGATATGATGTTGTTGTCCTTTAAATTTCTTAGGTTAATTTTGGTATCTTTAATTTGATTTACCAAATATATATGTATATGTATGTGTACACACACACATATATATATATATAGTGTGTGTGTGTGTGTTAGGGCAGAAGGCAGGAAGGAAGAAATGAATTGGTACTGGGTCAAATTGAGCTAGGCTAGCTCCTTGTACAATATGTGCAACATCAATGGAAAACGCTTTTTAATTTTTCCATGCATGCATGATCATGAAATGGGTCAATGCCATTTGGGTCCAGGAGTTGCCTTGAAATTGCTTGTTCCCTGAGGAAGGAGAGAGGGGTGAGTATGGAAAATGCATGGAAATGGGATTTTCAAAGTATGCTGTGGACAAACCCTATAGCTAGCTCTCTAGAAGATCTTTTGTTTTTTCCCCCCCGACCATAACCCATAACCCCAATGGCTAATGGATTCTTTGAGCAAATTAAAGAGATACATAGAAATGTTATTGTTACAATATTTAAATCCCTGAGGTAGGACCATGTTTGGCCGCTTTTGCGTTTTTATTTATTTATTCTGGGGTTGGTCATGACTCTTGTGACTGGTGATGGTACTGCTACCTGTTTGGCCAGGCGACAATTATTTTAATTGGTGTCCTCCACTTGGGAAATTAAAGGGTACCCTGTCCCATTCCCATCCACTTCCACACTTCCAGTGCCCGTCCAGCTGTTGACACGTGGCAATTGCTCGGTGGACGAACCTAGATACTTAATGCCATTTGGGGTAATAAAAAAATAAACAAAATCTGATGCATTTATTCGGAATGTTATCTGTCATCGACTCGAAAATCAATTTCTTACACCAAAAATATATATCTTGCCAATATGAAAATCACCCTTGTTTTTTTTTTAAAGTCATTCATTGATCTCTTAAGGTAGGGATAATCCCGTGCATACTTCAATCAAAGTTCTCTTGCGTATATTTATTAATTATCTTATCAATTTACTCAATTCATAATTACAAGAGCCTTGGTCTAAATACTAAGAATTTCAAGTTAATTGTCGGAAAAGTGAAAGTTAAACATAATGACTAAATCTATGATGATGCAAAAATTCTTTTAAAAATTATTAATACAAGAAAAATTTTAAGGTGCATTGGATAGTCCCACTTACCCAAAGATCCTATTTCTGTTTAGGCTGGAGGCTAAAGTCAAACATGATGATTAACTTCAAAGTAAATAGATGATGCATATCATTGAATTTTGTTCATTTTTAAATCAACCGATCGGAGGGGTACAAAGCCGAATAAATAAATAAAAATGTTAAAAAATTACAAGTGAATATCACATGTGTGATTGTCTCCCTAAATCTTATCACAAAAAAATTGATAAATAGTACACGATTCTATAAATAAGTAAAGTTGGACTCATTCCAACAATTCATACATTTTCACCAAACAATTAATTATGCACTTTAATAATAAATGTGGTTTTTGCAAGGACGGGCCAAAGAGGTCAATAAAAAATTTTAAAAGTATTTTGAACATTTTATTATTGAATCAAATTAACTTTTTAGTATAAATCAATCTGAATTGCAAATGGACAATATAGTTTATTGCTCGTTCAATGATAAGATTGTTGCTTACATACATACTTTTGTTGTTGGTCGTACATTTGGGACCTAATCACATGAAGTGGGTCTGTGTCATTATAAACAAACACGTGTTGAGATTCCAAATTTGTAGAGCAGATCCATACACCACTCTTCAAAAAGTTCGGAGCTTTATTTTGATCACGATCCACGTTGGTATATGCTGTTGAGGAATTTGTTTCATTTTTTTTTGCTCTTGTAGTGTTTATAATAATGATGATGATGATATTGATAAAGCTAATGAATGATGATTGATATGGAGCACAAGAGCATTGAGTATGACTGCAATCACTTAACTGACACCCAAATCATAGAGAAATTAAGAAAGAAAAAGAAAGGCCTTGTCACCGAAAGAGTGCATAAGTAAGATGTGTGATATGAAGGAGTAGTTATGCCAAATTTGAAAGAAAATGAAGACAAAGAAAGATTGAAAATTAGGTATAAAACATATGTGGGAGAAAAGGTAGGCATGTGCTAGAGATGATTTAACTTATGAAAAAACGCGTAGTTTGAAAAGAGATGTCATGTTAATCATGTTAATGATAAAAAAAAAATTATGATTATACCTTTTGATTATTCATTGAAAGAAGATAGAGAAAGAAAAAGGGAAACAACTTTCCAATGGAAAAAGAAAAGATGCATCTCAAAATGAAACCATTAGGTTTCAAATGGGGTGTAAGGGTGACAAGTTAGACCAAGTCATGGTTAGTTCAATTCATGGAGCTTTAATTGGCCAAGTGCCAATCTCTTTATGTGTATGTAGAGGGTCCTTTGTTTCCCACCAGGAAAGAGTTGTTCCCAATATGAAAAACCAAATTTCCTGATTGATTGAATTACACTTTATTTTTGATTTGCATTAGGTCAAGGTTGAGGCAACGCTTCCTCATTCGATACATAAAAAACTAAACTCCTTCATATTTTCTTCTTTTTTTTAGGGTCTATTTGAAGCCCAGAAAATACTAAGGATCCGATTGGATCAAGGATTTTACTTGGAGAAAAGAAAAGTTAGGCATGTGCTAGAGATGATTTAACTTATGAAAAAATGTGTAGTTTGAAAAGAGATGTCATGTTAATCATGTTAATGATAAAAAAAAAAAAAATTATGATTATACCTTTTGATTATTCATTGAAAGAAGATAGAGAAAGAAAAAGGGAAACAACTTTCCAATGGAAAAAGAAAAGATGCATCTCAAAATGAAACCATTAGGTTTCAAATGGGGTGTAAGGGTGACAGGTTAGACCAAGTCATGGTTAGTTCAATTCATGGAGCTTTAATTGGCCAAGTGCCAATCTCTTTATGTGTACGTAGGGGGTCCTTTGTTTCCCACCAGGAAAGAGTTGTTCCCAATATGAAAAGCCAAATTTTCTGATTGATTGAATTACACTTTATTTTTGATTTGCATTAGGTCAAGGTTGAGGCAATGCTTCCTCATTCGATACATAAAAAACTAAACTCCTTCATATTTTCTTCTTTTTTTTAGGGTCTATTTGAAGCCCAGAAAATACTAAGGATCTGATTGGATCAAGAATTTTACTTGGAGAAAAGAAAGGAAAGGAAAAGGAGGGGGAAACTCATTTTCCATCGTAATTTCCTTCTATATTGAATACTACTGACAATGAAAGTTTGTTTTAATATGATTAAAAATATGAATAGACTAAATATTAATGATGAGTAGAATCGGAATTTTGTTCATAGATTTGGTGTAGTTTTTATTTTCTTCTTCATTTTCCTTGATAACTAAACATGAAATTGCTGATTCCTTGATATTTTCGTTTCTTTAGTATTTTCTGAGATCCAAACATGACCTAAGGAAACGAAAACATGAAAGAGTAAGCTTTCTCATGTTTGGTTACCAAAGAAAGTGAGAAATAAAATAAAAAAATAGATCAAATTAATGGGAAAAAGATAATTTTACACATTAATATTTGATTTTTCTTAATTTTTAATCATATCAGAACAATTTTTCAGTTTTAATAGTAGTATTTGATACATAGAGAAAACATAATGAAAAATGAATTTTGATTCCTCGTATTTTCCTTTCTTTTCCTTTTCTTAAGCAAACATATGGTCCTTCAACATTTTTCAAGTTTTAAATAAGATCCTAAAATTTTATATTTAGGATAGTTCAAGATCCTCTTCTTAGATCTTATTAAAATTAAAATTCAAACATTGAGCTTTAGATTGTAAAATATAATTCAGGAAAATTTTAATATTGTGTTTGGAAGCATAGATTTCAAGTCAAGCATTTGAATTTGTATAGATTTAGAGCAAAGTTAAAACAATTTAGTTTTAAATTTTATCCAAATACATGCATATAATTTCAAATCAGCAGTCTAAATTTTAAGCTCCAAAACATGGGATAATATTATAATTCGGCAAATGGACTTCAAGTCTCAAATTTGGACGAAGCTAAATATAATCTTGTAGTGCATTTTATTCAACTCCACAGTAATTTAAACCCCAAGGTCTCAATTCTAACTCTCAAACATGAGTTAAGATTATGTTTGAGAGCATTAATTTTGTTATTAGATTTAGATTTATATGAATATTTGAATAGAAAACTCAGTATATATAATTTTCTATTTCATTTTGTTATATAAATCCAAATTAAAACTAGAGATTGTTTAAAAGCCTCACCAACCCGATCGAAAGAAATGGGTTTGAATTGCATGTGGTGGGTACGATCCAGTTTATGTATAACTTGAATAAATGGGTCGGATTATGGGTTGAGTGTATAGTCATCTGATCCGACCTAAACTGAATATAAACGAATATAAAAAATAATAATATATAAACAATCGATTGATAATATCACTTTTTAATGGGAAATCGAAAGCTTTATGACACTTTCAGAATAACTTTTTCAAGGTAACATATTTTACTATATTATTTTATAAATTTGTGATCTCACATGTCCTTTTCCATTATTTTTTTTTTCAAGTTCTTCCAAAAATTCAAATAGTTAATCCATCTTGACCTATTTGATAACCAAATTGCCTCAAACCGAACCAAACTATACAGCTATTACTTTGACTTATAATTTGATGTTCATGAAATTGACGAGGTTTAACAGATTGAAATTTCGGTCTAATCCGATTCATAAACACTTATTCAAACCCCAAAACTCGAGTCAGCAAATACATGGACAAGACGAACACATCGATCCATGTAATTTATTATTTTAAATTAATTCAAAGCATGATCGTCGGAATATTTAAAAAAAAAAAAAATATTTTTTGGGGGGTGGGGGCAGAAATGGAAACCTCCGTCCAAAAATGGAAACCTCCGTCCAGAAGAATAAAAAAATAAAAAAATGGAGAGTTCATGCATGAGCCAAAAAAAAAAAAAAAAGGAACAGTAGGTCGGCGACAAACTGTTAACTGTGAACTGTGCATAAGGGGCATCACTGATGATGTCACCGGAAAATAATCGGAAAGTAGGATTCAACCCCCTCGGCTGGCTGAAATTTCAAACCCATTGAGAAGTTTAGACGTAATTGAAATTCTCTCACTGATGATGTCACCGGAAGACCATCGGAAATTTCAAAAATCCGATTTCTCTATTGACATATTTGTATCTGTGTATATAGACATACATTAATTGTTCTATGTACGAGGAGAGGAGACAGGATTAAATTTCCTATTGATACACAGGATTAAATTTTGACCGTCCTTGGCATTAAAAAATAGAACCCTAATTTTGAATCTGCTGAAAATATTTTGTTGGTATGGTGGATTTTTAGAAAATAATTTTTAAGGTCTCATTTGAAATTTGAAAATATTAAAAAGAAAAGAATGATAAAATATATTATTTTTGTATATTTTATTATTAAGGAAAGTGAAAATAAAAATAATATATATGACAAATTAATGAGTTGAATTTAATTTTTTATGCATGAATGACATTTTTTTAGTTTTTAGTTATTTTAGAATAAATATTTATTTTTAATTGTATAATTAATTTCTATTTTCTATTGATAAAACAGCGAGTAGCAAGTTTAGTAAATAGTTTTCAAATTTTTAATTAAAAATCTATAATTTAAAAGTCACAAATTTAAACCTAAAAATGACCCTTTTTCTGTATGAGATTATTCTATTCGGTGATTGTGTTTTTATGTTTTTTCTTAAATATTACGACATTATACCATCATTGTTTGTATTTTTTAAAAATAATATATTCATCAAATATTAATTTAATTATTTGAAAAAAAATTCATCCGTACGCTAAGAACCAACATTTTCTTTGTAACGTTTTCGTTTTCAAAATGAAAACATGACACAATTTGTCGGTAACCGGTTGAATCAATTCGTTTTTGTCATATTCTTTCAACCCCAATTTTTTGAAAAAGAGGATGTTCAGTTTGACAATGGGTGCCACGCTAATAATTTTTAAATAAGAAAAAAAATATTTATGATCCATTAACTCTCCATAATTAAATAAGAATCCTTGTTTTCTTTATAATGTACATACATGCATGTGCATATAATATATAGTTTACTATTTGACATGGACCCAACTCAAATTAGATACAGCCTTCCTTGGTAAGTACTTGCTAGCAAGTTAGTACCCCAACTTGTTGTGCTACTCACCCTATCATTTGGGAGACCAAACCTTAACTAATCAGCCCACAACATTAGTGAATTAAATATTAATTCACCTTGAGGTCTTAATAAATTAGCTGAAAATATATCGGCCGAGAATCGAATTAAGTAGCCAATTAAGCTATATACATAGCTTGATCTGTATGTGATCATCAATTAATATTAATTAATCTCATCAAATCATCCTCGGAGACACGAATTCAACTTATTACATATTCTATGATGTCATCCAAATTAAAAATTCAGCTTTTAAATTAATTACCTGCATGCATGAATGGATGTTAGCCCAAGGTGATTAGTCAAACCACCTCCCTTGATCTTTCCTACTACAATATGTATAGGGGGGTTGGACTTTAATTTGTCTTTTTGGTTGGGGAAATTTTTGAAGCTCAATTTTTTAGAATTGTGATTTGAGAATTCTTAATTCTCGCATTTGATTTGTTTTACAAAAAAAAGTTGAATCGCAACTTGCGGTATAATCCAAATTTCTTCGATTTTTCTGTTTCAATCTTTAGAAGGATTTGATCCTCTGCTTTAATAAATTGGGAGTTTGTAATTATGAACAGAACAGGTTTGATTTAGCCAATCGTTCCCTTAAATTTATTTTATTAGACAGTCTGACATGAGTTTCACTGTTGGGTTTTTGAACTTCGTTCTCTGTTCTTCTTAATTTATATCTCTACCTTAGTTGGCCTACGTACTATTTAATTGTTAGGTGTCTTGAATTCATCTTAAAATAGTAATCTCAACAGTAATATTTCATCGTCCTACTTTGAAACCAAGGATAAGGATTAATAAATGCATTTACGAGAAAAAAAAAAAAAAAAACGTCTTATAGATAACCATACAAGAGCTAATTCTTTGAGAAAATTAGAAATGACACCAATTGAGAAATCTAAAAAAATTTTAAACATAAAATGAGAGAGAGAAGAGAGCATGTGTGATACATTCAAATTTAGTAGTTTTTACTTTTAGAAGATCAAACGTTTCGCATAGTAATTAAGGCAATAGAAAGGCACTTTCTTTGATAGTTTAAGTGAACAACATATTGATCATTCGCACAATATTGGGATGCGTTTGTGATGTGCATCTCGATTTTTTTGAAAATTTTTTACCCATACTTTTTTTTTTTTGACAATTTGAATTTCCATTAGAATAACATCTCAGTTTTTTTAGATATGGGATTCCCATACTTACAATTTCCTAAACCAAATGCCTTACAAGTACTAAGTATTTTACTAATGGTAGACCAACAAAGCTTTTAGTTTACAGAGGCACATGTCTGAGAATCTTATGACTGAAATTATACACAAGATGTTATCACTATGAAAATCTCGATTACTAAAAAATAAATGATCATTTGTACTAAACATATAATTACTTGACTTCTATAGAAAATCTTACATCCTCATTACATAAGATTCTTTGACATACTTTTGAAGATACCCACATGCATGTTTCTCAAACCAAAGACTTCCCCCTTCTATGAAGCCACTTAGAGAGAGAGAGAGAGAGAGAGAGAGAGAGAGAGAGAGAGAGAGAGAGAGAGAGAGAGAGAGGCACAATTACATGGAAACAAAGGGGAGGTTTCAAGGAGAGTGACCCTAAAGGGAGAGAAGAAATGAAAACTGGGGGAGGAATTGAGTGGAGAGTGGGTCTTTCACTATCAACAAAAATGGAGGCAGCTTGGAAGATGCTATGGTGTGAAAGTGGGGATAAGGGTATAGGATCATTGATCGTGATATCCGTGTTTTATCCAGTCTAAAAGTAAAAGTCCTCCTTTTATTTTCTAGTCTCCTCGTGTGAATGTAGGGATAGCCTAGCTCGGAAGCCCTTATACTTTTCAATTCAGCCCAAACAAAGTAAATATGGAGGACCCACCTCAGGCCCAAATGGCCCATGGGCCCCATGGCCCTACCCTACCAAAATGATGACCCTAATATTCGCAAAATGTAGCTATTTTTTCCCTCTCTCTCTCTCTCTCTCTATATATATACATACATTGAAATATATGTATGGATGACTGTGTAATTATTTGTAATCGTGTTTCTCTGTTGATTTCATCATGGTCGTTTGTCTACGGTTTTATCACCATCATGTTAAAAGTTGTCCTTCGATATGAGCTGCATTGATCAAGTAGCTTGATTTACTTTATGTCTAAGTATGATTTGTATTATAATTATTTTCCTAAAGAGAGAATTTTTTTATAAAAAAAACAAGTTTTAAGTTTTTTTATGTACGAACTTAATCATTGAACACCGGCATTTGTGTACAGAATTATGCTTCGCTTACCGTGATTTTGGATGCATATAATGTTTTTTTGCGCATTAATAAGGATTTCACATCACATAGAAAGTGATATTCAAAGTTTGATGGTATTCGAAACAAGTTTCAAGTCGTATATGTAAGAATACTAATTAATCATTAAGTAGTAGGAATTACGTAATGATCGGAGACTATTTAAAAAAAATTAATTAATGTAATTTTGTGGAACTGCAGGGATGGCACATCCCTTTAATTTTCTTTAATTGAGGGAACTTGAAAAGGTCCTGTTACAATTGCGGCATCTGTTTTTGGTCACAGACAAAAGGTTATAATTGAGACAACAAAAGGAGCTTTGATTTCATTTTACAGAAAAAAAGTTGTTCAAACACAATATGAAATCCAAATCACAGAAGGGAAAAATTTTCCAATCACAATAAAGACAGAAAAGATAACTCAAGGAGTTGGAAAAATATTAGAAGGGATTTGGAAAAATGAAAGCCAAACAAGGATATGATGACCCCACTGGATCCCACAATGTCCCCCACACAGCTGTGCCTTAACAAATAGGGCAAGGTGTCTTTGTCTATTACCATCTCTGCATCACATCCCCAAACACACAAAGTGAGTGAGAGAGAGAGAGAGTAGAAAAAAAATAGAAGGGCTGTTTGGCAATTTTGGGAAAGAACAAAATGAGAAATGAAGTATCCCTGAGGCAAGGGCTGAGGTGGCAAGGGTAGGCTTGACATGAGCCACTTGTTGGTTTAAGTCCCAGGTTCGATTCCTGTCCCTTCGAGTAAATCTTGTATTTACCCCTGCGTAGTGAGAGGAGCCTTGTTGCATGGACGTGGGAATAGTCAGAGTACCCAGTGTCGCCACAAGAGTGTGCCAGACTGTGTCCGGTCAACGAGAGTGTCAGCTGGATGTGTCGGGGAAGCCAAGACACCCGATGTAAACAAAAAAAAGAAAAAAGAAAAAGAAGAGAAATGAAGTAGTCTTAAAAAATGAGAGAGATAGTAATTAAAATCAAGGACACTGTAGTTGAGAATTTTAATAAAATTTCAATATGAGAAATAAAAGTAATTCAAACAAAGACATTGTAGTTGAAAGTTTCAAATTTTCAATAGAAGAACTTATTCAAGGGTTTATGATTAACCTAAAATTTTAAAGTTTTTTAAATCCATAATTATGCTTGGTTTTTTGATGTTTTTGTAAAGATTAAAACCTAGTAAATTAAACTATTCTCAAAAGACTGAAGGTAAACTTTTAGTAGTTTTTAAAATGACAAAAATTATAATGATAGTTTTACCCTTTGTGATCTTCATGAAGATTAAAATTTTGATGTATTTAAAAATTTGAAGTTGAATGTCTGCCCTTTCGTCTTCACCTGTTGCCTATATAATGTAAGAAGATCTATAGTTCTATCCTAACTCCGTATACGTACACCCTTCACTTCACGTATGTCACAAATATCATGCACCCTCTGTTGGCCAAAGGCAAACTAAAAAGGGGTGAATTGAGTTTAATGAAATTAAAAGTGCTTGATACGAAAGTTAAAGCTAATATCATAATCAAGCAAATCATGCAAATATAAAAGCAATTGAAAGAAAGAAGCAAACGGAGATGCAAACTCATTTTTATAGTGGTTTGACTATCCTTGCCTACGTCCACTCTCTCAAGACCAACCATATCAAGGTTCCACTATATCTTTGTTTTAACGGAGATCAAGGAACCAATTACAACCCCTAATTTTTCACAAAGACAAAGAAATTGAAACACTATCCTTGTTTTCTATGGAGACCAAGAAACAAATTGAGAGGAATGACATATACCCAACAGAGGGGTGAATTAGGTATTTTAAAAATTCCTCTTAGGTTAAATGTGAATCACAATCAGTATAGCACAACTTATATAGGGTCTTTCTAAGTATTATAAATCTCAATAATATTTAACTGAATAGAAATATAAAACAATATAGCAGTCTTAGTATTTCTCAGTCATTCACAATATTTAAAATATGCATAACATTCACTATACATCAATTATAAACATGCATGTGTACGAAAATGTAATGTGCAAATTAAAGAGTGTAAAGAAGAGAAAATAGACATAGTATTTTTATCGAGATTCGGCCAAACCAATCTACGTTCCCACCTCAAGCTAACAAGCAAGAGGACTCCACTATTTGCTCACTTAACCGGATGGAGCGATGCAACTTATACTCTCCTTTCAGGGCGGAGACTCCCCAACTCAAATTACGGGGCTGAACACAACCAATTCTACTTACGAGGCGGAGACACCTCAGCTCAATTACCAGACTGAGCCAAGCTGTGCATACTTTACTTACAGGATAGTGCAAATCATAGCTTTCTTAATCGGGTCTGAGTCAATCCAGGACTCTTCACAGGGCAAGTCTCTCTCCTCAGGCCACGTCTAGAATACAAAGAAAATAAAATTTGTGTACAAATATAATGCTTCTCAAATAAGTAGAGACGTACAAATTTAAGAACAATGCACTCTCATACAAGATATGAAATAAAGCTTAAGTGAGTAGGTATATTTTTCTCAAAATAGATAATGCAATGTTTGAAAATGATTTATATGATAAGCACTTCAAAGATTTAACCCTAATAAATATTTCTCCAAAATATTTTTCAATGAAAGGTGTAGGAGAACTTAGGGTTTTGTTTTTAACTAATTTTGTTGCCCAAAGAAAAGTATATGATCTTTGATATAAAATGGAGTATGCAATGAATACTTCAAAGATCTTAAATCCTCAAGAATTTTTCCTAAATAATGATATTTAAAAATAAAGTTTAAGGGAAGCTAGGGTTTTTAGCTCAAATAGATTTTTGCAATAAAGACTAAGTAAGCTCTTGAATCTTGCAATAGATGTGCAAAGATTCACAAGCAATAAAACAAGTTCTTTCAAAAATATTTATCAAGGAAATAGTTGGGAGAAACTCTAAGCTTACTCTCAAAATGATTTTTAAAAAATAAAAGCTTAAGTGAGAGTAAGTGCCTTAAGATGATAGAGTGAATGCCCAAAATATATACTCCTTTTAATAACCTTCGAGTGCAATCAATTTGCAAATGAAAGAGATGAAAAAAAAAATGAATGTTCTCTCAAAATAATTTTTGAAATGAGAAGTGTAAGAGAGTATAAATCAATAAAACACAAAAATGTTTTGGGAGAATTTTCAATATAAGCATTAATTAAAAAATGAGTAATGAAGGGGCATTTATAGAGTCTTGACAAAATATGACCGTTAGAGACATGTTGGTCTTTTTCAAAATTGTTTAATTAAGATTTAAATGTAGTTAGTGCTAAAACATAGCCGAAACCTGAGAGGTTCGATCAATTGGCACCAACGCCAGTTGGCTGACCTTACATAGAAATTTGAAATTTATTTAGGGGTTCGGTTGGCCGTGAAAGGTGCCGGTCGGCTGACCAAGGCGATTTCCAAAACTACGTGTACTACAAAAAAACTGGATTTTAGTAACGGAATTATTAGTGACGGTTTGGAAACCATCACTAAAAGCGCTTATTAGTGACAGTTTTAAAAAACCGTCACAAATAATACAGGTGCTAGTGACGGTTTTCAAAATTGCCACTAAGAATTCTGTCACTAAACTATCGCAGGAAGCCACTTTTGGCACTAAAATTTCCCGAGAAAATATTAACGACAGTTTCTATATTATTAGTGACAGTTTTAGGGCGTCACTAATAGTGAATTATTAGTCATGGTTTCTCAACAATCACTAATAGTAAATTATTAGCCATGATTTACAAAATCGTTACTAATAGTCTTGTATTAGTGACGGGTCATAAAATCGTCACTAAAAAATTAGCCTTGACTGGGGTAAAAGTCAAACGTATTAGTTGTAGTATTAGTTACGGTTGTGTAAACCGTCACTACTAGTCATGTATTAGTCACGATTTATGTAACCATCACTAATAATGTAGTGTTGATCGGGGAAAGTCAAAAATATTAGTAACGGTTTAGTACAATCGTCACTAATAATCTATTATTAGTGATGAGTTTTCTCAACCATCACTAATAGTTTTTGAATTAAAAAAAGGAAAAATTCAGGAAAAATAGCAAATTAATTAAAAAGTTATGAAAATTTGCGGGGAGGTAGAGGGTACATTTTGGAGGCCCTGGGTAATCTATTTTTTTGGTTTTACACACCAGGAAGGCTTGAAAAATGCTAGAAAAGGCTGCAGTGCACTACGCGCAAGTTGGTTTGGATTTTTTTGTGGTGTCTTGTATTAGTCTTGCATCTGTGGTGAAGTTTTGCAATGATTGTACTAATTTTTTAAATGCAATAGAGGTTGTGAGATCTTTTGAAACTCTTCATCACAGTAAATTGGAATTTGATGCCCAAAAAAGAAATAGCGCGTTTAAAATTTGTGTTGGGAGTTTTGAAATTGAGTTATTCTAAATTACACAATGTAATTATGCAGTTATATTTTCATATTTTATTATATGTTTTGTGTATGCAATGAATTGATAGAAGCTTTTTCCCCACTTAGAAACAAAGTTAGAATAGAAACAAATTACTTAGTAAACTTAGTTCATTTTAAGCACTTAGAAGTCCAAATTGAGCGTACAAGGTCCAAATCGAGTGTGGTCAGTCCCGATACGTCCGTCACATTGAATTGCACATGCTTACACTAACGATCCCCAAAAACTCCTCTTCGAAAGCTTTTGCTCCAATTAGAAGCAAAGTTAGAATAGAAACAAACTACTTAGTAAACTTAGTTCATTTTAAGCACTCAGTTGTCTAATTCGGGCATATGAAATCCAAACCAAGCGTGGTGAGTCCCAACACATTTGTCACATCGAAATGGATGTGCCTACACCGACGGTCCCTAAAAACTCCTCCCCTATAATTTTTTCCCCTCTTAGAAGTAAAGTTAGAATAGAAACAAACTACTTAGTAAATTTAGTTCATTTTAAGCACTCAGGTGTCCAAATTGGGCATACAAGGTCTAAACCGAGTATAATCAATCTTGACACATCTGTCACATCAAACTGGACGCGTTGGATCTAATGGTCTCCAAAAATTCCATGCTAATTGAAAATTATACGCTTAGAGACGAACTTATTACACTTAGTTGAATTTAACAACTGTGTCTAGTTCGGGCATTCAAAGTCCAAATTGAGTTCAACCAGTCCCAAGGCATTCGTCACATCAAAATGGATGTGTTGGATCTGACGGTCCCTATAAACTCCAAGCCAATTGAAAATTATATGCTTAGAGGCGAACTTAGTACACTTAGTTCATTCTTATGCACTCAGGTGTCCAAATCGGGCATACGAGGTCCAAACTGAGCGTGGTTAGTCCCAACACGTTAGTCACATCAAACTGGATGTGCCTGCAATGACGGTCCCCAAAAACTCCTCCCCAAAAGCTTTTTCTCCACTTAGAAGTAAAGTTAGAATAGAAACAAACTACTTAGTAAACTTAGTTAATTTTAAGCATCCAAGTGTCCAAATCGAGCATACGAGGTCTAAACCGAGTGTGGTTAATCCCAACATATCCGTCACATCAAACTGGACGTGTCGGATTTGACAGTCCCCAAAAACTCCATGTCAATTGAAAATATACACTTAGAGGCGAACTTAATACACTTAGTTGAATTTAACCACCTATGTGTCCAATTCAGGCATTCGAGGTCCAAACTAAGTTCAGTCAATCTTGACACGGCCATCACATCGAATTGGATGTGTCGGATCTGATGGTTCCCATAAACTCCTCTCTGAGAGTTTTTTCCCTATTTAGAAGTAAAGTTAGAATAGAAACAAACTACTTAGTAAATTTAGCTTATTTTAAGCACTCAGGTGTCCAAATCAGGCATACAAGGTCCAAACCAATCGTGGTCAGTCTCGACACATCCGTCACAACGAGCTAGATGTTACGGATCTGACGATACTCAAAAACTCCATGCCAATTGAAAATTATACGCTTAGAGGCAAACTTAGTACACTTAGTTGAATTTAACCACCCATGTGTCCAATTCGGGCATTCGAGGTCCAAATGGAGTTCGGTTAGTCCCGAGACGTTCATCACATCGAATTGAACATGCCTGATCTGACAGTCCCCAAAAATTGCTCCCCGAGAGGTTTTTCCCAACTTAAAAGCAAAGTTATAATACAAACAAACTACTTAGTAAACTAAGCTTACAATTCGATCATACGAGGTCCGAACCGAGTGGGCTGACTTTCGTCTGATCAAATTTAGTTATTTTACAATTGTATCATTTTTTCCACTATGTTTGATTGTCTGATCATTTCGCTATCAAATCATATTTAATTATAGTATATACATATATGTTCAAATATTGTATACTAATTTCTTGTATAATTATGATTTTGTAGGGTTTGTGGCTGTTAGAGCACTACGACGATGGCAGGCACTACAGTCGGATACAGCTTTAATTTTGACTTTTCTTGTATTCTGGACTTTTTTTTTTTTTGGGTAAAAGAGGGCGGTACCTCTATTTATTTATTAATAAACCATTACTTTTGGTGGAGGAATACCGTGGTTACAAGTTAACACCAACCAACCAAACTAGAACAAACAAAATTAAACATAACTAACAAAGGAGAAAAAAAAACATAAAAACAACCAAAAAACAAAATAAACAAAACAAAACAAAACAAAACACAAAACAAAATACACCGAACGAAACTCTAAAGATGAATTAACGACGTACGGAAATAAGACCCCACATATCCATGTGAAGGATACCTTTTAGATAACATGGTAAAATGTATTGTTCTTCGTAGATTACATTCTAGACTTTCTTAACAAAATTATTTTTTATCTTTTAATTTGAATTTTTATTTGTATATATGTATTTTAATTTTGAAAAATTTATGAATTACATGTTGTTTGTATTCTAAAATGTAATTACAAGTTTTTACAGAAATTTTCAATTTTTTTTTTTATTTCAAAGTATTAATGATGATTTACAAAACCGTTACTAATAATAGCATGATGAACTTTTAGTGACAGTTTATTAATCGTCACTAAAAGTCTAAAACCATCACTATAGAATCACCATTTTCTGCATTCATATTCGTCACTAAAGGCACAATATTAGTAACGGTTTTATAATTGTTACTAATGGTATATTATTAGTGATGGTTCTAGTAACCGTCACTAAAAGCGTAACATTAGTGACTGTTTATTAAGCGTCACTAATAGTCTCATATTAGTGACGATTATTAAATCCGTCACTAACACTTGCGCTTTGGTGACGAATTTAATCTAATCATATGTATGATTTATAGTGATAGTCGTAGGCTATTAGTGACTATTTTTTTTTTTTCGTCACTAATACTCTACTATTAGTGACAGTTTGAATATTTTGTCACTAATAAGTATTAGTATCCATAGATATAGTGACAAAATTAAAACTGTCACTAATACTAACAAAACCGTGACTAATACGATTAGTGACAATTTTTGATTATTAGCGACGGTTTAAAACCTTCACTATTAACCTTTTTTCTTATAGTGGTGAGTTTGGTCAGTTGGCCTAAGCCGAGGTCTGCCGAGTGAATTGTAGTAACCGGAAAAAATAAAATTTAAAATAATAATAATAATAAAATAATAAAATAAAATTAATTAATTAAATTAACAAGTAAAATGAATAGTATGATAAGGAATATATATATATATATAAATATTGAAGCATGTATATATATATATATATGTGTGTGTGTGTGTGTGTGTGTGTGTCTGTGTGTGTGTGTGTGTGTGTGTGTATATATATATAAGTAAGTTATTATGATATGCATTTAATATAAAGGTTAAAGGTATATATATATATATATATATATAGAAAGTGTGAAAGCTTCTTCAAGAAGCTTTACTTTAATTAATGATTACTATATATAAAATATAACTCAAGCTTCTTCAAGAAGCTTGCTTAGATTTTTTGGAAGTGCTCTCTCTCTCTCTCTCTCTCTCTCCTCTCTCTCTCCTATGACTCTCTCTCTCTTCGATTCCGGGCTAGTTTTATGCCGGATCGAGAAACCGAAGCCACCACGACGCTCCTGGCGAAGTTCTCTACAAGTCTGCCGAAGCGGATCGTCAGGGAAACGAAGTTGGATTTCATCCCAAATCTAAGGTAAGACTTTATATTCAATATTTGGATTTTTGACAGTTGAAGAAAGTGATATACGCGTAAAAATACTGAACTTTAATACTGGAAATTTTCATTTCCAAGGGTGTTGATTGGGAAAGTTGGGAATCATCCCTAAGTTGAGGTAAGACTTTTTAAACCGAATTTGACTTAGTGGTAGTTATAGAAAATATTGTACGCACGAAAATACTGAACTTTAATTCTACGTTTCATTTTCAGGGTGTTGAGTTGAGAACCTTGTGGGTACGGGGAAGATTTTCTTAGGGGCTTTTCAAGAATCAGGTAAGGGGATAAACTAAGCTAGTTTTGTTTTGAGAAAATGCATGTATATATATATATATATATATATATATATATATATATATATATATGTAGCATCTGGTTTCAGGAAAAATAAATATATTTATATATATGATTTATATTTGAAAAATACTGTTTAAATGATGATATGTTGAATACGTGAAAAATTTGTTTACTGTGACATGAGTATAATAATGTTGTGAAATAATGTTTTTTGGGAATGGGGAAGATATGGATTTCTATGATGGAAAACCGGTGTACGGGCCGAGATATTTATATATCAAAACCATAGAAATCCATAGTAAGCTATTGTCGGGTTGTGTTCCTAGAATGTAGGACTAGGGATTAGCAATGAGTTAGAGATGTTGAGATAAGTGGTGAGGATAGGTGGGTAAATTATGAGGATAGGATTACTGAATTCCAACTGCTATTTTCCAAGATGGATCCAGAAGGAAATAGTGCCCATGCGAGTGGCAGTGATGGAGCAGGACCATCAGGTGCAGCTGGGACCGACTCTGATGCGGTGTTACGTAGCGTGGCTCAGTAGGTTGTGACTGAGATTGCTAGGAGCTCGAGGGAGCAGAGTGGTCCATCTATAGGCCATGGGTGCACTATAGAGAAATTTACGAAGATGAATCCTCCGGCGTTCTCAGGTGGAGTTGATCCTGTAGCTGCTGAGAACTAGATGCAGGAGATTGAGAAAATCTTGGCTATGCTGCAATGTACTGAGGAACAGAGGGTCCTCTTTGCCACCTATAAATTGACAGGAGAGGCTGAGAGGTGGTGGACTGCGGTGAGACTATTGGAGCAGCAGAGGGTGACTCTAATAGCTATGACATGGGACCGGTTTAAAGATCTGTTCTCTGACAAATATTTTCCAACTACTGTGAGGGAGGCTAAGGTAGAAGAGTTCCTGAGTCTGAAGTAGGGACAACTATCCGTCCAGCAGTATGCAGCACGTTTTATCGAACTCTCTCGATTCGCCCCATACATTATTCCTGATGAGGTGAAGAAGGCGAGGCAGTTTGAGAGAGGCTTGAGGCGGAGTATATTTAGGCAGGTGGTGCTGTTGCGGATCTAGGACTTTGCTGAGTCGGTCGACAAGGTGGCCTTGGTAGAGATTGGTGAGCGTCTTGATGCGGATGAGCAGGGACAGACAGGGCAGGGTCCTCTAGTTTGTCAGACTTGTGGTAGGAGGCACTGGGGAGAGTGTTGAGCTGGTGGTGTAGTGTGCTACCGCTACGGTAGATCGGGACATATAGTGCGAGATTGTCTTACCCTGACAGATGCAGCTCCAATGTGCTATCGTTGCGATAGATCGGGGCACATGGTACAAGACTGCCCTACTCCACTAGATGTAGTTCCAGCTCCTAGACCATACTGGGGAGGTTATCAGGCGCCACGTGGGGGCCAGAGAGGAATACGGCTCCAGCCAGGGTGTTTACTCTGACGCCAGGTGAGGCTAAGGTGTCAGGTGACGTGGTGACAGGTATGGTCATTATGCTTTCTTTTAAAGTTATTGTCTTATTTGATTTAGGAGCTACACACTCGTTTGTGTCCTTGGGGTGTATTAAATTATGTGAGGCTGAAACACAATCATTAGATGTTGAACTATTGGTATCTACACCGACTGGGTCGGTAATGAGGTGTGGTAGGGTACTCCACGATTGCCCAGTAGAGATTCAGGGGAAAACATTGTTTGCTGATTTGATAGTGTTAGACATGCATGGGTTTGACGAATGCTCCTGCGGTATTTATGGACTTGATGAATAGAGTCTTCCACCAATACCTAGACCAATTTGTTGTTGTTTTTATTGATGATGTACTGGTTTATTCTAGGAACTATGAGGAGCATGAAATGCACTTGAGGCAGGTTTTGCAGACACTTCAGGAAAAGAAGTTGTACGGCAAGTTCAGTAAATGTGAATTTTGGCTTGAGAAGGTCGTGTTCTTAGGGCATGTTGTATCTGGAGACGGTATTTCTATGGATCCTAGCAATATTGAGGCTGTAGTGAATTGGGCTAGACCGAGAAATGTCCAGGAGATTCAGAGTTTCTTAGGGCTAGCAGGCTATTATCGTCGTTTCGTTGAGGGATTCTCAGCGCTATCAGGACCTTTGACACGACTAGCGAGGAAGAAAGTCAGATTTGAGTGGGATGATAGCTATGAGCAGAGTTTTCAGGAGCTGAAGTAGAGGTTAGTCACAGCGCTTGTATTGATCATTCCGTCTAGGGGTGAGGGGTATACCATTTACAGTGATGCGTCCTTGAAGGGACTTGGCTGTGTATTGATGCAGCACGACAGGGTAGTGGCGTATGCATCCAGGCAGTTGAAAGAATATGAGAAGAACTACCCTACCTATGATCTTGAGTTGGCTGCAGTGGTACACGCACTGAAGATTTGGAGGCAGTACCTGTACGGTGAGCAGTGTGAAATCTTCTCCGACTATAAAAGTTTGAAGTATTTCTTTATGCAGAAAGAACTGAATATGAGGCAGAAAAGGTGGTTGGAGCTGATTAAGGATTTTGATTGTACCATCAGTTATCACCAGGGAAAGAAAACGTGGTAGCTGATGCGTTAAGCAGGAAATCCAGGGAGCCAGTGTTGGCGGCTATGGGGATCTAGCATCCGATCATAATGGATCTGGAGAGACTCGGCATAGAGTTGATGGAGAGTGATCTCCTAATATGTATTGCTAGCCTAGTGGTACAGCCTACCCTGTAGGAGAGAATTAAAGCTGCCTAGAAAGAAGATCCAGAGCTAGTGGAGGTGATAGACAGAGTACAGAGTGGGCAGGGGGAGGAGTTCAGTATCGCAGATGACAGAGCTTTGCGGTTCCGTTCCAGATTATGTGTTCCTGCCGATATTGAGATCAGGAAGACTATTCTAGAGGAGGCTCACAGATCTTTGTATACAGTTCATCCCGATAGTATGAAGATGTACAGAGATCTGCGAGGGTCATACTGGTGGAATGGTATGAAGAGAGAGATTGCCGAGTATGTAGCGCAGTGTTTGACGTGCTAGCAGGTAAAGGCTGAGCACCAGAGACCGGCAGGGCAGTTGCAGCCGTTATTCATCCTGGAGTGGAAGTGGGATCACATATCGATGGACTTCGTGTCAGGACTACCGACGATGTTACATGGTCATAATGCCATCTGGGTGATTGTTGATCGATTGATGAAGACTGCCCACTTTATTCCCATCAAGATCAACTACTCCCTCAGCCGTTTAGCAGAGATTTACATTCAGGAGATAGTACATTCTCATGGGGTGCCTGTATCTATTGTGTCAGATCGAGACCCACGATTCACATCACGATTTTGGAGGAGTTTGCGAGAGGCTCTGGGGTCTCAGTTTTCATTTAGTACGGTATTCCGTCCTCAGTCAGACGGGCAGACTGAAAGGACGATACAGATATTAGAGGACATGCTCAGAGCGTGTGTACTAGACTTTGGGGGTAGTTGGACTCAGTTCATGCCATTAGTAGAATTCGCGTATAATAACAGTTATCAGTCTAGCATTGGCATGGCACCATTTGAGGCTCTGTACGGTAAGAGATGTCGTTCTCCTTTGTTTTGGGATGAAGTGGATGAGCGGCGAGTAGTGGGGCCAAAGCTGGTTCAGCAGGCGTGTGATAAAGTTCGTCTTATCAGGGACAGGATCAGTGCAGTTCAGAGCCGACATAAGAGTTATGCCGACCATCGCCGCAAGAATTTAGAGTTTGACGTAGGTGATCACGTATTTTTGAAGATAGCTCCGATGAAAGGGGTTATGCGATTTGGGAGGAAGGGTAAACTTAGTCCTAGGTTTATCGGTCCATTTGAGATTCTAGATAAAGTGGGACCGGTAGCCTACAGGCTAACTTTGCCACCTGTATTGTCCAGGATTCACGATGTATTCGATGTATTTCATGTTGCTATGTTGAGGAAATACGTCCCAGACCCTTCTCATGTCATCAGTTATGATGAGTTGGAGCTTAGTGATTTACTGGGATATGAGGAGGTACCAGTACAGATTCTGGATAGGAAAGTACATGAACTACGTAATAGGAAAATTCCTCAGGTAAAGGTTCTGTGGAGGAACCATGTAGTAGAAGAGGCTTCTTGGGAGTCCGAAGAGCAGATGAAACAGAGATATCCGCATTTATTTCAAGAGGTCTGAGTGGATAAAATGTAAGTAGTTAGGTAGTTTCTTTTGCAGGTACATGTAATGATTTGAATAGTGTAGTATTTTAGCTCTAGAAGAAGTTTCTTTTGTACATGTAATCTTCTAGGACTTGGAATGTAACTACGGTATTCCTCCGCCATAAGTGAGGGTAGGTAATAAAATGAGTAGACCCTTTTTCCTGATTAAATGATGGCGAGTTACAGAAATAGTAAATTTCGAGGACGAAATTCTTTTAAGGGGGAAGGAATGTAGTAACCAGGAAAAATAAAATTTCAAATAATAATAATAAAATAATAAAATAAAATTAATTAATTAAATTAACAAGTAAAATGAATAGTATGATAAGGAAAAAAAATATATATACATATATAAATATTGAAGCATGTATATATATATATATATGTGTGTGTGTGTGTGTGTCTAAATATATAAGTAAGTTATTATGATATGCATTTAATATAAAGGTTAAAGGTATATATATATATATATATATATATAGAAAGTGTGAAAGCTTCTTCAAGAAGCTTTACTTTAATTAATGATTACTATATATAAAATATAACTCAAGTTTCTTCAAGAAGCTTCTTAGATTTTTTGGAAGTGCTCTCTCTCTCTCTCTCTCCTCTCTCTCTCCTACGACTCTCTCTCTCTTCGATTCCGGGCTAGTTTTACGCCGAATCGGGAAACCGAAGCCACCACGACGCTCCTGGCGAAGTTCTCTACAAGTCTGCCGAAGCGGATTGTCAGGGAAACGAAGTTGGATTTCATCCTAAATCCAAGGTAAGGCTTTATATTCAATATTTGGATTTTTGACAGTTGAAGAAAGTGATATACGCGTAAAAATACTGAACTTTAATACTGAAAATTTTCATTTCCAGGGGTGTTGATTAGGAACATTGGGAATCATCCCTAAGTTGAGGTAAGACTTTTTAAGCCGAATTTGACTTAGTGGTCGTTATAGAAAATATTGTACGTATCAAAATACTGAACTTTAATTCTACGAATTTTCATTTTCAGGGTGTTGAGTTGAGAACCTTGTGAGTACGGGGAAGATTTTCTTAGGAGCTTTTCAAGAATCAGGTAAGGGGATAAACTAAGCTAGTTTTGTTTTGAGAAAATGCATGTATATATATGTAGCATCTGGTTTCAGGAAAAATAAATATATTTATATATATGATTTATATTTGGAAAATACTGTTTAAATGATGATATGTTGAATACGTGGAAAATTTGTTTACTGTGGCATGAGTATAAAAATGTTGTGAAATACTGTTTTTTGGGAATGGGGATGATATGGATTTCCATGATGGAAAATCGGCGTACGGGCCGAGATATTTATATATATATATATATATATATATATATACATACATGTGTTTGTCGGCGTGCGGGCCGTGCTATGTGGATGAGATTTGTCAGCGTACGAGCTGTGCTACGTGATTTGCCGGTGTACGGGCCGAGTTATGTGATTTGCCGGCGTACGGGTCGAGCTATGATAAAATGTGTAATTCCGGCGTACGGGCCGATGATTTTTATGAAATATGTATATGTGATAAATGATATGATTGATTTGATAATTATTGATATGAGATATCCATGTATCACGATTTTAGTATATGTATATGATATCAGAACCTGGTTGGCTTGGTCTAGGCTAGCACTTGCACGATATCGTTGCTATGTATCCATGGTCCTCGTGATCATGATATCTGTGTTAACGCTGCTGTACGGAGTGGTGTGAGATTGGATGGTCGATGTGGTTATTTTCAAGAAGTGTGCTGTTATCCCCCCTGGTGTACGGACCAGTCTGGGTAGACCCATCGTACCTACAGACTACTGTTTGACTTAACAGTGGTCGGCCAACCATTGTCAGGTCCTGCCTTCGGGCCACACAACCCAATCATGTGGGGGTAATACATGACAACAGTCAGCTAACCTACCAGGATTGTTTTATGTTATTATTATTGTATGAGATGAGATATGTTTATGAAAATGCAGTATATTCTGCTATGTGTTGATATATATGTATGTTTTCCCAGATTTGATAAACAGTATTGAATATGTTATGTATGGTATATGTAGAACACATAATACTCATATTGCCACACATTGGTATTAGTTTATTTCCCTTACTGAGATGTGTCTCACCCCTAAATCTTATTAACTTTTCAGGAGCCCCGGATAAAAGAGCGAGAAAAGCCCCGCTGATATAGTACGGTCTATCTGTCCTTTTTGAAGGGTAAGTTTTGTAGGGACAGTTAGATTTTGTGGGAAATGTCCCTAGGTTTTATTTTTGGGATGTATATATGAAAATACAGTGATTGTAGTAACTCTGGTATATTGTGGTATATGGTATTGAGATGTACATGTCTGTATATTTTCTGCTGCTAGGGTTTCTGCTTTATGTTTTAATATATTCCTAGTGCCCACGGGCCCACGTGGATTGTGACCTGCTGAGCTGGAATGTATGATGTGATGATAATTTATTTATTAAAAAAAAATATATATGTGAAAAAGGAGCAGGTCGTTACATGAATAGTGCCAATCGGTCGAACACTGTTAAAGCACAAAGGCTGGTCGGCTGAGGGGTAAAAATGTGGTCAATTTAAAAGGGTCGATCAGCTGACCAAATTAAAGCATTTAAGGGTTGGTCAGCCGAGGCAATATAAATTCCCAAGATAATAGGTTGGTCGATTGAGATGTTTTGAACACTCAAGGGTCGATCAACCGAGGCTAGCTAAAAATGTAATTTTGGCCCTAATTTGTTTTCAAAAAACATATTAAAAGTTTTATATGATTTTAGTATTTGATGAAAAAGGTTTTTCGTGAAAGTTATGGTCCCTTAGGTCTGTCTACGGTCATTCTAAGTTTAAGAATTATATCATGCATGCCATGCATTATTACAAACAAAGTATAAAAACTAAATGCATTACAAATAAAAATAAAAATAATATGTCTTCTTCTTTGCTCTTTTGATTCTTCATGGAATATGCCAGACTGTGGTGATCTTTAGGTCCTTCAAGCTTCCATTTTCCTCTTATCACATGTGCGCGCTAAATTATAGATCTCTTCAAGTACTCAATGCACAGATAAGAAACTTTTGTTTTGTTAGCATCAAAATAGGGATCAGACTCAAAAAGTCAATACAAATACAACAAAATTTGCAAAAGAAAATTCCTCACAAGGAAGATTTACACTTCAAGCTTACAAGATAAACTCTTAAAGAATAATCAAAATAAAGCTCAAATTTTTTTCTTAAAGATTGATAATATAGAACACAGAGAAAATAAGATAGAATTGAAAGTAAGAAGACTTGGTGGTTATCCATTGGAGTCTTTGACTTGTCAAACCGATTGACAGCTTATTAGGTCGATTAGGTCGCTTGCTAGGAATTAGAGAGGGAAAAGTAACCATTGTAGGCAAAATCTACAAAATAGGTCGACTGCCTTCAGGGGGCGGTCAACCACCTTTGGTCTTTGCCTAGGTTGTTCAAGTCATCTTTTGCTTTTAAAAAGCCAGTTTAAGCGCTTTTGTGTCATGTCTTATATGTTCTCATAGATTTGCAATTTAAAGAACATAATAATTGAGAGAAAAAAAAATACAAATTAATCCATTAAAGTCTTCAATAAATTCTCTTAATTCTTCAACTTTAATGACTTAAATTCTGTAGAAGATAACTTAAGCACAAAGTCATTAGTCTAGAATAGTTTGTTATCATCAAAATTAGGTTAATAAAACCTCTAGGTTAACAATCCCCACTTTTTTTTTATGATGACAGACTATTTGCAAAAATAGGAACAAATATAAATCAATTAAGTTCATACATAAGTTGCCATTTCTCCTATCTCTTCCCTTTTGTCATCATCAAAATGAAAATAAGTGGGGTGAGACTAAAGATTTTAACATTTAGTAACAAAGTTTCAATTCAACAAGTTCATTATAAAAGCAATTGAAAGAAAGAAGCAAACATAGATGCAAACTCCTTTTTATAGTGGTTTGACTATCCTCGCCTACGTCCACTCTCTCAAGACCAATCGTATTAAGGTTCCACTATTTCTTTGTTTTAACAGAGACTAATGAACCAATTGCAAACTCTAATTTTTAATAGAGACAAAGAAACTGAAACACAATTCTTGTTTTCTATGGAGATCTAGAAACAAATACAACAAAATTGTTGGAGTATGTGACTCATATTGAGTGGAATATATGCTTAGGGAAAGTATGGTTAAGCAAGAACAAGGAAGTTGAGCTACAGGAAGAAACCGTCGATCGAAAGTTTGGTTGATGGTTTGCTCTCAGGAGATAACCATCAACGGTTTCAATCTAGTTACTTTAGTTTTTGCATTAAACCGTCAATGGTATTGTTCGGCGCTATTTACGAGATTTGAATCAGGAAGATCAGTAGATTAGGGATTTCAGAGGATTTTCCTTCGAGGATTACTACATGAGTACTTTAGATAATTTCCAAACCTTCTATACGCATTGGGTTAGCATATAAACATTATTTTGCAACCCTTGTTTGATACGGTAGTAGAAATCTGCCACTTGCTCACATGGACGTAGGCAAATTACCGAACCACGTAAATTTTTGAATTGTGTGTGTGTGTGTGTGTGTGTGTGTTTTTTTTTTTTACTTTCCTTTATTCTCTTTGTGATTTATTGTTTTTTTATTGTTCATCTTTGATTGTTGCATTGCACGTTCTGATTCAATTTGTGTTTTTTCGCCACGCATTGGTGTTTACTTTGCACCACAAATTTTACAAAAGAAAATTTTTCGTAAGGAAGATTTACACTTCATGCTTGCAAGATAAACTCTTAAAGAATAATCAAAAGAAAGCTTAAAATTTTTTTTTTCTTCAAGATTGATAATATAGAACACAAAGAGAAAATAAGATAGAATTGAAAGTAAGAATATTTGGTGGTTACCCATTGGAGTCTTTGACTTGTTAAACCAATTGACCGCTTATTGGGTCGATTCGGTCGCTTGCTAGGCATTAGAGAGGGAAAAGCGACCATTGTAGGCAAAATCTGCAAAATAGGTCGACTGCCTTTAGGGGCCGCTCGACCACGTTTGGTCTTTGCCTAGGTTGTTTAAGTCGTCTTTTATTCCCAAGAAGCTGGTTTAAGCCCTTTTGTGTCATGTCTTATATTTTCTCATAAATTTACAATTTAAAGAACATTGTAATTGAGAGAAAAATAATACAAATAAATCAATTTAAGTCTTTAATAATTGATAAAAAAATAATACAAATAAATCCATTAAAATCTTCAATGAATTCTCTCAATTCTTCAACTTTAATGACTAAAATTTTTGTAGAAAATAACTTAAGCACAAAGTCAATAGTCCATAATAGTTTGTTTTCATCAAAATCAGGTTAATAAAACCTTGAGGTTAACAATCCCCCCTTTTTTTATGATGACAAACTATTTGTATAAAAAATATAAATCAATTAAGTCCACACATAAGTTGCCATTTCTCCTATTTCTTCCCTTTTTTCATCATCAAAATGAAAATAAATGGTCTGAGACTAAAGAATTTAACATTTTAATTACAAAGTTTCAATTCAATAAGTTCATGATGGTCATACCCAGTGCACAATGCTCCCACTTCGAGTGGGGTCTGGAAGAGGTGGATGTCGGCAAACCTTATCCCCATTTTTGGAGAGGCCGCTCCCAAGTTTCGAACCTAAGACCACTCGTACTGAGGTGGAAAAAAAAAAAAAAAAAAACATATACCAACCCTTCATTTTTCCAATAATTTTTTTTTTCATATAATAGCATTCGTTTGTATTAGATTTCAACTATAATACACTTTCATCTTCCCAATAACATCTTATTTCTCTCCTTGGTAGTTGAGTTAATAAGCTCCCTTACTGTTATCATTATTTTTTTTTCATTTTCTCAGCGTAGCTGAGATTTCGTATGATACTAAACTCAATCCCCACAGCACGGCATAGGCATAAGCAATTCGTTCCGCCACCCCACTCTCCTCTTGAGCTATACTTTACTTTGTCTGGTTGTAACAACGTGAAACTTGGCGACGCTATAATTGTCTCCATGCTCTTAGTTGTCTTCATAGGGTTTGTGCTTTTCGCTTTTTCTATTTTGTTGTGGTATGGTGCTTTATTTTACTTGATTAAGCTGTCCTAATCATCCTATTATATATATATATATATATATATATATATATATATATATATATATAAAAGTATGTATGTATGCATGCATTATGTGTGTGTCTAAACATGAATCGTCAAGCAAGAATGAAAATTATTGTATTTCATTTGTAATTGTATTTTTATATTCTTCATTCTGGATTGTAATCCAATCTGATCTGTAATAACTGCATCATGAATGATAGGACCGTATGTTTGGATTGCCTTAGATTGACCTTTAGGTTCCTACAATTTGATTTATTTTACATTAACAAAATTATGGCTTGAATTTTACTTTTTGGTTCGTCAATGAGTATTAAGCTTTGCAAACCTTAATTATAAATAATAAAGATATTAGGGAGTGAAGATTTATATAGTACATTTGTATTACAATTAATTTCTTTTTGGTCATATTATTGATATTCTATGGCAGTATTAAGAAGTAAGATGTTACAGGATTGACGGAATTTTCTAGGTTTAGTTAAACAAGATTTGATTAATTGAGGGAAAATGCTTATACCTTAAAAATCAACTCCTTTCTGCTTCGTCTCGAGGGGGCAAATTATGAACATGAGTTGTCCTTTTAGAGAGGAGCAATATTCCATCCTCAATTCGTATTGTGTCTGATTTATTGTTGGTTTGTTTTTAATTAGGAATTATCTCAGAAAATTCTTTGATTCCTAAATCTAAATTCCATATTATACCATGTATTATACCATATGTGTGTGTGCATCATGCCCAAAGCCTTAATTTGTGTGTTAATTCTTTATGCTGATTTAAAAAGATGTAGGAAGAGTTGTAGATGGAGGTGGAAAGGAAGGGTATGATGTTAACATATGATTAAAATAAATATAATTGTTGAAGTAGTTTTTAAACTAATGAGATCATTTTCATAAAGACTTTCATTCTACTTAGAAATGGATACCATGCCTCATGTATCAACCAAATTTAATATTTTTAAATGATGCTTAACTCAAAATAATTTCCCATGTACAACGCACCTGCCTCAACTAGTTTATAAAAAGAACTAAACATATGAATATTATAGTGACTTATGGTCGTAAATGAGTGAAAGAAAGCAAGAATGTTGGAATGAAGTTTCATAAAGAACTTCCAAAAAGGTTCTATATACTTACAAATCTACTAGAGTAGCTAATGATCTACATTACAAAAAATAAGGTTATTAGTGACGATTTCAAATTAGTCACTAAAACACCGGTAACTAATACTTTGTAGTGGTGTTATTAGTTACGGTTTCAAACCGTCACTAATACTTTAAAATAAATAGTTTTTTTTTTTTTGAATTCATTCATTAATTCTTGTAAAAACTTGTAATAACATTTTAGCATACATAATATTAAACTAGAATTACTAAAAAATTCATAAATTATTCAAAATTAAACTACAAATTGTTCAAAAGTGAAATACAAATAAAAATTCAAAATCAAATACAAAAATTCATTTTGTTCAGATAACAAAAGATATAGAAAAAGTCAAAATCTGCATCCGACTGTAATGCTTGGCATCGTCCTGATGTTGTGACAGCCGCAAACCTTACAAAGTAATAATTATACAAAAAATTAGTATATGATTTTTTTAACATATATGTACGTACTATAATTAAAAATGATTTGATAACAAAATGATTGGACATTCAAACATAGTTAAAAAAATGATACAGTTTTAAATAGCTAAGTTTGATTAGTCGAAATTTACCCCACTCGGTTTGGACCTCGTATGCCCGAGTTGGACGCCTGACTGCTAATATCCACTAAGTTTGCTAAATTTGTTTGTATTCTAACTTTACTTCTAAATAGGCAAAAAGCTCATAGGGAGGAGTTTTTGGACACCATTAGGTTTGGCGCGTCCAGCTCAATGCGAGAGACTTGTCAGTACTGACCCTACTCAATGTGGACCTCATATGCCAGAGTTGGACAACTGAGCGTTAAAATTCACTAAGTTTGCTAAGTTTGTTTGTATTCTTACTTTGGTTCTAAGTGCACAAAAAACTCCCGAAGATAATTTTTTGGCATCGTCAACTCTAGCACGTCCATCTCAATGTGACAGATGTGTCGAGATAGACCCTACTCAGTTTGGACCGGGTATGCCCATATTGAACACTTGAGTGCTTAAAATCAACTAAATTTACTAAGTACGTATCTAATTGCATAATTTTCAAAGGGGGAGGAGTTTTTGGGCACCTTCAGCTTCGGCACGTCCAGCCCAATGTGACGGACGTTTCGGGATTGACCTCAGTTGGTTTGGACCTTAGATGCTCGTGTCGGCTATTGAAGTGCTAAAACCGCCACTAAGTTTGTTTAGTTAGTTTGTATTCTTACTTTACTTCTAAGTGCGCAAAAAGATCTCAGTGATCAGTTTTTGGGTACCGTCAGCTTCGACGCGTCCAACTCAATGTGACGGATGTGTGAGGACTAATCTCACTTGGTTTGGACCTCATATGCTTGAGTTAGACACTTGAGTGCTAAAATCCACTAAGTTTACTAAGTTTGTTTGTATTCTTATTTTACTTTTAAGTGCGCAAAAAGCTCTCGGAGAGGAATTTTTGGGCACTGTTAGCTCTGACACGTCTAGATTAATGAGATGGACGTGTTGGGACTGACCCTACGTGGTTTGGACCTTGTATGCCCGAGTTGGACGCCTGAGTGCTAAAATCTACTAAGTTTGCTAAGTTTGTTTGTATTCTTACTTTATTTTTAAGTGCATAAAAAACTCTTGGGGAGGACTTTTTTGGTATCGTTAGCTTCGGCACGTCCAGCTCATTGTGATGGATGTGTTGGGACTAGCCCTACTTGCTTTGGACTCGAATGCTCGAGTTGGACACCTAAGTGCTAAAGTCCACTAAATTTGCTAAGTTTGTTCGTATTCTTACTTTGCTTCTAAGTGCGCAAAAAGCTCACCGGGAGGAGTTTTTGGGCACCATTAGCTTCAGAATGTTCAGCTCAATGTGACGGATGTGTCGAGATGGACCCCACTTGGTTTGGACCTTGAATGCCTGTGTTGGACACTTAAGTGCTAAAATTCACGAAGTTTGCTAAGTTTGTTTGTATTCTTACTTTGCTTCTAAGTGTGCAAAATGCTTGCGGGGAAGAGTTTTTGGGCACCCTTAGCTCTAGCATGTCCATCTCAATGTGACAGACGTGTCAGGACTGACCCTACTTGGTTTAGACCTCGTATACTCGAGGTGCATACTTGAGTGCTAAAATCCACTAAGTTTACTAAGTTTGTTTTGTATTTTTGCTTTACTTCTAAGTGCGTAAAAAGCTCATAGGAAGAAGTTTTTGGGCACCCTCAGCTCTAGCATGTCCAGCTCAATATGTTGGACGTGTCAGGACTAACCCTACTTGGTTTAGACCTCATATGCTCGAGTTGGACACTTGAGTGCTAAAATCTACTATGTTTGCTAAATTTGTTTGTATTCTTACTTTACTTCTAAGTGTGCAAAAGGCTCCCGGGGAGGTGCTTTTTTAATATCGTCAGCTCTAGCATGTCCAAATCAATATGACAGATGTTTCGAGATTGACTCAACTTAGTTTGGACCTCGTATGCTCAAATTGGACAGTTGAGGGCTTAAAATCAATTAAGTTTACTAAGTTTGCCTCTAATCGCATAATTTTCACTTGGGGACAAGTTTTTGGGCACTGTTAGCTCTGGTACGTCCAACTCAATGTGATAGACGTGTTGGGACTAACCCCACTTGGTTTGGACCTCATATGCTTGAGTTAGACACTTGAGTGTTAAAATGCATACTAAGTTTGCCTAGTTTATTTGTATTCTTACTTTACTTCTAAGTGCGCAAAAAGCTCCTAGGGAGGAGTTTTTAGGAACCATAAGCTTTGACACGTCTAGCTCAATGTGATGGATATGTCAGGACTAACCCCACTTAGTTTGGACCTTGTATGCTCGAGTTGGACACCTAAGTGCTAAAATCCTTTAAGTTTGCTAATATATTTGTATTCTTACTTTGCTTCTAAGTTCGCAAAAAGCTCCCGAGGAAGAGTTTTTGGGTACCGTCAGCTCCGGCACATCCAGCTCAATGTGACAGATGTGCGAGACTGACCCCATTCATTTTGGACCTCGTATGCCCAAATTGGACATTCGAGGGCTTAAAATTAACTAAGTTTACTAAATTTGCCTCTAAACGCATAATTTTCAATGGGGGAATAGTTTTTGGGCACCGTCACCTCCGGCACGTCCAGCGCAATGTGACAGGCGTGTCGGGACTGACTCCACTTAGTTTGGATCTCGTGTGCTTGAGTTGGACACCCGAATGCTAAAAATCATACTGAGTTTGCTAAGTTCGTTTGTATTCTTACTTTGCTTCTAAATGTGCAAAAAGCTCCTAGGGAGATTTTTTTAGGTACCATCAGTTTCAGCACGTCCAGCTCAATATGACGGACATGTTGGGACTGATCCCCCTCATTTTGCTCATATTAATTTGAAATCATGACTTGTTGTGGGTTGATTTGATCTTCTCTCTCCTATCCTTTTGTGAAGAATGGGATAATTAGTATAGATATGCACAATCCCTTCTTTCTTTTTCCTTTTTTTTTTCCCAGTTTTTTAATCCTCCATCTCTTGTTAGAATGAGTTAAAGTGTATGTGTACTTAGCTTCCTTACCTCATATGGTGTTTGCAAAATAATTGAGTAAACAAATTAGTGAATAATCCAATATGGGCTTCAGTAATTCAAAGTTAATATGACTCTCCAGGGTGACCACGTCGAGATACTGAGACAGAATTCAGAGCATAGTTACCGAGAGCCTCGATGAAGTGTTCGACCAAGAGACCTTAAGGGGTGACTATGTTGAGTTCTTGAGATTTCCTGAAGATTGAGATCCTGCAATTCTCGACCATCAGCTCGACTAGAAAGACTTGAGGTGCGACGCAGTCGAAGACATTGAAGATTTGAATTCCTGATTTCCCGCGAATCTCGACTAAGGCGCGCACAATAATGACATAGGAGTGACTTGGTCGACAACGACGATCTTCTGCGCAAGATTTGCTGCAAACTTTCTTAACTTGTAAAACAAACCTTGTAAACCCTAGAGCCTATAAGTATTTGTTATGAACACGAGCTCTGGGTTCCTTTTTGGCGTCTCTTAGGTTAGTGATAGAATTAAGATGTCATTGATAGCCATTTTAGATTAGGAGTAGAGTAGATTTCAATTCTTGTTTCGGTCTGTGCATGAAGTGTCTGACGACCTGTGATAACTTGTGGCATTCTTGTGCTTCCGTGTATATTACATGATCTTCTTTTGTACTTCCTGGCATTAGTGACAAACGTGATGAATGCAAAGGGATGATCTTTTTACATGCTTTCTCTTTACTATTTTCATTTACTGCTTCCATTTATTGTTTGGATGATGATGATGTTTAGTGACAGGATTAGCACCTCTATTGCTTTAGTCAAGTACATGTATTAGGCTACAATCTCCCATAGAGGCTCTTATGATCATTTGTGATAGAGTATACTCCGGTTCCCAATCGTGCTCTGGACAGCTGGTGCACCCTTGCTACTCTATGCCATTGAATGGCTCCTTGGATTGTTAAGCTGGGTTTTGGTTAGTTTAGTATGGTAAACACACTGAACTTAGATTATGAAAAACAACATCCTAAACTATATTCATGTCTAAACACTGTTTTGTAGGAGTAGGGTTAACTTGAATTTACTTGCTTTCTTTTACATGCTTTCTAATAGATTGTTAGACTTCACCCATTGAAAAATGCCACCTTTTTACTTCTCTTTTATACAACGCTATAGTAAACTAATTTGGAAGAGGTCTCATAAATGTGCTTTAAGTCTTCGTTGATCAACACCTGACTTACCCACTTTCTACTAAACTTGAGATTAGTTAGGTTATATAAATTTTATCTTCAGTAGTTAAGGACCCAAGCCTTTGCGAGCCTACCAAATTTTGGTGTCGTTGCTAGGGACTTGGCTACGGTTATAAACCAACTTCTAATTTAGTGTATTATTATCTTGTTCTCTTGATTTGCTCTCTTTCTATTTTCACTTTCTTTATTTTTTTTATTTTTTATTAATTTTTTTATTTACTGTTTTTGAAGTTTGAATCTATGTGCTTAAAAGTGTATATGTTTGGTCTGCGTTCTCTAGAACCTAAGATAATTCCAATAGATCCTGAGATTGAAAAATCTCGTAGGTCCCTTAGAAAACCTATCCCTAATCCAGAGAAGGCCGAGTCGTCTGAACTGAAAGTCGTGTCGAAAATAACCCACCGGTTCCCACTAGACAAATCCCAGAACTCCAAGCTCCCTCCCTACCTGTGGTAGGAGAGCAACCCCTTCGGCCTCTTAGGGATTACTTTGTACCCAATGCATACACCTCGCCGTCTTGCATCTGGTTTCCGGATGTACAGGCGGCATAATTCGAGATTAAGACTTCAATTATCTCAATGCTGCCCAACTTTCATGGGAACCCCACTAAAAATGCTTATTAGGATCTGGATGAGTTCTTGGAGATTTGCTCCACCATCCATATACCTCATTTTAGTGACAACACCCTTCGTCATAGGATTTTTCAATTCTCTCTTAAGGATAAGGCCAAATATTGGTTGACGTCCTTAGAGCCAAACTCGGTGATTAACTGGGCCACCATGCAACATGAATTTTTGAAAAAGTACTTCCCAATTTGGAAGATTAATTAGTTGCGAAGGGCAATCGCAAGTTTCACACAAACGAATGGGGAACTTTTCTTTAAGACCTGGGAGCGTTTCAGGGACCTACTTCTAAAAATGCGCACATCATCAGGTCCCCAAGTGGCAATAGTTCAAATATTTTATGAAGGATTAGCTAAGAGAGATAGGTCCATGGTTGATGCATCATGCAGAGGTACTTTCCTCACAAAGCATGAGAATGAGGCATGGATTCTCTTTGAAAATTTGGCTAAAAATTCTTAGCAGCACATGGCTGCCACTTGTTGACTACCCAATCCATTAACCTCTAAACCTAAGGAAGTTTACGAGTTGGCCACAAGCCAGGACCTAGACCCTACCCTGCATGCTATATCAAAAAAATTAGACTAGTGCTTGTCCTTAAAACCGTAGGCAATGACCTATGTAAAGGTTTGTGCAATTTGCTCTGACCCTTCCCATACATGTTATAGTTGCCGTCATGCACATTTCCAACTTGAGCTTGTGCAAGAGGAAGCGAAAGCCATCCACAATTGGTATGATAAGTCGTCCAACAACCCTCATTCGAATACCTACAACCTTGAGTGGAAACAACATCCTAACTTCTTCTAAAGGCCGCAAGCTCCGAGCCTTCAACTGCAAAGACCTCCAAAATCATCCTAATTCATCCCCCAGATATTCAACTGTTCAGCAGCCATCACCACCTCCGCCTAAATATGACACATTTCAAGAGACTGTGCTTAAAACCCTTAAGAACATTGAGGTTGATCACCAAGTAGACCGACAACTCCTTCACTCTCACTCCTAATGTAATAACCTAGAAAAATAATAATTAAAAAAATTAATTAATTAAAAAAATTAAAATTAAGAGTAATTATTGATTAGTTAATTAATTAAATATTGTTAAATTAAATAAATAAATAAATAAATAAAATAAATAAAAATTAAATTAAATTAAATTAAAATTTTATTATTAATCATTTAATTAATTAAGTATTATTAAATTTAATTTGTTGAATAAATAATATGATATATATATATATATAATATATATAATGTATATATAATATAATATTATTATTTTATATAATAAAGTCAGTAAAGGAAAAAAAAAAAAAAGATAAGGAAGCTTAGCTTCTTGCGCAGAGAAAGAAAGAGAGCTCTACGCTCTCCGTCGCCTCTCTGTCTCCACCTCTCTCTCACCCCTCATTTCTTGACGGATATTCAACCGATCGGGAAACAGAAGGTGTCGTTGGATTCCTAACTCCGCCATCGACATTTTTATTAGAGCAGATTTGTCGTGGGAGTGACGTAGGTACCATTCCTGGGGTAAGGCAACTTTCTCCTAATTTCTCAATTATTCGTTAAATCTGTCATTAAATCGACGATCAGGAATCACCACGGGGTCCTAGTCGTGATCGCCATCATTTTGACATAAGTAAAGTTTCAATTGGGGTTTTCTAGACTTCACTCCAAAGCGAGAGTGAGATTTGGGAAATTTGGTAATTTGACTATATTTAAGGGTATAACTGTTTATTTGGTATTTAAAGGCTTAGGAAATATTAAAATAATATTTTATTTAGGATTAATTTAATGGAATTAGGATTTTTGATTCAAGGTCCAGGTGAGCGCTGCAGGCATATTTTTGGGGTCCCTATTGGCGTAGTTTAAGAAACCAGGTAAGGGGAAAAATATATATTAAATCAGATTTTTTATGAATTTAATGAAAAAAAAATTGTGTTATATGTACGTGTATATGTTTCGGTATGGCTTTAAAATGCCAACTATTTAAATTATGTTCTTTTTTTTTTTAATTTAGGGTTGTTTATTAGATACGTATATGTGAAAATGAACTGATGAAAGTGGAAAAATATTTTCAGGGTAATTACGTAAGAAATGAAAGGTATTTTTAGTATATAAACATTAAATGTTGGTTGGCTTATTTTTTTTACAGGCAGTGTATGAATTTTATTACTTAATTGTGTGGCATGAGTAAATAGGAATGCTGTGTGGAAATATATGTTAAGTGTATGAGATGTAGGTTAAGTAAGTAATACATTGAGAATGAAATATAATATGAACTATGCTACTTGTGTGTGTTAATGCAACCATGTAAACAACTGAAAGATATTGGGTAAAATAACTGAAAGATGTTAGGTAAATGTATGACAACTAAAAAATACAAGGTAAAATAGTTGAAAGATGTTGGTTAAAACAGCTGAAAGATGCTCGGTAAATGTATGACAGTTGAAAAATGTTGGGTAACACAGCTGAAAGATGTTAGGTAAAACAACTGAAAGATGTTGGGTATGTAATGAAATGAAATGAAAATGGAAATGAATGAAACAAAAATGAAATGTGAAATGTGAACAACGTAAAATGGGAAATAGTCACTTAAAGTGAAATGAAATGGAATGTTAAAATTATGAACATGAACATATGTGAATAGTTGAGTAATGACAGAAAAAACAATGTATTATGATACTAGAAGTATCTATGCTTGTAGAACATGTTACGTTTGGGTGAGGCAAACTCTTCACCCGAGTGCTTGCTGAGAAAGGTGAGTGCCCTGGTTGTATCAAGTGTAGCAGTAGGCTGCATAATGTGCTAAGGCAGAGGGAAACTACTTGTATGGGAGGATAGATTTCCCTATTCTTGGGGGCCTTTGTTGGTAAACTATTGTTGAACTGTGTGAGTACGAGATCAAACTAACACTTGAGTGCTTACTGAGTAAGGTGAGTGCCCTGGTATGCTTTGGTTGTGACCTTAGGGTTGCCTAAGTATTAGAGCAGAGGAGTGCTACTTGTATGGGCAGGTAATCACCCCTATCCTTGGGTAATCTTGTAGGTTAAACTTTTGCATGTGTTTGGTTAGGATCAGAAAATGATTTCAGACATTATGTTAACGATTTTCAAATGTTAAATTATATGTTTTATATAAACTCATATTGGCTACACACTATTTTAATATATTGTTTCTTCCTTTACTGAGATGTGTCTCACCCAAATATGATTATTTCTTATTCGGGACATCCTCGAGGTCGGGCTTCAAAAGCTCGAGGTTTTTTAGACTTTTTGAGAAGTATTAAAAGAAAGGGTATATACTGATAATACTCTGGGGGAAATGTAAATATTTATATTTTATATCTTTATGTTTCAAGGCTATTGAGTAAGGAAAGATTGTGAAAATATTGAAATATTTTGGGAGTTATGTAGATATATGGAAATGCAGGTGATGGATGATTACTATAGATTATAGATAATAATTAGTAAACTTTGGTATTATGGTATTATATTTATGGAAATTATATTTATGTTTTCCACCGCGTATATGTTGATTATGGATTATCAGGTATTTTATCAAGTATAAAGCGTCGGACTCGGGTTTAAGGGTTCGAGGCATTACATTATGGTATCCGAGAAATGTCCAGCCGGAAGTATGATTAATTTCACATTGCCTGGATATGAAAATATTAGAGTATTAGGTTAGGAATGATCTATACCAGAGTATAGGATTGAGTTGCAATAAGGATAGGAATGGGTAGAGTAAGATACCGATAGGAATTCTGAGTCGTGTTTCCTATGATTGGGAGAAGAAATCCCTTAATGGTCTTCTGTATTTTTCTGAAGAAGTAGCTAGCTTCAGAAAATCATGGCAAATCCATCGATGGTAATGTTTATGAGCGGAGAAATAAGAACTTGGAATTTGAACTTGAAGATTAGTTTGGTTGATTTAATGAGAAAAATCTTTGAAGGATAATAATTTAAGTGTGTGATTAAATGGTTTGTGGTCAAGTTGGGTGTTTGATATTTAAATTAGATAAATATTGGGATGAATTCTTGAAATGAGAAAATGATTGATTAGTTGGTAAAAATTTCAAGGACAAAATTCTTTAAAGGATGGAAGAATGTAATAATTCGGAAAAAAAATTAATAAAAAATTTAATTAATTAAAAAATTAAAATTAAGAGTAATTAAATTATTGATTAGTTAATTAATTAAATATTATTAAATTAATTAATTAAATAAACAAATAAAATAAATAAAAATTAAATTAAATTAAAATTATTATTATTAATCAATTAATTAATTAAGTATTATTAAATTTAATTTGTTGAATAAATAATATGATATATATATAATATAATATTATTTTATTATATAATAAAGTAAGTAAAGGAAAAAAAAAAAATAGAAGATAAGGAAGCTGAGCTTCTTGCGTAGAGAAAGAAAGAGAGCTCTACGCTCTCCGTCGCCTCTCCGTCTCCACCTTTCTCTCTCCCCTCATTTCTCGACGGATATTCAACCGATCGGAAAACAGAAGGTGTCATTGGATTCCTAACTCTGCCACTGACATTTCTACTGAAGCGGATTTGTCGTCGGAATGACGTAGGTACCATTCCTGGGGTAAAACAACTTTCCCCTAATTTCCCAATTTTTCGTTAAATCTATCATTAAATCGACGATCGGGCACCACCACAGGGTCCTAGTTGTGATCATCGTCATTTCGACATAAGTAAAGTTTCAATTAGAGTTTTCTAAACCCCACTCCAAAGCGAGAGTGAGATTTGAGAATTTTGGTAATTTGACTATATTTAAGGGTACAACTGTTTATTTGGTATTTAAGGGCCTAAAAAATATTAAAATAATATTTTATTTAGGATTAATTTAATGAAATTAGGATTTTTTATTCAGGGTCCGGGTGAGTGCCGCAGGCATCTTTTTGGGGTCCCTGTTGGCATAGTTCAAGAAACCAGGTAAGGGGAAAAATATATATTAAATCAGATTTTTTTATGAATTTAATGAAAAATAAATTTTTTTATGTGTACGTGTATATGTTTCAGTATGTGTTTAAAATGGCAACTGTTTAAATTATGTTTTTTTTTTTTGAATTTAAGGCTGTTTATTAGATATGTATATGCGAAAATGAGTTTATGAAAGTGGAAAAATATTTTCAAGATAATTATGTAAGAAATAAAAGGTATTTTCAGTATATAAACATTTAATGTTGGTTGGCTTATTTTACAGGCAGTGTGTGAATTTTATTGCTAAATTGTGTAATATGAGTAAATAGGAATGTTGTGTGGAAATATATGTTAAGCGTATGAGATGTAGGTTAAGTAAGTAATACATTGAGAATGAAATATGATATGAACTATGCTGCTTGTGTGTGTTAATGCAACCATGTAAACAACTGAAAGATGCTTGGTAAAACAGCTGAAAGATGTTGGGTAAATGTATAACAACTGAAAAATGTTGGGTAAAACAGCTGAAAGATGCTGGGTAAATGTATGACAGTTGAAAAATGTTGGGTAAACAGTTGAAAGATGTTGGGTAAAACAACTGAAAGATGCTGGGTATGTAATGAAATGAAATGAGAATGGAAATGAATGAAACAAAAATGAAATGTGAAATGTGAAATGTGAACAACGTAAAATGGGAAATAGTCACTTAAAGTGAAATGGAATGGAATGTTAAAATTATGAACATGAACATATGTGAATGGTTGAGTAATGACAGAAAGAACAATGTATTATGATACTAGAAGTATCTATGCTTGTAGAACATGTTACGTTTGGGTGAGGCAAACTCTTTACCCGAGTGCTTACTGAGAAAGGCGATTGCCCTGGTTGTATCAAGTGTAGGCTGCATAACATGCTAAGGAAGAGGGAAACTACTTGTATGGGCGGGTAGATTTCCCTATTCTTGGGGGCCTTCACCGGTAAACTATTGTTGAATTGTGTGAGTATGAGATCAAACTAACACTTGAGGGCTTACTGAGTAAGGTGAGTGCCCTGGTATGCTTTGGTTGTGACCTTAGGGTTGTCTAAGTATCAGAGCAGAGGGGTGCTACTTGTATTGGCGGGTAGTCACCCCTATCCTTGGGTAATCTCATGGGTTAAACTTTTGCATATGTTTGATTAGAATCAAAGAATGATTTCAGACATTATGTTATCGATTTTCAAATGTTAAATAATATGTTATATATAAACTCATGATGGCCACACACTATTTTAATATATTGTTTCTTCCCTTACTGAGATGTGTCTCACCCGAATATGATTATTTCATTTTCAGGACATTCTCGAGGTCGGGCTTAAAGAGCTCGAGGGTTTTTAGACTTTTTGAGAAGTATTAAAAGAATGGGTATATACAGATAATACTTTGGAGAAATGTAAATATTTAGATTTTATGTCTTTATGTTTTAAGGCTACTGGGTAAGGAATGGTTGTGAAAGTACTAAAATATTTTGGGAGTTATGTAGATTTATGGAAATGCAGGTGATGGATGATTACTATGGATTATAGATAGGAATTAGTAAACTCTGGTATTATGGTATTATATTTATGTTTTCCGCTACGTATATGTTGATTATGGATTATCAGGGATTTTATCAAGTATAACGCGCCGGACCTTGGTTTAAGTGTTTAAGGCGTTACACCTAATCCATCATGAAGCTAGAAGCTACCTTGGGGCAACTAGCTGCTACCTTAAGTCGAAGAGACGAGGGCAAGTTGCCAAGCCCATAGTAAATTGTAAGGGACAATATGGGGTGGAATGTAAACCAAAAACTGGTCCCTCGTCATACTCTAAGTAAGCCCAAGAGGTGACCACCTTCCAAAGTAGTAGGATGATAGATAAACAAGGCAAGGAACAACCGGGCGAGGGAGAGAATAAGGATGAAAAGAGGGTCGTGCCCAATGCTGATTCATGCACCCTATCCTCCTCTAGTTGGGTACACAAACCCTTGATTCCCACACCTACAACTGGAAGGACCAACCCTCACTTCGCCCCCATAGAGCTTTTCATGGCCCCTTAGTGGCATATCCTTCAGCCCCTCTTGCACCTTCTATATTCAGGAAAGAGGCCTCAACTGATTCAATTTAGCACATGTTTAAACAAGTACGAATTGACAAGACTCTCCTAGAAGGCATTAAGCAATCGCTTGTGTTCACAGGGTTCCTTAAGGACTTATCAACGTAGGAGCAAGAGTCAAGGGTGCATATGGATGGTTTAGTTAAGAAAACTAAGCTTATGAGCTCCATGATGCTAAGGCACTTCGTTCCAAAACTAAAACACCCCAGTTCCCCCACTATTTCTTGTGCAATTGGCAGTTACACCATTAATAGGGCTCGTGATACCTCGTGGAAGAAAGGCTTGTGCACCTTTCTTTTTGGGAGCCTTCCCATAAGAACTCCACGATTAAGTGTGCTTGACTTGAAGTAATCTTGGGATGGGTGACCTTCTAGGAAGTTTTTTCAAGAAGTGTGTGAGTGAGGACAAAACACACTGAAATGGACACGTTTTGGTTTATGGGACCAGTCATTAGTCCGATAAGGCCTGCCCCCTGTTGTCTAATTCCGGTGGAGGAGGAGAGACGCAGTGCTCCTTGGCAGACCCAGGATGGGACGTTACAACTTCTAGATTTAGGGGCGAGCGTGAACATCCTTTCATGCTCGGCTTATCAACAACTTGACCCTGGGATGATGAAGCCCACCCTTATTATAGTGAGTCTTACTGAGTGATCTCTTAAGCAACCCCAGGGCATGGTAGAAGATGTGGTGGTAAAGGTGAAAGAATTCCCTTACCCTGTCGATTTCTTCATTTTAGAAATGGAGTCTTCCACAAATCCAATCCCTGTCCTTCTAGGACGGCCATTCCTTGCCACAACCAATGCTTGCATTCAGTATAGGACAAGGATTATTGACATTTCATGGAGCCATAAGCAATTTAGGCTGAACATATTTACTGTCCCCCAATACGCACTTAAAGCTGTCCAAGTCGTGGACGAAAACCTAATTGATACAACTGTCAGGGAAGATGCTCCCTCACTTCTATGGAGGGACCCTTTGAATAATGCACTTCAGTTTGAATACCCTTCAATGAGTGAACTAGGAGACTTCGATGACCACACTTCTGCAAGTCATGATTTGGTTTTCTATCCTAGGAACAAGTTGGGGGTATGTAATAGCAGGTGTGACGAGAAAGAAGGGGAGTTCAATATCACCTTCGAACCAGCATAAATTCAAAATGAACTTAAGCATGTCTGGCTGAAGACGATAAACTTAGCGCCCCTGGGAGGCAACTCGATAATTTTTCTTTTCTTTTCGAGTCCATAGGTTGTTTAGGATAGACTAAGTAGAGTTCCAAGTCTTTAGAGTAAACCTTATGATAAGTTGGGGGTGTGACTAAAGGGGCGACCATCACATATATGAGCGACTAGGTCCAGCCCCTGAATTGTGCTGAAATTCAGAACTACAAAGAGGGTCAATCATGTCTACGACCAGCATTAAGTCGTGTGCACCCTGGTCGAGAACACGGAAAAGTCGTTTAAAACCTATTTCGTCTCAACTTTGAGTTCTTCCACGAGGGGGTTCCTTATCGATGGGTTGGTCGATTTTAGGAGTACACGGTGAAGCTACATACGTGGTGAGGGCACTACTCAAACGACTATTGTAGATATCACGACGGGGTTTGGCTCCGCAACTAGGTAGTTTGGCACAAACCTTGAGGATGCCATGGGAGCGGGGTGGTCGGGTTACTGTGTGAAGTACTTGTGTAAGAACTAGGACTATAACAGCGTCGTCATTTTGGGTATTACTGGCACCGTGGGTTATGTTTTGTAATATGGAGCTTAGACTCTAGTATGGTACTAAGTATGTATGGAATGAATTTTTCCACTTCGTGTATGTCATGTATGTGAATGTGTATAGGGTGCACGGGAACCCCACAGGGTCGGACCCTCATTCATTAGAGTATAATTTGTGTTAGGGACAAGTTAGGTTATTACATCACACCCTGGGTCCCATTGCCAAGTTCGAGGCGTGACAAGACACTCAATAGGCAAAGATCAAATAGACACTCACATGGGAGAACTCAAGCACATCTGATGGAGCAAATATAAAATCATATGTAATGGGGAGTGTTTAAGGTAGAACTATTGTAACTTTTATGGTACTATTTCACGCAAGCTTATTGAACAATAGCTAAGCAAATGTATATGCATATTAGTTAATAGAGGATATAGGATATCACCAAATCATAAGTTTCATACTTACGAGTTTTCAAAGACAAAACAATGAGTTTTATGAAAATATACTATACTCAACTTTGTGTAATATGGGACAAAGGTTAAATGGTCTAAATATCATACATCTTAATATACTTGGTCCTAGTTGGGTTAAAATCATTATTATGCACCTAAAGATACAAGAAAATCAAGTTTTTGTAGGAATAGGGGAAACTATCGATGATTTGACCTAGGTGCATCGACGGTTTCAGGAAGAAACAAAATTGAAATTTGGCATAGAAGAAATCGTCCACGGTTTGAGCGAACCATCCACAGTTTGGTGAATCCATCGACAGTTTTTGTCAGGATTCAAAACCCAACGGCTATAAAACGAGTAGTTTTCAAAATATTAAATTGTTAAACTTATCCAACGACCATAAAATGGCTAGAACTCAAGTTAGCCTATAAATACAAGGCTTCTAACTTGTTCTAGTATGAATCCAACTATTTACATCTAGTGAATATCATTTACAAGAACTTTGCATTTTAGTTCATCATCTTAAGTGCTTACTATCTCTCTTGCTCTCTAATCTTTTTTGTGATTCATTACTTTGAGAGATTAATGTGAGGTTTTTATTGTAATTGATATCAACTCATTTAAGGAGCATTGTCTGTTACAACATCTTGTTCATCATCTTCAATTTACAAGGGTTCTTTGTGAATCAAGTGATAAGGGATTTGTTCCTGTGTGAAAAGTTCTTTGTAAGTGTTAAGGGATTTGTTCCCTTGGAAAGGCTCTTTGTGAGTGTGAAGGGATTTGTTCCCTTGTGGTGTAAAGGCTTCTCCATCCTTGAAAGAGATTGTGATAGTGGATTTAGAATTCTTGAGTGTGTCTCAAGGCGTGGACGTATACAAAGGGCTGAACCACATTAATTTTGTTTGTTAAGTTTTTCTTCCCTATACTCTTTAAATTTCATCTTGTGCATGATTTACATTATATATTCTGTGATATAATCATTTGTATCTTGCCAAGATTTTATATTTTGTAGATAAAGGAACAAATTTGCAAAAGAGTCCATTTTGCGCCCCCCCCCCCCCCTCTAGACTCAGCTCTAGGGCTAATAGAGTTCACATGCATCTTAAACCTCTACATCAAATAAACACATATTCATACACATATTCCCCCTCACAACATGCATATACACCCGCCTACCCAAACACACCCCCCTTAGAATACGTCAAATACATGCATGCATTTACCCACACCTGATCATCATACTTCTGTGCATTATAATGTCCATATATTATGTAGAACATATGAAATGACAATGGATACTTATTAAGAGAGAGAGAGAGAGAGAGAGAGAGAGAGAGAGAGAGAGAGAGAGAGAGAGAGAGAGAGAGAAATAGTTGACAATGACTTCAGGTTTCTAGCTTTTAGAGTGTGAAATAGGAAGAAGGAAGAAGGCATAGAGGAGAGAGGGGTTGGCCAAATGCTGAGAGGGGTTGTGTGTGTGTGTGTGTGTTTGTGTGTGTGTGTGTGTGTGTGTGTGTGAGAGAGAGAGAGAGAGAGAGAGAGAGAGAGAGAGAGAGAGAGAGATTTGAGATATCGAGAGTGAGAAGATTGGAGAGTGTTCGCATGCCCTCCCATGGAATCGGTTCTTGGGGTTTTTAAACACTAGAAGGCTGTAGAAAAAAATAAAACAGAGAGAGGAGGGGGGATGGCCGACCGGTGTAATAGGTCATACTGGCTAGATTTGGCTCGACTAGGCTTAAATCTAGCACAAAATTGGCTAGACATCTTAGTGGGCATCGAGAGGAAGACAACACAAACTAGGGGCAAAATGACACAAAGGGAGTGAAGCAACATTGTTCAATTAAAGGTGCATGTTGGCCCACACAAAAAAATTTTGACCACTCTAAACTTAAAACAATGTTGTTTTGAACTATATGTTGCTCACGTGTGTAGTTGCTCACATGCTAGCATGTGCACTAGTTGATGATTGACATGCAAAATGTCATTGTTTCACCTATATATGTGCCCCACATGTGAATGCTTTTGGTCACGCATCAATTAATTTATTATTTATTTTAATAATTAATTTTTTAAAAATAAATTTACCAAAATGAAGGAAACCACAAATGGAGCCCCAAAAAATACTTAACATTCTAAGAAAAACCTAGAAAAGGCTCAAAAAGCAACAAAAAAAAGAAGAAGAGCAAAACTCTAAAAGATAGAGTTTTCTTGATTTTCATATAGAAGTCTAAAACTTCCATAGACCTCTTCTTACATTTTGGGCCACTTTAGGTCACCCAAGATGGCAAAAATGGCCAAAAAAGAGCCAGAATGCCTTGAATTGGCAAGATAGAGTAAAAATCAGGGTCTTACAACTATGCCAGTTTTCTTGGTTAGGGTTTTAAATTGTTCAAGCAAAATAGCTATTGACAATGTGAAAATGAAGATTCTCATCATTGTAAACTTATGAAATAAAATAAACGTACTATGTTTGTAGTGGACGGATAATGACTTATGGTGCTAATATTATAATAATCATTTAAGCGCTTGAACTTGTGCTGCAAAACTAAGTAAAAGAGAGTCAGTAAGTTTGATTTTTTTTAAATAATTTTGAATAATTTTATGAATAATTTTGTTTAGTTTTATATGTTGCCTAGCCAACCACAACAAACATACAAAAGATTATAAATATCATATAAATCGTCAATCTAATAGAGTTGCTCATAATTTAACTAGTTGCTAGCTAGTTTTTGCAAATATAATACTTATTAGGATGAATATGATTCCTACTTGAGTAGGTTGCGCTACACTCCATAATATGAGAAATGTTGTATTAGCTACATTTATATCAATTTTCTCATTGTAACTTTTCATTTGTCGTTAAAGAAGCAAAAGTATTTTGTTGGTCTCCAAAAGTGAAAAAGCAAATTTATTTATTTTTTTGAAAATACATGGTCTAGTCATTTTGTCTTTTTTAGATAGGATAGGGAAGTGAGAGGTCCTATTGATAAAAAAAAAAATTATTTTAATATTTAAAAATTGGTAAATTAATAATAACAATGTTCTATTTGAAATTTGTTCAAGGTTGTGGCCTAACCTAAAATTTGAGGTTTTTAAGTCCATGATCATGTTTGGTTTGTGGTGTTTGTTTAAAAACAAAGATTCACACCATTGTAAACTTATGGATTAAAAAAAAAAACAAAACAAAACAAAAAAATACACTAACCTCACAATGGATGGGTAATAATTGTGGTGCTAATAAAAAAAAATCACAATTTAAGTGCTTCTTGTATCTCATAACTAAATGACTAAAAGAGAGTAAGTCAGATTAAAGTTCAATTCACAATGAATATTCTAAAAAATCTTATTAATACATTTAACTAGTTCTATATGCTTTATAATCGATCAAAATAAAATTTTTTAATATTATAAATTTTATATATATATATATATATATTAATTGACAATCTAATAGAATTGCTAATGATTTGACTAGTTACCATCATTTTTTTTTTTAAACTAATACTTATTATGATGAAATCTCTAAGGAGTTGGAGAGATGGTTTATTGTCTACTCAAGCTACTCCTTTGAGTTTTTTTCTTTCTATTTTTAAATGAATGTCATTCAATTCTCAATGTAATTTTATATTTTTTTCCTAAAAAAGAAACAAAAGTATTTTGTAAGCATCCAAAAGTGAAAAAGCAAACTTTTTTTTTGAAAATATATGGTCCTATAATTTTTGTCTTCATAGGTAGCATATGGAAATATGAGCATATCCATTTGATTTAATAATGTATTTTAATGTTTAAAAATAAGTAAAATAATAAAAACAATGTATATCATATGTGGCATGATACTTTTAAAAAATTTTGAGCTTATGTGTCTATGTAAAATGTCAAAAATTATTTATCGATGTTTTAAAAGTACGATCCTTTTAAGAAATGAAAGTGACTTGAAAGTTATTTTTTAAATTCATGCTTATATACTTACTTTGAGTTGTGCAATGGACAATAGGTTAACTCAAGAAAGCAACTTGACATTTTCAAATAAAATTTTGACAAATAATTTTAACACACACTATCAAGTGGATTTCTACACTCCTTGCTTAAAATTTTAAGAAAATTTTGCATTTTCTAATGTAATGCCTGTATTCGGTTTACATTTTTTCCTCACCTATTATTATAGTTAGTTTCATATTCTTTTAATACTTAATTTCAGATAAATGAATTTGAGTTTTGGCACATGCGGTTCATTTCTTGAGGGGTTCTAAAAAAGAGATATTACAGATCATTTCCTTCCAAGGGGAGGATTTGGGGTCGGTGTGGGGGAGGGAGTTTTAGCTTGGGGTTAGTAGCCTATATGGTTGCCCCGATAGGAGCACTTGTTGATAACATTCTTGCAAAGAAAAAATAGCTTGTAAATGATAAATCACATCATTTGTCATTTTGAATGATTCATGATATATTGTATTTTTGTCGTTCATATAGATTCAGTAACGAGATAAAGCAGAAATCATCAGTAATGTGTTTATTTTTCTATACTTATTTTTATAAGATTAAACTAGAAATTAGACTTGACAGAACTAATATAACAATTTTATCTATCATTTGTAAGAGATATGATAATTGATATCCAATATTATATATCGTTTGATATAACATAATGATAGAAGTCCTTTTCCATGGGAGGACTTTAGGTATAGTAGAACCCGAATCATCACATTCATATGATCTTCACTTGGACAATGCATAAATTGGCTTAATACACCTATTGCATAGGCAATGTCAGGCTATGTATAGGATAGATATTAAGTTTCCTAACCATTCTTTGGTACCTTCCTTTGTCTGTTGGCACTTGGTCTGGGTATTCTCCAAGCTTGTGATTCTGGATTATTGGTGTATCTACAGGCTTACAATCTAGTAACCCAACTTCTAATAATAAATCTAGGATATATTTTCATTGGGAAAGAAATATGCCTTGCTAGACCTAACAACTTCAATTCCCAGAAAATATTTAGAGTCCTCCTAGATTTTTCATCTTAAACTCTATCGCCAATTGCTTTTGAAGTCATGTTATTTCTTCTGGATCATCTCCTATAATGATCATATCATCTACATAGATTATTAATGTTGTTACCTAGCCCAGTTGATGCTTAAGGAATAGCGTATGGTATAAGTTGCTTTGTTGAAAACTGTATTTCTTTATTACCAAGCTAAATCACCCAGACCATGCTCGTGGTGATTGCTTTAGTCCATACATTGTGCGTTGTAATTTACACACAACCTTAGTAATTGAGGTTTATGTATAGCCTAGTAGAATATCTATATACACTTCCTCCTCTAGATCATTGTGAAAAAAGGTATTCTTTACATCAAACTAGTGCAGTGGCCAGTCAAGGTTTGCTGCTAGAGATAACAAGACTCTAAAACTGTATTCAACTTAGCTACTAGTGAGAACGTTTCTTGATATTCCACGCCATATGTTTGTGTATAGCCTTTTGCCACCAGTCTTGCTTTATATCATTCGATAGATCCATTTGCCTTGTGTTTAATTGAGAACACCCATTTGCACCCCCATCATCCTTTTTCCTTTAAGAAACAAGACAAGAGCCCATGTTTTGTTCTTTCGTAATGCCTCCATCTCTTCCTTTATAGTTTGGGTCCACTTAGGGTCTGTTAGAGCTTCCTAAACATCAGCGGAAACATGGCAAGAGGAAAGTTCGTGTGCAAATTTTTTAAGGGGTTTAGATAATTTCTTTGTAGATACATAGTTGACAATCGGATACCTTGACCTTCGTTCCTCAATTTCTGGAGAGTACCTATTTAGTGGCTTTCCACGATTATGCCTAAAAGGTAAGGTATAACCAGTAGAGATATCCATATCATTATTAGTTGGAAGTGTAATGGGAGAGTTTACCTCAAGGATATTCTCAAGAGATGGCTCTTTGGGTACTGAGTAATAGGGGGATTCTTGTTCAGCTTTAGATGGGGTTGATGTAGATGTTGCTGCCGTAGATGTTGCTCTTAGAGTTATGCCATCCTTTGGAGATTCATCTAAAGTTTTATCAAGTTCCCCACTAACTACCATATTTATGTCATCAAAACCTAGCTAATCAAATCTTGACCAATTCTGCTCTTCAACTCGGATCTCCCCCTAAAGAGAAGAATTGGATACCGAAGGAGAGTAGGACATGTCGAATTCTAGGAACGTTACCTCCATAGTTACATAAGTGCATTTAGTGATTGGGTCATAGCACCGATATTCTTTTTGATGTACGACATATCTCAAAAAAAATGCATCGAACAACACATTGATCAAGTTTATTACGTTGGTTCTTATGGAGATGTACAAAAGCTACACATCCAAAGACCTAGGGAGGAATCATTAATACTGTAGGCAAGGACACATAAGTTGAAAGAGCTTGTAGGGGTGTATCCAATATATCACTATCACCATTTCAATGAAAACTAAACAAAACAACACCAAAGTTGCTGAGGTCGCTGGTGTCCTCCATTCAACAGCAATAGCAGCAACGGTAGCAGAGGGGTTTCAAACTATTGTAGCACCTATGTTTCTTATTTAACAACAACCAAGAAAAAAATCAAATCTTCAAAGGTTGTTTTGTTATTTGAAGATAAAAAAGAATATTATTTAAATCCCAATCATTCAAATTTTTAAATGGACAATTGTCACACAGTTGAGGTGCAGATGACGATTGTCCTTTGCTACCCATAAAGGAAAGGAGCCGCAGCTGTTGATTACCACAGAGTGGGAGATAGAGATGATGGCATCCGTCTTGATGTCGACTGAGAGTGTGTAGCGGCAGCAGCGAGGATAGCTAAGCATCCTCCAGAGCTAGGTTTCCTATTACATTGGAAGCAGGAAGTGTAATGACCGGCCTATTTTTTCATAATTTGTTTTTAATAATAACATACGTAATTAAGCATTTTAATCCAAGCATTAGGGCTTATGTTTTTAATTAAATGCCTAATTACTCTAAATATTTTAACAAGGTGTCATATTTATAATATTTGAGCTTTATTGATCAATTTATGAACTTTTGGCAATTTTTTTATCGCAAGAAAATTTTCGGGAGCAAAAACCGACATCAGTTCGTAAATCGCACATAACTTTTCCATCCGAGTTCCGATCGAGATGATTCGAAATTTTGGAGAAAAACGAGAAGATTATCTATAACTTCCATGGTTTGAGCTTTGAGAGAAATGGGCTCCAAAAGGATCAAAATTGGCTTGATATCTAAGGAAAAAAAAAAGAAGAAAGAAGAAAAAGAAATAAAATAAAATAAATGAGTTTGATGTGACCCGACCATGCAGGGCGGGTCATGTCAAGTCCTCCATTTTCGTGTGCTAGGGCAGCCCCTCCCCTTTTATTTATTTTATTTTTCACTTGTTCTAAAGGAATCCCCCGCACCCTTCTCCCTGCTCTCTCTCGGGTCCCTCTCCCTCTCTTTCAGTTTCTCTTTCTCTCTCTGTCTCGCGACTCTTTCTTTCCTCTCTCAATTCTCTCCCTCTTGCCTTACTCTCACGGATTCCCCTCTCCCTTAATCTCTATCTTTCCTTTGCTCCAGCCGCTGTGGTGTCTCAGCTACCCTGAAGGTTCTTCCAGGCCACTGCTACTCCGACCAACCACCAGAACACACCTCCTCCAACAACTTCTGTTGTGCTGCACAACCACCCGAGGCCATCTCCTCCTACCAGTAGCCACATTCAGCCACGAAGACATCCACATTCTATGAGCCACCTCCAGTTTTAACTGCAGCTGAGCACCACAGTAGCCACCCGAAGACCTCGAGCTGCAACCGAGACTCCCAGTTGGATGTCTCCATCCTCTGCAACTTCCAGCAACAGCCACCATCTGAAGACTCTTCCAGGCCACTGCTGCAGCCTCACCAACACCAGCCGAGACGCGATAACTCTCTCTCTTTCTCTCTCTCCTTTTTTCTCTCTCATCTTTTCTTTGTTTCTTTTTTTTATTACTTAGTTTAGGATTGTTAAATTCATATTGAACTTTATTAAAAGTTTTGTACTTTGAAAATTGTTTGGGATTTTTTTTTATTAACATTGAAGTATTTACGCAATATTTTTATTATTAGTAAAGTATTTATTTATTTATTTTCTCTCAGTTAAATTGTGTAGTAGATTTAATTAATGTGCCGAATTATTTAATTAGCTCGGTAAAGCCCGGTTTGATTCTAAAAAAAATAAGAATAATATACAAAAAGAAAAAAATTGTTTTTGTTTTTAGAAATTAAATTAGTTGTTTTTTTTAGATTTAATTTTTTGTTGAAGCTCGATTTAGTTAGGTTCGGTTTTATTAAAGCTCATATTTTTATCGTGTTCTGTTATCATTTGAGTTGCCTAAGCGTTAAACTTTCATTGAGTTCATGTTAGCACGGAATTTGACTGTTCTCCAATTAGTTTTAAGAGTGATTCTAAAATTGATTTGAGTAATCGGTTTGACCAACTTTTTGAGGAAATCATGGCTGCACCTGCGCCACGTACACTTGAGGATTTTCTATAGCCCACACGCACATCTACACCTTCATGCATTGTGTTGCCACAAGATGCACCAAACTTCAATATTAAGCATGATATGTTATCTGTGATACCCCAATTTCACGGGATGGACTCTGAGAGTCCGTATCAACACTTGACAGATTTTGAGTTAGTTTGCAGCACTTTCATAAATAAGGCTGGAACTGATGGATATATCAAACTGTGCTTGTTTCCCTTTTCCTTGAAAGATAAGGAAAAAATATGATTTAATTCTCTGTGACCTAACTTTATTACTAGCTGGGCTAAAATGCAGCGTGAATTCTTAAATAAGTTCTTTCCTTTTTAGAGAACTCAGTACCTGCAGGAGCAAATCAGTCAATTCATGCAAAAAGATGGTGAGACATTCTAGGCTTGCTGGGAAAGATTCAAGGACTTGATAAACATATGTTTACACCACGGATTCGAATCTTGGAGGTTAGTGAATTACTTTTATACCGCTCTAACCCCTGCGTGTAAACAATTTTTCCAAACTTTGTGCAACGGGGCGTTCTTCCATAAGGAACCATATGAGACTTTATCATTCTTCGACTATTTAGCTGAGAGTGCCCAGCAATGGAACACAAGTTCTGAACGGGCACTGATAGCAACATAACCTCTCCGAGCGATCAGTGGTGGAGGCAGATATGAGGTCAAAGAGGAAACTAGCTTACAAGCTCTTGTTGCAGCGTTGTCTAAGAAACTGGAGGTTATGGAATCAAAGAAAATGAAAGCTAAGGATTGCTCTATTTATGAGACCTCAGACCACATACCTCAGGACTGTCAATTCCTTCCAGTATGGCAAGAGAGTAGATCTGATCGGGTACCATCGGCAAATTGGGTCAACACAATGCAGAATCAGCCACTATCGAATACTTATAACCCAAGAGGGAGGAATCATTCGAACCTTTCGTGGAGAAATGATCAGCCCAGTTCATCTTCCTCACGGTATTAGCAAGTTCCTCAACCTTCTGCACTACCTCCACAACCGACATGTCACCCAGTTACAGCTCCTCAATCGCAGTATCAGCCGCAACAGATTTCTCAAAGCTATACACCACCGGGATTCCAACTAACTCAAGCTCCTATTCCAGCAAGGAAATCTCTTGATGATAGCATGGTACAAATGGCAAACATGTTTCAGCAATTCATGCAAATTCACATCACGACCAACAATCAGAGTAATCAATCATTCAGTGAATTAAAAGATGCCGTGAATAAGATAAGTACATAGTTGAACACCATGGAAAAAGGGAAATTCCCTGCACAGCCTCAGCCTAATCCCCAGGTATATAGACAACAACAACAACCAGAGCACAATGTTTTAGGGGATGCTTTTGAGTCAGCAAAGGCAATTATTACCTTGTGAAGCGGAAAAGAAGTTGCCCATCCTGAAATGCCCACTAATCAACAAACAGTTGTGCCAGCACCTGAGGTGACAGATGAGATAGATAAGGGAAAAGAAAAATCAGATGAAGCCAACTCAAGTTTAACAAAGTCAGATAGGAGGATGAGCCAGATAAGGAGTATCAACCTGTGGTACTATATCCTCAGCGGTTGACATCTAGTCAAAAGAGTAAGTATCACACAGAGATCGAAGAGAAATTCAAACAAGTGAAGATCAATATTCCACTTCTAGAGGCCATACAGAAAATCCCTGCATATGAAAAAATTTTGAAAGACCTATGCATAGTAAAAAGGAAATTGAACGTGAAGAAAAAGCTTCTTGATTGAGCAAGTTAGCACGTTGATACTAAGTCAAACTCCGCAGAAACTTAGAGACCCAGGTTCTCCCACTATTTCGATCATGATTGGTGAATCTCGTATCGGGGGAGCTCTACTTGATCTGGGGAGTAGTGTGAACTACTTTGCCACCAATCAAACACCAATGCAAGATAAGAGACAATTCTTTTCAGAAGTCAAGATCATATTTGAGAAGACGGGTTGTCCTAACCGCAAAGCAAGGCTCGAGAAATTGATTGATGCGCGCTGGGTTTCCCGAGCTGCAATCAAGAGAATTTTAGGGATGACTCCATACATGTTGATTTACGGTAAGGAATGTTACGTACCTATTAAAATTCAGCATTATGTATTTTGGATCATAAAACAGATTGACTTTTTACTTGATAATGCCATAGGGTTGAGAAAGTTACAGGTGCGTGCGCTTACAGAATCCAAGGGGAAAGTCTATGACAAGGACTGCTTAAAGAAGAAGCAGATGAAGGTGTTGCATAAACTCAAGGATAAACAACCCCTCTCAAATCAGCAAGACCCTCTCTGTAACTCTAGATACCGTCTATTTCCTTGGAAGCTGAGATTTCGCTATAGCTCGTATATCGTTGAATATGCTCATTCCCATAGCATAGTAGAACTGGTAGATCCAATGAATGATAACAACATCATGGTCAAGGAACAGCAACTCAAGTCCCCCACGATCCCATTTGATCCCAATAAAGAGGTCTTGCCCCTAGAAGACCCTAGGGGAGTCTTCTGACCTTTCTATTTTACTGCTTTCTTTGTCATTTTTTTTTCCTTTCGTTTTATCTGTTTTTATTTGCATCTTTCTTCTTCTTCTTTTTCTGTCGCATTAGTCGGTAGTGATTCTCTATTAGTTGTTCATCTGTGCACAATTTTTCTATTTCCCCTATGCTTTCACATTGAGGACAATGTTCCACTTTAGTTGGGGGGTGAGCATTTGCATGTGACACTATGCATGTATACTTTCTGGGTTTTATATATTAATTTGATAAAAAAAATAAAAATAAATAAAAAATAAAAAGGCAGAAAAGAAAGGAAGGGTAGTGAGGAATTACACTGAATTATGTCATGATTAACAATGACTTATACCCTTCACATACTTGCATATAACCTAAGAATTATGCACTTGAGTCATTTATGCATAGTTTCTCTTTATATGACTTTGTAACTCCATGAAGAATCGATTGGTAGTACACTCATGTTAATCTGGCTATATAATTTCTTGTATTTACATGGCATCTCACGAGGCTGAATAGACACATTCACGTGATTCATTGAACTTAGGGTTCCTTGTGAGTGCTGAGAGAACACTCGTGGCAGCTATGACACCTTGTGAGATATCCTTGAGCTATTTATCATCCTTTTAAGTGTTAACATCAAATCAGAGTTCACGGAACTCAGTTCTCTTTTCTTTTGGACAATTTTTTGTACGCTAGTTTTTTTTTTTTTGAATTGCTAGCCTAGAAGTGACATCTAGTGGGGAGATAGAAACCTAGGTCTTGTAGCCTACTCAAGATTTGAAGGCTGAGCAACCTATAGAGATAGAATTAGTTCATGGACCACTGTTCGAGCTTAATTCCCGTTGATGGTATGAAGATAACAAAAGAAGTATAATGATTGTCCTAATTGATCAAGAAAAGACAGAAAATGAAGAATGAGTAGAAGAAAGAATAAGAAATAGAAATGCACATGAAATGAAATGCTAATGCATGCTCCATAGAAATATCATAAAAAGTCAAGGACACAACATATGTTCTCCATGTACGAAGATTCTTCAACTAGTTAATGCCTCAGATGTATTCACGACAAGTTTGTGAATAAGTTGATCTAGGGTGGTCTTAGTTGGATATGGCGAGTAGGTGAGAAGATGTTAGGGTGAAGGACCCGACACTTCATAGATAGACTAAATCCTTCTCAGACTAGTCCACTCTATATACTTAGCGTTTGTTCCTTCCAATATATAGGATGTTTGATTGCGACACTCCTCCTCACATATGACGAGTGAACCCATTCCTTTTAAGTGTTCTTAAGGGTATACCAGTTAGGCCGAGTCAAAGTGACCGTTCTGTAGGTGTCCACTAGTATCCTAGATATAATGAGTCACACACATCACACACATCTCGAGATTTTACTGATTTATGCTCAAACTTATATGACCGCATTAACTTTGAATTGTACCACCGGTTAACTTCATGTGAGTATACTGTTCTTAATTGCTATATAAATGATGAAACTTACATGAGTGATGTGCTTCGAAGTTGTGTGCATTGAATATGAACAAGCTTGTATGAAATTCAGTTATATTCCTGTATGTGAAACGATCTAGTTGTGTTGCATGGACATTAATTTCATGTTTGCTGAAATTAGTAATTGTGGACACCACCCTGAAATTCATTCATGTTATTTTCTAGAGACTAGCAAAACGTTAGTTGGGTGGTGTGATTACGCACTTAAACTGCGTAATTAGGCATTTTAATCCGAGTATTAGAGCTAAAATTTTTAATTAAATGCCTAATTACTCTCAATATTTTAACAAGGTGTCCTATTTATAATATTTGGGCTTTATTGAGCAATTTATGAATTTTTGGCAATTTTTTTATCGCAGGAAAATTTTTGGGAGCTAAAATCGGTATTAGTTCGTAAATTGCGCATAACTTTTCTGTCCGAGCTCCGATCGATATGTTTCAAAATTCTAGAGAAAGATGAGAAGATTATCTACAACTTACATGTTTTAAGCTTTGAGAGAAATGGGCTCAAGAAGGATCAAAATTGGCTCGGTCGCTAAGAAAAGAAAAGAAGAAGAAAGAAGAAAAAGAAAAAAAAAATGAGTTTGATGTGACCCGGCCATGCAGGTCGAGTCGGGTCAGGTCCTCTATTGTCTTGTGCTAAGGCAGTCCCTTCCCCTTCTATTTATTTTATTTTTCCCTTGTTCTGAAGGAAACCCCAGCACCCTTCTCCCCGCTCTCTCTCTCTCTCTCTCTCTCTCTCTCTCTCTTCCTCTCTCTCTCTCTCTCTCTCTCTCTCTCTCTCTCTTTTAGTTTCTCTTTCTCACTCTATCTCTCGGCTCTTTCTTTCCTCTCTCAGTTCTCTCCCTTTTGCCTTACTCTCATAGTTTCCCCTATCCCTCAACCTTTGTCTTTCCTCTGCTTCAGCCGTTGCGGTGTCTCAACCACCCCAAAGGTTCTTCCAAGCCACTGCTGCTCCGTTAAACCACCAGAACACACCTCCTCCAGCAACTTCTGTTGTGTTGCACAACCACCCGAGGCCATCTCCTCCTTCCAGTAGCCACACTCAGTCGTGAAGACATCAACCTGCTGTGAGCCACCTCCAGTTCCAGCTGCATTCGAGCACCACAGCAACCACCCGAAGACCTCCAGCTACAGTCGAGACTCCTAGCCGACTGTCTTCATCCTTTGCAGCTGCCAGCAACAGCCACCATCCGAAGACTCTTCTAGGCCACTGCTGCAGCCTCACCAACACCATCCAAGACCCGATAACTCTCTCTCTCTCTCTCTCTCTCTCTCTCTCTCTCTCCCCCCCCCCTTTTTCTCTCTCATCTTTTCTTTGTTTCTTTTTTTTATTACTTAGTTTAGGATTTTTAAATTCGTATTGAACTTTATTAAAAGTTTTGGACTTTGAATATTGTTTGGGATTTTTTTTTATTAACATTGAAGTATTTTCACAGGATTTTTATTATTAGTAAAGTATTTATTCATTTATTTTCTCTCAGTTAAATTTTGTAATAGATTTAATTAATGTGTCGAATTATTTAATTAGCTTGGTAAAGCCCAGTTTGATTCTAACAAAAAAAGAATAAAATACAAAAACAAAAAAAATTGTTTTTGTTTTTAGAAATTAAATTAGTTATTTTTTTTTAGATTTATTTTTTTGTTGAAGCTTGATTTAGTTAGGTTCGGTTTTATTAAAGCTCATATTTTTATCGTGTTCTGTTATCATTTGAGTTGCCTAAGCGTTAAACTTTCATTGAGTTCATGTTCGCATTTAAATTGTAATTTTGGTTTAAGTTATTGATTCTTGTTAAAGGTTCGATTTTTATCGTTTGCATTTGTATTTGTGTGAGTTTCTTTATTGCGTGTTTTAATTACATGTTTAAAGTTACTGTTTTAGTTTCTATTTCAAAGTTTAAGGCGTGTTTTGATGTTTGCCTGATTAGACGTAGGGTTTCTGTTCTCGCTATTTAATTTAGTGCATGCTAGGATTAGGGTTTTAATTCGCATGTTCATTTAATTTGTTGAAGGAAATCTCAACAATCTTGAAAAAACCCAAATATGAACTGAGTTCAACAACTTTTTAATTTCGATTGGAAAAACGTAAAACTTGAGATTAAAACACATTCCCTGAGGAGACGATCTAACCCTTGGGCTGAACATTACACAACAGAACTCCTATACTTGGGATAGCTTCCGAGCTGCTCATTTTTCGAGTGAGTCATCAACCTGGACCCATAGGTACCAGGGTTATACCTGTCATACATCTCTAATACCTAAATAGCGAAAAACATAAATTACATACATATCATCCAAAAGTTACAATACCAGAGTTCTATTAATCTGTCAAATATCTATATATATATATATATATATATATATATATATACATCCCAAAAAGACCAAAAAGGTAAAAATAGGATCATATTCCAAAAAACTCTATGATCCTAATTTAGTAACTCACCCTCCTACTGGAGTAGTATGAACTGCCTCTACTGACTTGGAGCTCGGTCTACCTGTCTATCGGGATTCCCTTAAATGTTTTGTAAGTTGGGGTGAGACACCTCTTAGTAAAGGAAATAAACTAATATTAGTTGTGTGACAGTATAAGTATATTCATACTATAATAGATAAATAATACATAACACATGTCTAGATAACAACTGGTGATATAATACTAGATAAAACATACATAATCATGTTAAATCATACTGATTTTCATTTATTATAAAATCATCTCCTATTACTGATAGTACTGAAATATTACCCAGGATGGATAGCTAGATAATATCATGTATTACCCCCCATGACTAGGTTGTGCAACCCAAACGCGGGACCTGACAATGGCTGGCCAACCACTACCAAGTCAAATGTGTCTGTAAGTACGATGGGCACGCCCCACGTTGGTCCAAACTATCAGGGGCACGTCTACAACACTACACTAAAGCCACATCGACTATCCATATCCCACACTCACTACTAGCAAGTGTGGTAGCACTAATCTAAACTAAATTGAATAGCTACGATACCAAGCCCTGAATACTAATCTAAACTAAACCATTTGGGTTCCGATAGCATATAGTATGTTTACATATACTGATTTAACATGAAACTAGATTGATAGCATTTTTCTGAATTCTGGCATATCATACATAATCACGGCCTTGCACCAAATTGAAATTAGGATAGCTTCCTAGGAAGGGGGTGAATTGGGATTTTAAAATTCTTTCATTTTTAATACTTTGTTTTGTATCAACAATCACAACAAGCAATCAAAAAATCAAGTCAACCACAACCAATCAACAAAATAATCAAAATCTTGATCTTTATATCAATAGCCCTGTACCAAAATATAAAGCATGCAGAATTTATATAAGCCCTGTGTTATTCAACAATCACACTTCTTCCTTTTTTTTAATAATTAAACAAACTTTCAAATTAATAAGTTTAGGATGATCAACCAACGTAGTCCGTTTTGGTTTTTGCAATCAATGCTGATCAAGCCAAAACAAATTATCTTCCAGTCTATTTAACAACCATACACTTAGAATTTAACAATTTAAAGGATACACGCAGGTTGTAAGTTTTGCTGAAAAATAAAAAGTAAGGAAGAAGAGAGACACAAGGTTTTACAAGGTTCAGCTTATACCCAGCCTACATCATCGCCATCTGGCAAACCACCAAAGGATTCACTAATTCAGTTCCGTTGACGGGTGGAACAATACCGATTACAACCACTTCTTCCTTTAGGCTAGAGCCCGCATCTCCAAACGATATTCCCTCGTTCGGTCCAACGATTCTATAACCTTGAATTGTCTATAAAAAGGAAACAAGATAGAGAAAAGTTTGTGTACAAAAGACACTCTCACAGTAGAGTAGATTAGTAGAAGATTCAGCACAAGTATACTTCAAAGTAAATCAAATATAAAAGGATTGAAGCTCAAATTGAATTTAGTTGAAGTAGGATGGACACAAGAGAGTTTGAGAGCTTTTAGGGGATTTTGATTGCTAGAAAAATTTCTTGGTGTAAAAATCTCTAAAATTTGGGGCTATTTATAGATTTTTAAAAGTACTTCCTTGCCCCCCAAGTTTACTTGGAGTAATCCCCAAGTTTTTCAAAAGAGTAGTGCCCAAGAAATCCATTTAAAAAATCTTCCTATTGGAGTATTTTAAAAAACTGTTCGAGTGGCAGTTGCCTGCCACGACCTGGCAGTCGCCTCCTATAGAGGAAATTCAAAACTCAGAATACAGGCAGTCACTTGCCAGAACCCAGCAGTCGCCTGGTTGTGCTCAGGCAGTATCCTGGCACCCTACTGCCTCTTTTAGAAAGCTTTTCTTATTTTAGCAGTCACTTGCCACAGGGAGGCAGATGCCTGGCCTATCTGATTTCACAAAAAATTTCTTCTTTTGAACCCTCATTCACTTTGATTTTTTAAAACACTCTGTAAGTTTTTTCTAACACCATTTTTTTGAGTTTCTTTTGTTTTTATAAAAGCTTCAATTCAGTTTATATTTGAAGTTTACTTGAAGTACTTACATTCAACCATTCTTAAAACTATATTCTTTTGATCTTCAATTGACTCTTTGTTCTTCTATCATCTTTGAGCTTTTGATCATCTTTCTTTCTTGGTCTTTTTGAATAGTACTATCATCATAAGCTTTATCATTCTTTTGAGCTTTGAACTCTCTCTAAGCTTTGCCTTCTTCTTGAAAAACTTTCATTTGAAACAAACCATATTAAACATATCATGATTTTTTATCATCAAAATAAGAATTGTAAGCCTTGTTAGGCTAACACGAATAACATACATAATTATGGCCTTGCGCCAACTATTAATCACGGTCTTGTGCCGAGCATATTATAACATACTAAATTGAAATTTGTACTATTTATCATAAAATTCTAAAACCATAATTTCTTGTATTATTTATGGTTTTCCTGAAAAATGTTATAAACTTGCTTTTACAGAAAATCTAACATAACATAATACTCATAAAATGATACTCATACTACACAGTTTTAAATAGGATTAAAACTGAATACCTAAGTTGAACACATTTCTGATTAAATGTTTTAAAACTATTTTCCTGTTCAACAGCAGTATTCCCAAATATTCATATATATACATAATTACTATAAATACATGTTGTTTTAAAACAATAAATTTTCATAAAATAAACTGATTTAATTTATCCCCTTACCTGGTTACTGAGAAGCCCACAGATTTAACTAAATCTGCACTTGTGGTGTTCCCAGCTTAACATCCTGAAATTCACATTTCTTTCCCCAGAAAACTTCAGTATAATACTATCTAAAGCATTTTCCCTAGTCCAACAACACCAAATAACTTATAAAACCTAAAATAACTAACTTACCCAGATTTTGGAATCGTGCCCAAGTTAGCCTAACCAACGATTTACTCCTGCAGATATGAAGAGAAACTTCCCAGGTGTAGCGTGGCGGCTTCAGATCATCGAACCGGCATGAAATGAGGCCGGATTGCTAGAGAGAAGGAGATGGAGACGGAGAGAGAGAGAGAGAGAGAGAGAGAGAGAGAGAGAGAGAGAGAGAGAGAGAGAGAGAGAGAGAGAAATTCTGCATGTTCCTCTCGCAGAAAATGAGTTCTTGGCCTTTTATAGAGTGCTTGTCCACATGGCCTGGCCTCGTCGATGAGCCACGTCACCTCATCGACAAGTCTATGAAGGGAGCTCATAGATGAACACCTTTTCCTTGACGATGAGTTTCAGGCCCTAAAAACATTCCTCTCGATAATTTCTCGTCAACGAGACACGCGTTCCCATTGACGAGCCCAAAAGCCCTGCTCGTCGATGAGCACTCTACACTCGTCGACGAGACCCTGTTGAAACCCCTTTTTAAAATTTATTTTATCTCTTTTATTTTATTATTTAATTATTATAATTCTTTGAGTCCCTGCATTCTCCCCTCCTTATAAAATTTCGTTCTCGAAATTAATTATCTGTATTGAACACCATCCTTAAAAGAAAAAATGGGCTACTTATTTATTCCTTACCCTCATTTGTGGCAGAGGAATACCATGGTTACATTCAGCATCCTGGGAGATTACAAATACATAAACTAAAATTCTCTCAAAACCAAAATTCTACCTACTATCAAAAGATTATTACATGTATTGATTAACCTGTAAAAGGAATATTACATACGTATTTGCATCTCTTCCTAATTACTGTTGAACCCTACTAAATAAATGCGGGTATTTCTATCATATCTGCTTCTGGAGCTCCCACGAAGCTTCCTCTACCACATGATTTCTCCACAGGACTTTTACTAAAGGAATCTTCTTATTGCGCAATTCTTGTTCTTTCCTGTCCAAAATCTGCATTAGTACCTCTTCATACGTCAGAGTATCCCTAAACTCGATCTCACCAAAACTAATCACATGGGAGGAGTCTGGGACGTATTTCCTCAACATGGAAACATGGAATCATCGTGTATTCTAGACAAAACGGGTAGTAAGGCTAGCCTGTAGGCAACTGACTCCACTCTCTCAAGGATTTCAAATGGGCCAATAAATCTAGGGCTAAGCTTACCCTTCCTTCCAAATCTCATAACTCCCTTTAATGGAGTTATTTTCAGAAACACATGATCTCCCATATCAAATTCTAGTTTCCTTTGACGAGTATCAACGTAACTCTTTTGCCAACTTTGAGCGGCACTGATCCTATCTTTGATAAGCCGAACTTTATCATATGCTTCTTACACTAGCTCTGGCCCCACAACTCGCCACTCACTCATCTCATCCTAGTATAATAGGGAACGAAACTTTCTTCCATACATTGCTTCATAAGGATCCATCCTGATGCTGGTCTGGTAGCTATTATTGTAGGCAAACTCCATTAATGGTATATATTGGGTCCAACTACCCCCAAACACCAGCACGCAAGCCCGTAGTATATCTTCAAGAATCTAGATCATCCTCTCAATATGCCCATCTGTCTGAGGATGAAAGGTTGTGCTGAAGGATAATTGAGACCCCAAAGCCTCCTGCAAGCTCTTCTAAAATCGTGACGTGAAATGTGGGTCTCAGTCTGATACTATAGACACTGGTACACCATGAGAACAGACTATCTCCTAAACATAAATCTCTACCAATCTGTTCATGGAGTAGTTGATTTTAATAGGAAGGAAATGGGTGGTCTTCGTTAGATGATCCACAATCACACAAATTGCATTCTAACCATGCAATGCTGACGGCAGCCTCGTAACAAAATCCATAAATATGTGATCCCACTTCCACTCTGGAATGAAAAGTGGCTACAATTGATCCACCAGTCTCTGGTACTCAGCCTTAACTTTTTGGCACGTCAAGCACTATGCTACAAACTTAGCAATCTCCCTCTTTATACCGCTCCACCAGAAAAATTTTCGAAGGTCCCTATACATTTTCGTACCGTCAGGATGACTATGTATAGAGATTTATAAGCCTCCTCTAAAATCATTCTCCTAATATCAGCATCTGCAAGCACACATAATCTGGTGCAAAACCTTAGAGCTCCGTCATCTGAAATACTAAACTCCTCTTCGTGACCACCCTGTACTCTGGCTATTACCTTTGCTAATTCTGGGTCCTTTTCCTGAGCAACTTTAATCCTTTCCTGTAATATAGGCTGCACCACTAAGTTGGCAATAAATTCTTGAGGATCACTCTCTACCAACTCTACACCGAGTCTCTCAAGATCCATCTGGATCGGATGCTGAATCTCCATAACTGCCAGTGCTAGTCCCATCGATTTCCTGCTTAGAGCATCAGCTACAACATTTGCTTTCCCTGGGTGGTAACTGATAGTGCAATCATAATCTTTAATAAGTTCCGACCACCACCTTTGTCTTATGTTCAGCTCTTTTTTAATGAAAAATTACTTCAAACTTTTGTGATCGAAGAATTTCTCGCATCTCTCACCGTACAAGTAATGCCTCCAAATCTTTAACACGTGTACCACTGCAGCCAATTCTAGAGCGTGGGTAAAGTAGTTCTTTTCATACTCTTTCAACTGTCAGGAGGCATAAGTTACAACCCTACCATGTTGCATCAATACACAACCGAGCCCTTTCAAAGACGCGTCACTATAAATTACATTTAATATTATGAACCTAAACATTTAATGAACTTATATCTATCCAAGAATTATGCAACAATGAAAAAAAAAATTTATTTCCAACCCTAAAATTAAATCCCTTTCTAAGACATTCAAACTCTAGCAAATTAATTTCCAAGCTTAAGAAGGATTTGCCAAGGGTGTATGATCACAAGGTTTTTTTCTTCAAGTATTTTTTTTTTTTGCTCATAAAGTGAAATAAAGGTTAGTCAACCTCAGGTAGGATTTTCCACATTAATTTCTCCAATAAAAATATAGCAATATTGTGAGGTTGTCTAAGATCTAGACCCTTAGGTCCTTTGGCACATTTGCATTTCCTAGTTCACTAAAATGCATGCTTTGTCCATCATTAGATGGGTTTTAGATGAACCTTCTAGACATTTTGTCCATAGTCACAAATTGATTAAGGAAGCTAGGCAATTTGCATGGTTCAAATTGGAATAGAAAATGTTTCGAGCAAGTTGTGTCACCTCACTTACCAAATTAATATTATCTTTCTAATTAGAGAGTTTCTTCTATACCTTGCACACAATATATTGCTCAGGATCTTTTTTCCTTTTACTAATAGAGATCACACAAATAATTCCCAAGATCCTTACTAAATTGAATATTAAAAGTTAGGGATATTTTGTCCCTAACCCCCAAGAGTATTAGAAAAGAAGACTCTAGCCTTCAAATTTTTTTTTTTTTATACTCATTTTAATCTAGAAGAAACACAAAACTCATTGAGAGTACAAATAATTGCCCTATGAAGCTTTGGTGAAAATAAGTACATCACTGGTGCAAACAACAAGTGAGAAAACTTAGGACCTTCTCAACAAAAAGTTATGGTGAGGAGGGATTACGCTGTCCTAACCCACGCTTAGGTGAAAAACTAAGGAGCTTAGATCCATTCCACAAAACAGATACGTATATCTCTTACTAAAATTCATGATTAGTTGTGCACATGTTGACTTTTTAAATTTTAAAAACACGTTTAAAATTAATTAAACTTTTCTAGTAATACCGAGCGTATCCCCAACGGTTATATTTTCCTGAAAATCTATAAATACTCCTTCATAACGTCAGATTAGCAACTTTGATTAACTCCAAATTCTCTCTAAACCTTTGTTAATCAAAGTTCCCCCAAATCAAATCTTATTGCTAAAATTATTCTTTTGGGGGCAAAATCTTTTAGACAAATCTCTCTTAACTCTCTTTCACTTGTTTATTTCAAAATCATTTTGACAAGAGTATTTTATTTTGGACATTTTTGTATTCACATGCACATATTCTCACTCATTATTTATTTTCTGAAAATCACTTTAAGAGTATTGCTTGGGTTTCTTCCGTTTATTTTCATAATAAATATTCTTGGGAGAAATTATTTATTGCACATATATTTTCTTGAACTTGAACTCTAGATTCTCCAAAATACTTTTGTTTGTAAAAATCTTTGTTGGAGAACATAATAATCATTTTATATCCATATATTTTATTTGTGCATATACTATTTGAAAAACACCTTTACTCCATTGAGTATATATTTCTTATCATATTAGAGTGTATGTATTTGAGCATTAATGTGTATATCTCTGCTTGTATTTTTAGAAGCATGTTGATATGTACGAAAAATATTTTTAATGTACCAGTTGGGTTCATCCCATAAATTGAACTGGGGAGTCTCAGCCCCGTAAGTGTGACCGGTTCGGTTCAGCCCCGAAATTGAACTGGGGAGTCTCTACTCCGTAAAGGAGACAAATTGGGCTCAACCTTGTAATTGAGTTGGGGTTTACCTTACCCGTAAGGAAAGATTGTAATGGCTGTTGCTCTGCCCGTTTAAGTGAGCATGGATAGTGTAATCCTTAGGGGGTATGCCAAAGCAGGGACGTAAGTTGGTTTGGCCGAACCTCGATAACAAATATCGTATGTGTCTGTCTCTCTCTCTATCTCATTTACTTTCTACACTTTAATGTCCATATGTGTATGCTTGTATTTTTAGAAGCATCTTTATATGTAGTATAATCCCCCCCTCTTAGTACCACACCCAATGATCTCCTTTGTGAGAATATTTTGAAGAAAACAAAAAGTAGGATAAATGAGCACAACACAATTTAAGTTTGTTGTTACTTGGCTAATGGAGAATAACTTATGAGACAAATAGGGAACCAAGAAAGTATTAGATAATGTGAGAGAATGTGACAAAGTCACCATGCCAGCCCCGGTGACCGAAGAAACAACTCCATTGGCATTTGCAATGTTTGTGCGTCACAGTGGAGAAGTGTGTGAGAAATCATTAGAGTCGAACGTCATGTGGTCGGTACCCCCGGAGTCAAGTATCCAAATATCACTATCACCATTTTGATGAAAACTAAATAAAACAACACTAAAGTTGCTGAGGTCACCGGTGTCCTCCATTCAACAGCAATAGCAACAGCAGCAGCAGGGGGGTTTCAAACTACTACAGCACCTGTGTTTCTTATTTAACAACCACCAAGAAAAAATCAAATCTTCAAACAGAGTTTTTTTATTTGAAGATAAAAAAGAATATTATTTAAATCCCAATTGTTCAATTTTTTAAATGGACAATTGTCACATAGTTGTGGTGCAGATGACACTTGTCCTCTGCTACCCGTAAAGGAGCGGAGCCGTAGTTGTTGATGACCACAAAGTGGGAGATGGAGATGATGGCGTCTGTCTTGAGTTGGCCGAGAGTGTGCAGTGGTAGCAGCGCGGATAGCTAAACATCCGCCAGAGCTGGGTTTCCTGTTACAGTGGAAGCAAGGTCGTTGTCACCGGAGATGGAAGGTCGTCGCCGAAGATGGAAGGTTGTCATTGGAGAAAGAAGATAGTTGTCGAGAGCCACAAATCTATTGCTCTTATACCATGACAAAAAATAGGAAATAAAATTTTGTATATTTCTTCACCATTTTTACCTTACAAGAGGAATAAATATATATTACAGAGATATTTACCTATCTGTAATTTCCTCCTACAATCACACCTACTATCTATCCACAATTCACTCCTACAATCACGCCTACAATCACGCCAACACATAAGATTAGCAATACATCAAAATGATAAAATGGTTTCAATATTAGTTTTATGTTTTTTTTTTTTCAAATCAAGAAGATATATATATTTTTTTTTAGTTTTTCCAATATTCTAATAATATAACACTTTTAAGAAATTAAAATGACTTGAAAGTTAAAATAAAAGAAAAAAGAAAAAAGAAAAACAGAGACACGAAAGTAGTAAGTTTTACATTCTTAATTGTTTCAATTTTAGAAATGAAATTCATGCTTGTATACTTATCTACAAACCGATAGCTATATATTCTAAGAAAGAGACTAATATATTTTAAAAATACATTTTGTTTAAAAAATCTTAATTTATAGTTTAGAAAACACTCTATCAAGTGGGTTACTTGCATTCCTAATTTTAAAATATACCATTATTTCTACATAATTAATTTGTATTGTTCATATGATGTGTAACGATCTCAAAAATAATATACATATAAGAGTTTAAAAAATAAAATAAAATTAAAAATTATTAATTATTAATTAATTTAATTAATTAATTAATTTACTAGGTGATTAATTAAATAAGATAATGAAATAAATAATATAATTCATATATGAGAATTAAAGGATAGGATACATATATATATATATATATATATATATAATACTAATATAAAAATATAATAATCATTATATGAAATGGATGCATTAAATGCAATGCAACTGAAATCCATTTTGCAATTCTCCTTCTAGAATTAGAATTCACCCCTCACAATTCTCCCATGGCTGAATGAAGCATTCTCTATCTCTCTCCTCGTCTCTCCATTTCTCTCTCTTCGTTCTCTCTCCCACTTTCCTCAATTTTTCGACAAATATTCGATCGATTGAAAAACTAAAAATACCGTTGGGTTCCTAGTTTCGCTACCGACATTTCTACCAAAGCGAATTTGTCATAGGAGCGGCTAGGCACCATTCCTTAAGTAAGGTAATTTTTCCTTATTTTCTCAATTTTTCCTTAAATCTTCAGCTAAATCAACGATCGGACACTACCACGAGGTCCTAGTTGCGATCATCGTTATTTTGGATAGAGTAAATTTTCAATTTAGGTTTCCTAAACACCATTCCAAAGTAAAAGTGGGATTTGAAAAATTAAGTAAATTGGTTATATTTAAGAGTATAATTATTTATTTGAAATTTATGAGCCTAAGAAATATTAAAATAGTACTTTATTTAGTATTGATTTAATGGAATTAGGATTTTTTTTTTTTTATTTAGGATCTGGGTGAGCACCGCAGGCATCAGTTTGGGATTACTATTGGCGTAGTTCAAGAAATTGGATAAGGGAATAAATTAAGTTAGTATTTTTCATGAAAATATTAACTATTTTACAGCATTTTACTCTATGAAATTATGTATAGCATAGAATTATATTTGGGAAATTTATTATTATTAACAGGAGATTGTTTTAATACATTTAATCAGGGAAAATGATTTCAGTGCAGATTTTATGCGTAGAACATGATTTACTTTTGTGTGGCATGGGTATAGAATTTTAAGATTTTATGTAATGGCAAAATGCTATATTTTCAGAATAAGCATGCTATCACTGTTTTAGGAAATTGTTAAAAACAGTATAGAAATATGTTTAAAGTATATTATAATACAATGGTGCAAGGGCTGTAATTTATGATATGTCGGCACAAGGGCCATAATTTATATGAAATAGCGCAAGAGCCATAATTTATATAATATGATATGCTGGCGCAAGGGTCGTGATGCATGATATGCTATTTTCATGAAATTATTATGATGTCAAATATTATAATGAAACACTTATGTTCAGCATATGAAACATAATATATGATATCAGAACCCGGATGATTTAGTTTAGTTTAGTTTTTAGGAGCACAGTACCGTAGTTATATATGTATTCAGATTATGTTAGTGCTACCACATACCACAAGGGGTTGTGGGAGATTGGCAGTTGATGTGGCTTCAGTGTAGAGTTGTAGACGTTCCCCTGACAGTCCAGAACAGGGTGGGGCGGGTCTATCGTACTTACAAACTTATATTAATCTAGCATGGTCAGCCAGCTAGTGCTAGGTCCCGCCTTCGGGCCACAGAACCCAATAATGTGAGGGTAATATATGGCATCAGCTAGCTATCCATTCTAGAATTTATTTCAAATATTATACAGTTATATAAGATGATTTACACGTACAGAGATATATCATGACATGTATGTTACTTTTAAATATGTTTATTCAGTAAATTATCAAATAGTTTTCACAAATACGATTTATATAAAGTATATGCTTATGACATATGAAAATACCCATGTTGTCATACACTAACATTAGTTTATTTCCCTTACTGATAGGTGTCTCACCCCAGCTCTGAAACATTTCAGGGAATCTAGGTAGAGAAGCAGATAGAGCTCCACAGCGTTAGTGGTCGCCCGATCTACCCTGCCAGAAGGGTAAGTCACTATGCTAGGGTTAGATGGGTTTTTGGGTAGTGACCCTAGGGAACTTTATGATTATTTTGGGATGTGTGTATATTTATATGATGGGTTAGTAAAACTATGGTATTGTATTTGGATAGTTGGTTTGTTATGTATATAATGTATGTCTTCCGCTGCTAAGGTGTCAATCATATATGACAGGTTTATTCCCCAGTACCCACAGGTCTAGGTGGATTATGTTTATGATTATCATGATTAATGGCATGCTATTATGAATATATATATATGGTAAATTAGCCAGGTCGTTGCAGTTTGGTATCAGAGCCTAGGTTGTTAGGTTCTGCAGACTCTAGTAAATAGCGGAAACAATACCAGAGTATAGGAATGGATTTTGATGAGAGTAGGAGATGGGTAGATTGAAATATAAGTAAGTTATTTTTAGAGGATGAGATTGAGAATTTTGGGTTCTATCTTGTGGCCTGGAGGCAGGAGTTCCGTGGTTATTTTTGTTTTTTTCATGGAGTGACGATTTCAGGAAAACCATCGATACTATTGCCGGTTCTTGTTTCTGAGTGGTAGGATTGAATCCTAAATTGGGATTGAGGATGATAAAATGAATGATCATAGAAGATTATTTTTGGATCCTAGTGTGTTAAGTGTAGTAGTGGTATTACGTAGCATCACCCAGCAGGTGATGACTGAAATGACTAGGAGTTTAGGGGAATGGAACTGCATGATTGAGTAGTTTATGCATATGAAGCCCTGTCATTGTTTGGAGGGGTCAACCCATTAGTGGCTGAGAATTGGGTTCAGGATATTGAGGACATGTTGGCAGAGCTCCCTTGTATTGAGGAGCATAAAGTTTCCTTTGCTGCATTCAAGTTGACTAAGGAAGCAAATGCTGGTGGAGATCAGTGAGATTGGTAGAGGAGCAAAGACCTGAACCTATAACAGTGACTTGGAGCCGCTTCAGGGAGTTGTTCTTCGAGCGATAGTTCCCCACTACTGTTATAAATACGAAGGCGGCAGAGTTTTGTGTTTGACGTAGGGGGATATGATAGTACAGCAGCATCTAGTTAGATTTATCGAGCTGTTCCTATTTGCCCCATACTTAGTGCCAGATAAGGAAAGAAGGCGAGAAAGTTTGGGAAAGGCCTAGGTCAAGGATTTATAAGCAAGTTGTAGGTTTCCAGGCCCAAAATTTTCAGAGATAGTTGATAGAGCTACAGTGATTGAGAGTGGCCTATAAAGATGTGCAGCGGCACAGAGTCAGAGGAAGAGGCCCACGCCTTCAAATTTTCAGGTAGGGTTCAGTGGGGGGTTGTGGAGGAGTTTGGATAGCAAAGGAGGTCAGAGACAAGGGACGGGAGGTCGAGTGGTACAAGATAGACCGATGCCCCCTCCTTGTCCCAGATGCTACAAGAGACACCCGGGAGAGTGTCGAGTGAGGGAGGTTGTCTGTTATTGGTGCTATCAGCCTGGACATATTTTGAGAAACTATTAGGAAAACATTGCTTCGAAATCACATAAAGCAATAACTTTAACTGAAATTATAACTTTACTACCTATCACCATGTCTCCTGCTGCCTGCTCCTCGACCATATAGAGGCTATTAGGCACCTCGAGGCAGACAGCAAATGAATACTGCTCCGGCGCAAGTTTATGCACTAACGCCGGGAGATACTGAGGCAGTAGGAGACATGGTGATAGGTAGTAAAGTTATAATTTCAGTTAAAGTTATTTCTTTATGTGATTTAGAAGCAATGTTTTCCTGATAGTTTCTCAAAATATGTCCAGGCTGATAGCACCAATAACAAACAACCTCCCTCACTCGACACTCTCCCGGGTGTCTCTTGTAGCATCTGGGACAAGGAGGGGGCATCGGTTTATCTTGTACCACTCGACCTCCCATCCCCTGTCTCTGACCTCCTTTGCTATCCAAACTCCTCCACAACCCCCAACCAAACCCTACTTGAAAATTTGAAGGCGCGGGCCTCTTCCTCTGATGCTGTGCCGCAACACCTCTCTATAGGCCACTCTCAATCACTGTGGCTCTATCAACTATCTCCGAAAAGTTTGGGCCTGGAAACCTACAACTTGCTCATAAAATCCTTGACTTAGGCCCTTCCCAAACTTTTTCGCCTTCTTTCCTTATCTAGCAGTTAAAGTTATAATTTCAATTAAAGTTATTTCTTTAAGGATTGTCCAGTAGATATTCAAGGAAGGATATTGTCTGCTGGTCTTGTAGTGCTTTATAGGCACTAGTTTATTTTGATCTTGGCAATGGACTGGCTAGCTATCAGTTAGGCCAATATTAACTTTTATCATAAAGAGGTAGTGTTCATACCTCCAAGAGGATAGGAGTATAGATTTGTGGGGCCATGTGTGCACACCCCACCACAGTTGTTATCTGTCATTCAGGTGAGGAGGTTGTTATTTGAGGGTTGTCAAGGATTTGTGGCTTGTGTGAAGGAAGTATTAAAAGAGGAGTTGAGGGTTTAGGATATCCTAGTAGTGAGGGATTTTCCTAATATGTTTCCCAAGGATTTTCCAGGATTACCTCCTGAACGTGAGGTAGAATTTTCTATTGATCTGGTTCTACGGATAGCACTGATTTCGAAGGCATCGTACAGAATGGTACCGGCAGAGTTGAAAGAATTGAAAGAGCAGTTGCAAAAACTGTTAGATAAGGGATTTATCGGACCCAGCGTGTCACCCTAGGGAGCGCTAGTATTGTTTATGAGGAAGGAAGATGAGTCGATGAGAGTTTGCATCGACTACATATTTTTATATTTCCATAAGTCGACCAAAATAGTGGGGATAGTGTAATCCTAAATTAAGATGTCATAAGAATGTAAGATACTAAGTGGGCAACAATTTGACTTCTATGTTCTGTGGAAATTTTTTATTCCCTGGTAAGTGATGTTATCACCATAACCTAAAAACAAACCTAAGAATAAGATGTCATGGGCATTGTTAGCCTTGGTGTATAACTAAGAGGAGAGGTGAATTAATCCTCTAGGTTTAACTAATCTAACAAGTAGTATTTCACAAACCTAGGATCTTTCTATGCAATTATAAACTCAATCATTCACAATAGTAAAATATAAACATTCATGTGCTCAAATTTAAAATGCAGAAATTAAAAGCACGCACAAGAAATGTTATCGGGGTTCGGCCAACTGTGCCTACATCCTCGCCTTGGCTACACCAATACAAGGATGCCACTAATGCTCACTTTAACGGGTAGAGCGGCACCTAATACAACCAAGTCAATTAGCACAAGGTTGACCTAAACATTTACAAATTCTCCTTGTGGGGCGGAGAAGACCCTAGGTCACATTCACAGGGCTGACCCCAACCTGATCCTTCCAAGTTGGATCAAGCCCCCTCAGGCCACGCCTAGAAATACAACAGTATTTTTCACAAAATAATCGGTACATTGATTATGTTTCTCAAGTAAAGCAGATATGTACCCAATACGCACAGCATAATCAATGCACCTCAAGTATGTATGAACTATAAGCTCGTTGTTCTATGTGTGCAATCAACACTCAGAATAATGACTTTATCTAATCAAGCACAAAAGTGTATTCTAGAACTATGTTTGAAACTATGTATTGCTATATCTCAATCACAAGCTCAGGGTTTCAAAGATTACTACCAAAGGTATTCTAAATATTTCTAAACAATACTTTCTCAATATTCAAGCACAAGGAGATATTTAAAAATAATCTAGTGAAAAGATTTTTGCACACACAAAATACAAGCTCAAATGAGTCTTGCAATAACAATGCAAAGACCCACTTAGCTATAGGATTTTTCCCACACAAGATTTATCAAATTAAATCATTGGAGAAATCCTTGCTTAACCTTCAATATGAAAATCAAATATCTCAAGCAGGATTTTCAAAAGTTCAAGTACAAGAGATATTTTTGAAAAACAAGCTTTGTCAAAAATATTTTTCTTCACAACACAAGACAAGCTTTTGAGTCTTGCAATGAGAATGCAAAGACTCACAAGCTTAAGAAGGTTTCCCATAAATGAATTTATGAATTAAATCACTAGGAACACCTCTAGGCTTACTCTCACTAAAATCAAAATCAATGCACTTATATGAGAGTATAAGCACGTAGGAATTATATGGAACAACTCAAAATACTCTTTCTCAAAAGGGTTTTGCAATAAAATGATCAATGGAAGAGTATATGGCTTTGAGTATGAAGAATATCAAAGTAGGGAAGATTTTGAGCAATAAAAATTTTCAGAGAAATTTTTGCTTATCTAAAACCCTAATCACTCCTAAATTTTGCAAATGAAAGGCTATATATAGAAATGATAAGAATTATAGTCGTTGGGGACATATAGGGTATTATTATAATTATTTTAAAACATTTTAACCCAATTAACCCTATTTTATTATTTTAACCGCGGTAAAAATATTGGGGCAACCTGAGAGCACCAGTCCATCGAAGGGAGGTTCGGTTGACCGAGTGTTTCAAGTTCAGTCAACCGGACACGATTTGAACTAATAGTTCGGTCGACCGGACATGTGTCCCAAAGGCAATTTTTCTATTCTACATAATTCGGTCGATCGGAAGGTTTTGAACTATTTTGCTCAGTCGACCGGACAATTGGATTCTCCCACGTGTGGGTACGGTCGACCAGGTTGTTGGCTTATGATTTTGGCTCGATCGACCGTATGGTCAATTCGTTGACTTCGGTGGGAGTTCGGTCGACCGAGAGAGAATGAATTGTCATGTCTTTGTCGATCAAGCAGTGGTCAAATAGTTGACCCGATCATCGGATCGGTCGATCGAGTGGTTTATACTATGAAAGTTCAGTCGACCAAACATGCAATTTTAATGCATTTCGGTCATATTCCCTTATGTGATCACCCTTTCCATATAACCACATATATAGGCATATATGAGTGTCCTAAGGTCATTCTAGGCCTTTTTTAGGACACCGAAAAAATTTGGTGTCGATCGACGAAAAGGTGATCCCTAAGGTCTTTCTAAGGTCATAATTTTGTGTAGGGACCTAGAGTCATTCTAAGGTCCTTGAGCTTGTAGTTCCTACATGCATGATATGCATTAAATATTACAGACCTTTTCTAGTTAAATATTACAGACTCGAATTAAGTAATAATGAAATACAATAAAAATGATTTTCAGGGTCTTCAAGATTTACTTCATGTGCCATTAGTGTATCTGCTAATATAAACTTGGACATGAACTAGATAACAATTAAATACTTGAGTATTTGTCATTATCAAAACCGAGATATGACCCATAAGGTCAACATGCATCACATTGCCAAGTAACCTGAAGGATTTTGTGAATCAAATAACACTTAACCGAATCATCTTTAGTAAGTTACCTAAAAGAAAAATCATAATGATAATTGGACCTTAGCAATCTACCATCCAGAAGGAAAATCATACATGCTAGGACCTGAAGCTTTATCTTTTTGCTCTATCCTAAGTGAATCTTACTTGGTAATGGGATATCAATTTAACCTTTTAGGCATCGGTTCGATTGGGATTTGATTTGTATACAGCCTAATGTGGAGTCTTCTATTGTTGTCTATAATTGATTATAGCTTTTGAAGGCATCCTCAGAATCTGATCTTTCTACCATTAGCAACTCTATGGTACAAATAAACGTCACCCTTTCCTTCCTGGGTCATTTCACACAAGATTTATGCTACCATAAAATGTCCAATCACTGATCATAACTTACTAAACAACTTTATTTGTATTTTATTTTATACCGAAAAACCACAACACAATTGCATATTTGTCTAGACACTAGAGCAAGATTATAGTTGGCTTGAAGTCAGTATACGAGGACTTTGACTTACCATAATTGCAATCCTTGTTTTTCATTAAGGATATTTTCTAATTATATTTTGATATTCAACATTTTCCAGCATGGTCTAGAAGTGGAATCTTAAAACTGCTAGAAGCAAGAAAAATTTAGAAACCAATTTGGTAGGAAAATGATACTTTATCCTGATTTAAAAGTGTAAGTCTCTGCATTAGATTGACACTGAAAAGAAATTGGGTGATTAGAATTCTAGGGAATATTCAAAAGTTCATATAATTTTTACTCAAATAAATTACAAAGTTATAATAAGAGTTTGAAGTGCATTTTATACATTTGATCTGACAGGCTAATGATTACACATCTTGGTCTGAGATGTCTCAGCAGGTATGATCCTTAATGAGTATAAGTCATCATTGCAAGTTCTCTGTTTAAAATGAGGCTAACCATTGGTGGTTATCTATTGATTATACACCTAGTTGTTTGTTTTTAAAAGAAAATAGTATTCAGAAATCCAAATGGAGTGAGGGTTTTCTTTCTAACTAATAAGATTTCGTACTTGACGTCTTGAGTGCTTAGGGAAGGATAGAATTTGGGCACATGTTTGGGGTTTGTAGTAGTAATGAAAGAAATATATGAGTTAACGAATTCCAAACTTCTTTACCCATAGGTGATGAATTTTTAGATGTTTTTCCCAGATGATTTATCGGGGTTACCTCCAAGAGGAGATTGAAGTTAATATTGATTTGGTGCTAAGAACAAAGCCTATGTCAACTATTTCATATAGAATGACATTAATAAGACTAAGGCAACCTAGGGTGCAATTAGAAGATTTCCTCGACAGGGAATTTGTTCAACCTAGTATATCATTATAGGTTGCACCCGTGTTATTCAATAAGAGACATAATGGGGCCTTGAGGTTATGCATTAATCATTGGAAGTTGAATCACGTATTATACAGGAGGAATTGGTATCGACTTCCAGGAATTAGGGGATTATTGGAATACTTGATAAATCCCAAATTTTTTTAAGATTGATTTGCAATTAAATTATCACTAATTAAGAACTGGAAACTATACACCCCAAAGACATAATTGAGTACACAATAAGATCACTATAAGTTTCTGGTGTTACCAATTGAGGGTTATCAATGCACTTAACATTTTCATAGATATAATAAATCAAGTCATTCAACCATACTTGGATCAGTGTATTGTAATTTTTATGGATGATTTTTGGGTATTCAAAGACTTAAAAGAGCATGAACAACATTTGTGATTAATTTTACAAACACTATAAGAGCATCAGTTATCTATTGATTCTTCTAAAGTTATGTTGGTGTTAGATCTTTGGAAGATTAGAGATGGGAATTAAAGTTGTTGCATTTTGGTGCTGAAGCAAGATATATTAGGACAAGAAGTATTATCCATCGATTTATGTTAGTTACCAGTTCTAATAGAGTTGTTTATAAAGATTAACTCAAAACATGTTAGGTTAACGATGGGTTTTACTTGGGTCCTATTCAACAAATTTCGATGACGAAATTTTTATAAGGAGAGGAGAATATAACGATCCCAAAAATAAAATACATATAAGTGTTAAAAAGTTAAATTAAATTAAAAATTAAAAATTATTAATTAATTAATTAACTAGGTGATTAATTAAATAGTATAATTCATATATGAGAATTAGAGGATAGGAAATATATATATATATATATATATATATAATACTAATATAAAAATATAATAATCATTATATGAAATGGATGCATTAAATGCAATGCAATTGAAATCCATTTTGCAATTCTCCTTCTAAAATTCGCCCCCTCACAATTCTCCCATGGTTGAATGAAGCATTCTCTCTCCTCCTCATCTCTCCATTTCTCTCTCCTCATTCTCTCTCCCACTCTTCTCAATTTCTCAACAAATATTCGGTCGATCGAAAAATCAAAAATATCGTTGGGTTCCTAGTTCCACCACTGACATTTCTACCGGAGCGGATTTGTCATGGGAGCGGCGCAGGCACTATTCTTGGGGTAAGGTAATTTTTCCCTATTTTTTTCAATTTCTCCTTAAATCTTCAGTCAAATCGACAATCGGGCACCACCATGGGGTCCTAGTCATGATCGTCGTCATTTTGGTTGGAGTAAATTTTTAATTTAGGTTTCTCAGGTACCATTCCAAAGCGAGAGTAGGTTTTGAGAATTAAGTAAATTGGTTATATTTGAGGGTATAATTATTTATTTGAAATTTATAGGCTTAAGAAATATTAAAAAAATAGTATTTTATTTAGGATTGATTTAATGCAATTAGTGTTAACTTTACCGTGATCCCAAGAGGGGGGTGAATTGTTATTTTTAAAATTTAATCCCTAGGTCAATCTCCTAATACCAGTAAATTCACAACCCTATGGTCAATCTAGTGCAAGAATTTAAATGTCTACAAGAAAGTCAATAAATCAATTTAATCAAGCACATATGCACCAGAAAACAGTAAAGCAAAGTCGACACATTAAATTGCTATCAAGATTCGGTCAATTGACTACATCCCTGCCTTGGTTAACAAGCACAAGAATTACCACTATAACTTGCTCACTTAAACGGGTGGAGTGGCACCTATAAAAATCAGGTCAATTAGCATAGGGTTAACCTCAACCTTTACATACAATCCTTACCGGGTTGAATTACAGCCCCCGCAAGCCACGTCTGGAAACACTCAAATTTTACAATCAAATGATACAGAAGTAGTGCTTTCACGTAAAGTAGAATTGTACCCAAATTCGCACAAGCACATACACATCAATAGCATGGATATAGTGTAAGCTCAATGATGTTAGTTTTGTTCAATCAATACTCAACACAGTATACTCAATATGAAGCTCAAGAGTATTCAACACAGTATAATCAGTATGATGCACAATCATATTCAACGCAAGCAAAGTCTTGGAATCTAAACAGGATATTTCAGTAGCACATCAATATTCCAAGTATACTAAACAGATAATCAAATTAGGTCCAAAAGGATTTTCCTCAATGAAAGATGCACAACACTAGTTTGAATAACACTTGCTTATTTGAAAAATTTTTGCACACCAAAACAAAGCTATGGACACTTGCAATGGATTGCAAATATCCTAAGCTTTCTTGATTTAATCTCACACTAGATTTATAATAGAGAAATCTATGGGATAAACCTAAGCTAAGCTCCTAGAGAAATAATCTCAAGCACACACATAAATGGAAGTATTAGCAATGAACAATAATCTCATAAACACAAGAGAAGCTCTTACAAACTTAGATTTTATCAAGTGGATGTGAGCTTGAAAGTATTTGGGCAAAGGGTGACTTTTTAGTAGAGAGAATTTTGGCTTAATCACTTTTTGCTAATCTTTTTCTAATCATGCAAATGAATGCATATTTATAGCCAGGTGAAAAAAATATAAGTACTGTTCAGGACAAAATGGGTATAATTAAAAAAGTTCCAAATAATTAGAATCCAATTAGCCCTATTTAACCCAGTTTTACCGCGGTCAAATTAATTTTAACTAGCTAGGGTTCGGGTGGCTGAACCTTGGTTTGGTCGCCCGACAAGACACAGCTTAAAAATTTTTTCAAATAAGTTTGGTCGGCCGACTACAGGTTTAGTAGCCCGAATCAAAGTTAGTAGCCAAGCTACATAACTTCGAGTGCCCAATCAAATGTTCGGTGACCCAAACAGAGGGGTTCAATCACTCGGGGGTATATTTGAACTAAAACCATTGGTCACTCGAGTTGGTGAACAGTCCCTTTTGAGGGGTTCGGGCGCCCAGGGAAGATGTGTGTATTTAGGGTTCGGGTCACCTGAGGGCTAGTCAACATTTTGACTTTCAAAGTTCGGGCGCCCGAGGAGTTTTGTATTCCAAAGGTTCGGTCGCTTGAGACCTCTTAACTTGCTTAGAATTGTTCAATTTTAAGCACAATTATAACACACTCATATATTTAATGCTAAGTGTGTGAGTGTTAGGGCTTAGGGTCTTGCTATGGTCTAACTGAGCTTACACAACATCTTGTATGCATGATGTGCAGGTGATAAACATACAACCACAGCCTAGGTTACTATTACAGACCCATATAAATTACAATTACAAATTACAAGTCTTCGCGGTCTTCTTGTTTCTTCAAGTGACATCCCTTGGGATATTTATTTGAGCCTGCACAATCACATAACAATCATCAAATGTCAGTATTTGTCATCATCAAAACCAGGTGAGACCCATAAGGTCAACATTCTCCCCCTTTTTGATGATGACAAAAACACTAAGAAAAAATTGGGTATAGCCTTAAGAGGCTCCCCCTAACAATATGCATGATGTATTTCATCCAAATTTTTGCCCTACATCTCCCCCTTTTGGAAACAGCAAAAAGGGCCAAAGGAGTGAACACCCTAGGCAATAGTGAAGAGGTACGTTTACACATAAGATATTTTGGAAGGATTTTGAAAAAATTTAGGTAAAGTGCCATCTGTAAATCAGACTTTCCAAAATAAATCTTGTATAAAGTGCAACCTCTTTGAGTTTATATTTCCTAACAGTTTATTCACAACTACTCAAACAGTTTAGTATGGTCCAACAATCAAGTAAAAATTGTAAGATCATCATTAAGTGGACAAGGAAGTTGTGCTTCAAATAATCAGTAATATGCATTGCATTCACTGTGATCATGCTATAGATATAAGATATGTGTACACACGCAATAATCAGCATTCACAAAGTCTAAGGCAAATAAACAAATCAACAATGATATCGGTTGCTAAGACTTGTGAAATTTCACTGGAGAGCTCCCCCAGAATTTATGCAAATTATGAAACATATATGAAGCCTCTCTACTGTGCATTAGACCTAACTCACGTCTAATTTGGATGTACCTATCCTCCGGAAGTGGCTTAGTGAATATATCCGCCCACTGTGCATTTGTGCATACAAACTCAAGAGCCACGTCTCTTTTTTGCACATGATCACGAAAGAAATGATATCTAATCTCAATGGGTTTATTTCGTGAATGTGAGATAAGATTTTTAGAGATGTTGATTGCACTAGTATTATCACACTTAATTGATATTGTTTCATAGTGCAATGCAAAATCTACAAGTTGTTATTTCATATAAAGAGTTTGGGCACAACAACTTCCAGCCGCAATATATTCTGCTTCGGCCGTGGATAAGGCAACTGAGTTTTGTTTCTTGGAGAACCAAGAAACAAGAGATTGTCCTAAATAATGACAAGTACCGCTAGTACTTTTTCTACCAACCTTACTACCGGCAAAGTCAGCATCAGTATAACTAACAATCTCAAAAGTAGTATGCTTAGGGTACCGCAAGCCTAGCTCTATAGTCCCAACTAGATACCTAAGGATTCGTTTGACAGCTTTTAAGTGAGATTCCTTAGGGGCAGCCTGAAACCTAGCACACATACATACACTAAACATAATATCAGGCCTACTAGCAGTGAGATATAGGAGACTCCCAATCATGCCACGATATAATTTTACGTCAACAGGGATTCCTTACTCATCTTTATCAAGTTTAATGGAAGAGTTCATAGGTGTACCAAGAATTTTACAATCTTCCATATTAAATTTCTTTAACAAATTCCTAATGTATTTAGATTGGCATATGAAAGTTCCATGATTAGCTTGCTTAATTTGTAGTCCTAAGAAGAAACTAAGTTCACCCATCATGCTCATTTCAAACTCACTTTGCATGCATTTGGTGAACTTATTACACAACTCATCATTAGTTGCTCCAAAAATGATATCATCTACATAAATTTGAACAAGTAGCATATCATCATCATGTTTGGATTTGATGAAAAGTGTAGTGTCAATTTTGCCACGGGTAAACCCATTTTCTAGTAGAAAACCACTAAACCTCTCATACCAAGCTCTAGGAGCTTGTTTCAATCCATATAAGGCTTTAGACAATCGGTACACATGATCGGGATATTTATGATTTTCAATACCGAGTGGTTGTTCTACGTATACCTCTTCATTAATATAGCCATTTAGAAAAGTGTTTTTAACATCCATTTGAAACAATTTAAAATTTTAAAAGCGGTAAAGGCAAGTACCATACGAATGGCCTCTAACCTAGCAACAAGAGCATATGTTTCATCAAAGTTAACCCGTTCCTACTGGTTATACCCTTGGGCAACTAGTCTAACCTTATTTCTAGTTATTACCCCATTTTCATCTTTCTTATTTCTATATACCCATTTAGTTCCAATAATTGATTGATCATTAGGCCTAGGAACTAGAGTCCACACCTTATTTCTTTCAAATTGATTAAGTTCTTCTTGCATAGACATTACCCAAGACTCATCTTCTATTGCTTCTTTAATATTTTTAGGTTCTTCTTGGGATAAAAAAGCAGAATGATTCACTAGATTTCTCAAGGAGGATCTTGTGGCTACACCAGGAGACGGTTCACCTATGATTTGATCTATAAGATGATTTCTAATGAATTTCCAATCTCTAGGCAACTCCTGATTTCCATTTTCATTATCTACATGTGATTTTTCATTTACTTCTTGATTTTCACTTACATTGTTTTCAATAGACATTTTTTCTAAGCATTTTCTAATATCAATATCATCTTCATCATCTTTATTTGAAAATGGATTAGATTCATCAAACACAACATGAATAGATTCAATTACAGTCAATGTTCGTTTATTGAAAACCCTATATGCTTTACTGTTGAGTACATAACCTAGGAAAATGTCTTTCATCAGATTTAGAATCAAATTTTCCTAAGTGTTCATTATCCCTAAGCACAAAGCATTTACAATCAAACACATGAAAATAGGAAATATTAGGTTTATGGTTGTTCCACAATTCATAAGGGATTTTATTTATTAACGGTCTAATCAACACCCTATTCATAACATAGCATGCAGTATTTATGACCTCGACCCAAAAATATTTAGGTAATTTATGTTCATTCAACATAGTTCTACCCATTTCTTTCAGTGGCATATTCTTTCTTTCTACCACACCATTTTGTTGATGTGTCCTAGGTGCAAAGAAATTGTGTGATATGCCCTCTAAGGCACAATATTTTTCTATGTTCTCATTTTTGAATTTCGTGCATCTATCACTTCTTATGTAAGTTATCTTATATCTTTTTTTATTCTAAATTCTCCTACAAAGTTTAGTAAATTGGTCACATGATTCATTTTTGTGTGCAAGAAATAATACCCATGTGAATCTAGAAAAGTCATCCACAATTACGAAAGCATATGATTTACCACCAAGACTTTGCATAGAATTAGGACCAAACAAATCTATGTGAAGCATTTCAAGAGGTCTAGTAGTAGATATGATTTTTTTTTTCTTGAAATTAGATTTTGTTTGCTTACCCATTTGACATGCATCACAAATTTTATCTTTTACAAAAGACATTTTAGGCAAGCCCTTAACTAGTTCTTTTCTAACAAGTTTAGACAATAAGTGCATGCTAGCATGTCCTAAGTGCCTATGCCATAACCAACTAGCTTCATTTACAGTAGAAAAAAAAGTGACTTCTTGTGAAGCTAAGTTATCAAGAGAAGTTAGTATACACATTTTCATGGCGGTTGGCAGTAAAAAGCACTTTGTGATCTGTTTTATCTTCTACTAGGCATTTATCATTCTCAAAAGATACTTCATATTTTATGTCACACAACTGACTTATGCTAAGTAGATTATGCTTTAGCCCATCAACCAACAAGACATTGTCAATAGTAAGAGAGGAATCCTTACCAACCTTACCTACCCCGATGATACGTCCTTTGGCATTGTAGCCAAATGTCACATTGCTTCCTTCCTTGGGAATGATTGAAGTGAACTTTCCCTTGTCGCCGATCATGTGTCATGAGCAGCCGCTATTCAAGTACCACCGGTCCTTGAAGGTGGACGATCTTAGGCATACTTGTAAAATAAGCTAAGTAACTGATGTTGGTCCCCAAATTTTGTTGGGTCCACGGGGGTTAGTAGCAGGATCTCCTTTAACTACCCATACCTTCCTAATTCCAGCATGCTTATTCCTAAGTGGACAATCAAATTGGATGTGACCAATTTGTTTACATTTAAAACATCTTAATCTACACTTTGGCTCTTTAGGAGGAATATGAGATTTTGACTCATGCGTAAAGTGTCCTAAGTAAAGATTAGGTCGTCTAACATTCTCAACACCATTAAAACCAAGACCCTCTATATTTAAGGAGTTTCTTTGGACACCAAGTAATTTTTCAAAATTATTTTTTCCCTCAGTGAATTTAAAAATGATTTTGAAGCTATCCTCCAATTTCCTCTTAAGCTCAATGATAGTATCATCTTTTTGTTTTAAAATAGAGGCATGAGAGGTTTTTGACATATTAAACAACTTTGACCAATTTTCACATTTCTTTTTCAGATCATTATTTTCTTTGGTCATTTTGCCTAACAATTTAGAGACACGAATATATTCAAATTGTAACTCTCTAAATGTAGGCATGCAATCAGAATCACAATCATCAGATGAACAATATGAAGATAATGAACTGGAAGACAATACCTCACCCTTGTGTGCCATCAAGCACAGATTAGCGACCTCTGAGTCGCTATGATCTGATTCTGAGTCACTGCTACTAAGTTGTCCCATCAAGTCCTGACCTTCATGGCTTTCTTCTTTGTCTTAGCCTCCTTTTTCAACAGTGGGCAGTCAGGTTTGATGTGCCCTACCTTGTTGCAGTTATAGCACATAGGAGCATTTGATTTTTTTTTTCTTTTGCTAGACTCTCCCTTCTCATTAGTAGACTCTCTATATTTTTTATAGGGCTTTCTGTTCTTCCTGAAAAATCTGCTGAATTTTCTGGTTAGCATGGCCATTTCATCATTAGTGTCAGACTCACTGCACTCACTAGATGTGTTATTAGATGTTTTCAATGCAGTTACTTTCTTAGTCCTATTATGCTCATTAAGTCTTTTATTTATGGATAATTCATAATTAATCAAGGAACCTATCAATTCATCTAAGGTCATGGCCTTAAGGTCTCTACCCTCAGCAATGGTCGTAGCCTTGACTTCCCAAACAAGAGGTAAGCCTCTAAGGATCTTCCTAATCATCTCATATGTGGGATAGATCTTTCCTAATGCATGCAGTGAGTTTATGATGTGTGTGAATCTAGTGTAATCATCTCATATGTGGGATAGGTCGTTCCTAATGCATGGAGTGAGTTTATGATGTGTGTGAATCTAGTGTATATGCTCTGAATGGACTCACCTACATTCATCCTAAATGCCACATACTCACTGGTCAACATATCTATCCTACTGTCCTTCACATCCCGAGTACCCTCATATGTGACCTCTAACTTATCACATATTTCTTTTGCAGTAGAACATGCCATAATTTTGTTAAATTCATTCACATCAAAACTACAGTATAAAATATTCATGGTAGTGGCATTAAGACTAATAGCTTTCATATCATCATCATTATACTCATCCTCAGTCTTAGGGACCCTAACTACACCCTTAGTTTTCATAGGGACATAATTTCCCTTAGAGACAATCCTCCACACCTTCCAATCAATATTTTGAAGGTAGATGCGCATCCTCTGTTTCCATAAGGTGTAATTAACACCACTGAAAACATGAGGTCGTATGGAAGATGGTCCCTCAGGGAAAGGGGTCACAGAGCTATGAGCTATAAGTGATCTTTTTGCAAAATAACAGTTAGTCTATGCTATGTGTTTCTGATACCAATTGTTAGCTTTACCATGATCCCAAGAGGGGGGGTGAATTGGTATTTTCAAAATTTAATCCCTAGGTCAATCTCCTAACACCAGTAAATTCACAACCCTAGGGCCAATCTAGTGCAAGAATGTAAATTTCTACAAGAAAGTCAATAAATCGACTTAATCAAGCACATATGCACCAGAAAGCAGTAAAGTAAAGTTGACACAAAATAATGTTATTGAATTTCGGCCAATTGCTTATGTCCCTTCCTTGGCTAACAAGCACAAGGATTACCACTATAACTTGCTCACTTAAACGGGTGGAGCGGCACCTATACAAACCAGGTCAATTAGCACAAGGCTGACCTCAACCTTTACATACAATCCTTACCAGATTGGATTACCGCCCCCTCAGGCCACGTTTCGAAACACTCAGATTTTACAATCAATTGGTACAGAAGTAGTGATTTCACGTAAAGCAGAATTGTACCCAAATTCACACAATCACATACACATCAATAGCATGGATATAGTGTAAGCTCAGTGATGCTAGTTTTGTTCAATCAATACTCAATACAGTATACTCAATATGAAGCTCAAGAGTACTCAACACAGTATAATCAGTATGATGCACAATCGTATTCAACACAAGCAAAGTCTTGGAATCTAAACGGGATATTTCAATAGCACATCAATATTCCAAGTATACTAAACAGATAATCAAACTAGTTCCAAAAGGATTTTCCTCAATGAAAGATGCACAACACTAGTTTGAATAACACTTGCTTATTTGAAAAATCTTTGCACACCAAAACAAAGCTATTAGACACTTGCAATGGAATGCAAATATCCTAAACTTTCTTAGTTTAATCCCACACTAGATTTATAATAGAGAAATCTGTGGGATAAACCTAAGTTAAGCTCCTAGAGAAATAATCTTAAGCACACACAAAGATGGGAGTATTAGCAATGAACAAGAATCACATAAACACAAGAGAAGCTCTTACAAACTTAGATTTTATCAAGTGGATGTGAGCTTGAAAGTATTTGGGCAAAGGGTGATTTTTCAGTAGAGAGAATTTTGGCTTAATCACTTTTTGCTAATCTTTTTCTAATCATGCAAATGAATGCATATTTATAACCGTTCAGGACAAAATGGGTATTATTAAAAAATTTCCAAATAATTAGAATCCAATTAGCCCTATTTAACCCAGTTTTATCGCGTTTAAATTAATTTTAACCGACTTGGGTTCGGGTGGCTGAACCTAGGTTCTGTTGCTCGACAAGACACAACTTAAAAAAATTTTCAAATAAGTTCGGTCAACCAACTACAGGTTCAGCCGCCCGAATCAAAGTCAGTAGCCAAGCTACGTAACTTCAGGGTGCCCGATCAAATGTTCGGTGGCCCGAACAGAGGTATTCGGTCGCCCAGGGGTATATTTGAACTAAAACCATCGGTCGCCCGAGTTGGTGAATAGTCCCTTTCGAGGGGTTCGGGCTCCCAGGGAAGATGTGTGCATTTAGGGTTCGGTCACCCGAGGGCTAGTCAACATTTTGACTTTCAAAGTTCAGGCGCCCGAGGAGTTTTGTACTCCAAAGGTTCGGTCGCCCGAGACCTCTTAACTTGCTTAAATTTGTTCAATTTTAAGCATAATTATAACACACTCATATATTTAATGCTAAGTGTGTGAGTGTTGGGGCCTAGTGTCTTGCTATGGTCTAAATGAGCTTACACAACATTCTTTATGCATGATGTGCAGGTGATAAACATACAACCACAGCCTAGGTTACTATTACAGACCCATATAAATTACAATTACAAATTACAAGTCTTCGCGGTCTTCTTGTTTCTTCAAGTGACATTCCTTGGGATATTTATTTGAGCCTACATAATCACTTGACAATCATCAAATGTCAGTATTTGTCATTATCAAAACCGGGTGCGACCCATAAGGTCAACGATTAGGATTTTTTGATTCAGGGTCCGGGTGAGCGCTTCAGGCATTAGTTTGGGATTCCTGTTGGCGTAGTTCAAGAAATCAAGTAAGGGAACAAATTAAGTCAGTATTTTTCATTGAAATATTAACTATTTTACAGAATTTTATTCTAGGAAATTATGTATTGAATAGAATTTTATTTTGGAAATTTACTACTGTTAATAGGAGATTGTTTTAATACATTTAATAAGGGAAAATGATTTTAGTGCAGATTTTATGAGTAAAACATGATTTACTTTTGTGTGGCATGGATATAGAATTTTATGATTTTATGTAATGGCAAAATGCTATGTTTTCATAATAAGCATGCTATCACTGTTTCAGGAAATTGTTAAAAATAGTACAGAAATATGTTTAAAGTATATTAGAATGCAACGGTGCAAGGGCCGTAATTTATGATATGTCGGCGCAAGGGCTGTAATTTATATGATACGGCGCAACGGCTGTAATTTATATTAAATGGCGTAAGGGTCATAATTTATATGATACGGCGCAAGGGCCATAATTTATATGAAATGGCGCAAGGGCCGTAATTTATATGATATGATATGCCGGCGCAAGGGTCGTGATGTATGATATGCTATTTTCATAAAATTATTATTATGTCAGATATTATGATGAAACAGTTATGTTCAGCATATGAAACATAGTATATGATATCAAAACCTGGATGGTTTAATTTAGTTCAGTTTTTAGGAGCACGGTACCGTAGCTATATATGTATTCAGATTATGTTAATGCTACCATATGCCGCAAGGGGCTGTAGGAGATTGGCAGTCGATGTCGTTTCAGTATAAAGTTGTAGACGTCCCTCTGACAGTCCGGGCTAGGGTGGGGCGGGCCCATCATACTTACAGACTTATATTAATCTAGCATGATTGGCCAACCAGTGTTAGGTTCCACCTTTGGGCCGCACAACCCAGTCATGTGGGGGTAATACATGGTATCAATTAGCTATCCATCCTGGAATTTATTTCACATATTATACAGTTATATAAAATGATTTACACATGTAGAGATATAGCATGACATGTATGTTACTTTTAAATATGTTTATTCAGTAAATTATCAAACAGTTTTCACAGATGTAATTTATATACAGTATATGCTTATGACACATGAAAATACTCATATTGTCACACACTAATGTTAGTTTATTTCTCTTATTTAGAGGTTTCTCACCCCAACTCTAAAACATTTTAGGGAATCTAGGTAGAGGTGCGGATAGAGGTCCGCAACATTAGTGGTCGCCCGATCTACCCTATCAGAAGGGTAAGTCACTATGTTAGGGTCAGATGGATTTTTGGATAGTGACCCTAGGGAACCTTATGATTATTTTGGGATGTGTGTATATTTATATGACGGGTTTGTAAAACTCTGGTATTGTATTTGAACGATTGGTTTGTTATGTATATGATGTATATTTTCCGCTACTCAATAATATATGACAGGTTTATTCCCTAGTACCCATGAGTTTAGGTGGATTATGTTTATGATTATCATGATTAATGGCATACTATTATGAATATATATATATATATATATATATATATATATATATATATTAGGCAGGTCGTTTCATGATGTCTATTTGGTCTATATATCATATAAATGATGAATTAAATAAGTTTCAGTTTTGAAAGAGTGGCGACATTTTCTACATTTACCATATATATATTTAATAACAAAATAATTTGTATGCTGTGTGTACACAAGGTCTATTTAAGAAGACTTGATTGGATAATAACAATTATCTTTACTTGTGTTTTTTTGTTTATTAACTAAAGATAAAAAAAAAAAATGTATCATTTGACATAACATGAGGTAAGATTAGGAAAAGATTGAAACGAAAAAAAAAAATTCCTATAATTTTAATTTTATGTTTTTTTTTTCCAAATTTACCTTTTCTTTAAAATACATTAACACCTTTTCCTATTTGTTTTCCTCTAAAAATTTTATTTATTTCTTTCATTTTAGTTTCCAAAACTCAAAAATTATAAAACTCTTCCCTTTCCTCGAGAAAATTTCATTTTTATTTAATTTTTCTAAATCGAAACAAATATTGTGAACTTTCAAAGAATTTTAAATAAATTCATCGAAGGAAACAAATATAAATAAAAACTCATGAATACAAAAAGAAGAATTAAAGTTTTCTAAATCTCTCCTTCTTCTTCTTGTTTTTCCATCCTAACCGCAAACCCATTCTTGAAGTAATGAATGGAAATAAAAATTATTGGAGAAGGGAGAAGAAGAACACTGCAAATTTTATCAAGAAAAGCCCTCTTGCCCCCCACTATTGGAAGATTTGATCAATGTAAAATCGGCCTATGTATTGAAGTTATAATATCATCAAGTCAATTAATAAGGCTACTAATGATTAATAATTTGGTTAAATAATGTGATTTTTTACAAATTAATACTTACTAGAATCAAAATATGTTTGTCAAACATGTTGCATCCTGGAAAATGTTATATTACCTACAATTAATTATATCAATTCTCAAAAGTGAATGTTAATAAAAAAAATTGAATTATTTTTGTAGCTCTACAAAAGCGGAAAAAAAAAAAAGATTTTTTTTTAGAAAATATGTTTTCTTATAATTTTTGTGCTTTTTAGATAGGATTTGGAAGCAAAATAGTGCACATTTTAAATAATTTTAATAAAAATGTTATTTATTTTTTTAAAATAAATGAAATAATAATAACAAAGTAAATGATATGTTTAACATGATAACATTGAATTTTGTGCATTGATTGTCTAGTAAAGGTCAAAAATCATTTATTCGATATTATAAAACCACAACCCTTTATGAGATGAAATGACATAAAAGTTAAAAGAAATGTGACAAAAGTAGTAGAGTTTTATAAGTTTCATCATTTCAATTTGAGAGAAATTGGTGCTCATATTATTATTTTTAAGTTATGCAATGGACACATTAATTCAAGAGAGCAACTCTTCAACATTCCAAAATAGCTTTTAATTTTTAATATAAAATGTTGACTAGTAGTTTCAAAAATACACAATCAAGTCGGTTTATTATACTCTGAACTTTAAAAAATCATCAATGTTTTCATATGATGTCTAAGTTTGAAAATGTGCCATGATAAGGAGCAATTTTTGTGGCACTATACATATACATGTTTATTTCATTAGATATATCGGCCTATGTATTAAAAGTTATACTATCATCAAGCCAATTAATGAGGCTACTAATGATTAATAATTCAGTTAAATATTGTGATTTTTTTTTTCCAAAGTAATGCTTACTAGATTCTAATATGTTTGTCCGACATGTTGCATCATAGGATGTGGAAAATTTTATATTACCTACAATTAATTACATTAGTTCTCAATATAAGTGTATGTTAATAAAAGAAATTGAATTATTTTTGGAGCTCTACAAAAGCAAAAAAAAGAATTTTTTATAGAAAACATATTCTCTTAAAATTTTTGTGCTTTTTAGATAGGATATAGAAGCGAAATAGCTCACATTTTAAATAATTTAAAAAAAATGTTATTTATCTTTGGAAATAGATGAAAAATAATAACAAAGTAAATGATTTGTTTAACATGATAGTATTGAATTTTGTGCATTAACTGTTTACAGTAAATGTCAAAAACCATTTATCGATATTATAAAAACACAACCCTTTATGAGATGAACATGACTTAAAAGTTAAAAGAAATGTGACAAAAGTAGTAAAGTTTTATAAGCATCATCATTTCAATTTTAGAGAAATTGATGCTCATATTCTTATTTTTAAGTTGTGCAATGAACACATTAATTCAAGAAAGCAACTCTTCAACATTCCAAAATAGCTTTTAATTTTTAGTATAAAATGTTGACTAGTAGTTTCAAAAACACACAATGGGTTTATTATACTCTGAACTTTAAAAAATCATCCATGTTTTCATATGATGTCTATGATTGAAAATGTGCTATTATAAGGAGCGCATTTTGTGACACTATACATATACATGTTTATTTCGTTAGATATGGTTTTGTAGGATTAAAATTAACCAATCAATATGTTGTATTTGTGTGTCATACTTGGTGGAGTTAATAAACAAAGGAAGAAAAACATATAGTTGAAGTTATTTATGTTTTGTAGTAGGGACTCATCGACGAGTATGCCTCACTCGTCGACAAGGAGATACCAAGAGCCAAAAAATCTCAAAGTTCAAAGACTCGTCGACGAGTGGTTGTATTAGTCGACGAGTAGACTTCCCTGGCTCATTCCCACGCTCTTGTGCCATCCTGTGCTGCGGGACAAGTGTGCTTAGCTCGGGGATGCGAGTGATACATATTTGAATTTGTGACTTGAACTGTTTGCCTGTTGTGACGGTTGGTTGCGCTTTTTTCTCGTGTGTATGTTCTAGCGGAAGTACTCTAATGGGGGCATTGACACACTCGTTTGTCAGGATTGTTTGTGCATTATATGACGAGAGTGTGAGAGATAGAGAGAAGATCATTGTATACCATTGTAATGGTAATCTTTGATTTTCATAGTAAAATCTCTTACCAATTGCCCTCGTGACGCAACCCTGCCATAAAAAGAGGATAGGGATTGATTGGATTTTATTATATAGTTACCCTATATAGAGGATTGTAGACCCCTTCAAAACAAGAGGGATGAGTAGCCCATATAGTTCACCTCCTGAGGTAATGAAGTATCCGGCTTTCAATGTGTACTGGGAAGAGACTTTTTGCTTAGCGTGAATGAAAAGCTTATAACCATGGAAAAGAGTTGAAATAATACAGCTTCTTCTCGACCAATAATGGCGTTCGCATATGGATTTTTTTTAGCAAACTCCTAAAGGAGAGGCGCCTATGGGCTGTGGCCCAGGCGAAGTAGGACGACACAAAAAAAACAGGTAGCGAAAAAGGTTAAGAGTTCGGAACCAATTGTGAAGGGGTCTATTCGGTAAGAAGCGCACAGTACTTTGTTAGAGATAAAGGGGGTTGAAAAAGGGGAGTCTAAGTTGACCTTGGGTGTCCAAGTAAATCAATATACAGGGCAGAGATTCCTTTCTAGAAACCAGGGTCAAGGGTTTTTGATTCTGTAGTCGTTTGTGGGCATACTCCGTAACAATAATATTTTGGGGACAATGGCAAAAAACTCACCCCAAAAAATTGGTTAATCAAGGGTAGTCAGCGTGTCACAATTGAGCACTCTTCACTATAGTCAGACCCTAGCCGGTTACGGGAAAGGACTACCATCCGGAAAGCAAAAATAGTGTTACAACGAACGAAAACAAAAGTTACAACACTGTGATCAAACAGGGCGAGCCTCCGGTTAAGTAATTTTAAAAACAAGGAAGGAAAGATGCCTTTTTCCAAAACTATCAAAAACCCCATAAATTTTGCGTGAAACGCAATATGTTACCATACAAGATAAATATTTTCAAGAAGCAATTAGGAACGCAAGATATCAATGAAGAAACACGAAGAACAACAACACAACAGGCCAATTCAACACAAAAGACAGAGAAAAGCGCGAGAATTACATGTGGGCCGAGGGATTGGAGCGTACCTAACAACAAGTAGGGGACTCAATGTGGATGTTAGATTGAGAAGAACCAAAGAATGAAGGGGTCCCTGAATTTAAAAGAGAGACTTTCTTGGAGTTCCGGAGTTTCGATGGGCGTGCATTGACTCCCCGGAGGAAGTGGGAAGCTTGAAAAAAATATCGTCTTTGTAGAAATTAGAAAAGGTATTGGGTCTCAAGAGAAAGGATTCACAGCAAAATTTTCCTTCGTACATCGAAAAATCACTGTACATGCACGGTTGTGATGCCAAATATCGAGAATAGGCAATCTTACCCAGGAGACGCACCTCGATAAGGACAACGCACCTCAGAAAACGCATAATGGATGACCAACCCCGATGATAAATGAGAACATCTCATTTTTTAAGCATTCTTTCCATACGGTACAACATCATTTAAAACATGCATTTATGTTATACTTTTGCAGGTTTTATTGTTGATAGACGAATTGTCTTGAAAGACAATGATGTTGCCTCGAAAAAAGAGTTTTTTTAGATGACATCACCAATAAATTATAGGACCTCTTTTTCACGTAGGCGAAACAAGCCCAACTAACGAGACGACTCGTAAGGCCAACAAACAGTTCCTAGCAAATGAGCACGAATTTTTTCTCATTTAGGCGAAATATTGCTAATAGACGAGTCTATGACTCTGGGGCCAACATTTTACAATCAGAAATGAGCAAGAATCCATTAGGCGAACACAGGCCCAACTGAAGAGTACGAAACGTGAGACCAACAACAGGCCCACGTCAAATTGAAGCATGACTAATTAAGCGAAACAAGCCAAACAGGACGGAGGACGAATCATGAGGCCGCTCAACAACAGCTAACAATTATGAGCACAGATTTTACTTCATTAGGCGGAAACAGGCCTAACTAACGAGAACAACTCATGAACCAACAGAAATCCCATGAAATGAGCATGACTCTTATTAGGCGAATACAAACACGTCAGCCAATGCATAGCCGCACGAGAAAGCTATGGCAAAATGTCTTCATTTGCAGCTGGGTTCTCCACAATTGATTTATACTCGGAAGGAAAAAGCTGCTGTTCTACGAAAGCAAGTCCAGCTAGCAATTTTCTTTTTTCTTTTCCTTACCTTTTTCTTTTTTATTTATGCGTATGAAGCAGCTCGGCGAGACCCTACTCCGCCAAAAAAAAACTTGTACCACAACGTTTTTTTAGGCGGATGGCAAATTTACTCTATAAGGCACCTTGGCTAGTAGAACTACTCCTGCAATAAATGGCTCCATTGAAGTTCAGCTCAGTCAAAACCACCTGATCCGGCCAAATCAATTTTCAAAAGATTAATTTACATTGAAGCAGGCTCGGAAAGATTAGGTCGGCCAAAACCTGTTCAGTCTTTTAAGCAGGCCATAGAGGGGCAGCTAGAGAAACCGTTTTTTTCAACTTTCTTTGTGCGATCAGGCAGCAAGCTAGAGCGTGGGCAAAGTGCTCCACGGAGCTAGATTTTGTACACCGTATTTCATAATTCGTATCAGTTAATATTTAATTCTATTACTGCTTCAGTCTTGGAGAATTTATGTTATTGCTTTGACTGGCGTTATAACTTGTGCTCTGCGCCGTTACTGAAGCAGCTCTGGGATAAATTTATTTTTCTCCATGGAGACAGCTCGGGAACATATTTGGCTAGGTTTTTAATTAAAAATGTGCCCGATCTTCATATGTAGCTCGGTGGTAAAAGTACCCTACATTGAGCAGCTCGGGTTCTATTAATACCGACGGTGCTCGGTTGATTAAGTTCTCAAGATGCAATTCTGGTTTTTAAACATCGGCTCGGCAAACTTTTCCCGGTCGGGAGTAGCTCGGCAAATGTACTCCTTAAGCCGCTCGCGATATATCAGCTTGGGGAAAGTTACTCCAAGGAGCAGATCGTGCAAAGTACTCCGCGAAAGCAGCTCGGAATATGTAGCTCTGGGTGGAAAAGTGCCAACGAGTAGATCAGATATTTTACATCGGTCTGTGCTTAAAACTCTGCCCAGCTCAGAAAGCCAGCAAAGTACTCCACGTTAGCAGATTAAGGAATATATTGCTCGATTATAACTTTTTTTTTATACTACCCACGGATGTTAGCTCGGATATCAGTTTACGAATACACTGGCCTTATCTTTATTTATAAAAAAATGGTATCGTGGGAAGTCATACCTATCTGGAGGACATATTTGGATTGTTTGAGTCGAGGAGGAAAGTGCAGTTACATTTGCAATTAATTCAACATTTCGTCCGAAATTTTGAAACTTTTGAGGGTTTGGGGGGAAACTGATACCCCCAAAAACAAAATAATTCTAACTTTCAATAAAAGCAGTGCAACCACCTGAGCCCGCGGCCTCCTTCGTTTGGTCTCAAACATTCTGATTTCAAGCAATCAGCTCCAACCCAATATAGAGGATGATTGAGATCCACACCAGCGGCTTCTTAATTAGGTACTGCAGTTTAGTTGTGGCACAAGCCTTAATGCCCCGGCGCTGATTTTTCTTACCTATCTCCCCCTTTGTTTCACCTATAAGTCAGGACTGTTTACATCGCACTCAGCCAGGGTGTCTTTATTCTATGTACTTGTTCCTCTATAAGAAGGGATCCTTTGGGAATGTATCGCTTAATTACTTGGTCACAGTTGATTTTTTTTCTTTCTTTGGTCTATACCTTTTAGTCGTTATGTCTTGCGACAGTCTTTTGTCCGCCTGTTCGTTTAGTCGCATTTCTCCTCTTGACTTCGACTAGATTATCGAGGATGCCCATGTAGAGTAAACTCCGCTGCTTTTTGGCCTCCTAGTTTATTTACGCCTTATGTTTGTGTGTCCGATGTCTTATCTGTTGTTAGGTTTTCTGTGTCATCCCATTTGTATGAGCTTGTGGTAGTGCTTACTTTTTCCTTTATTGCTGTCTTCCTTTTTTGCGTGCACTACGACTTTGTCTCTTCGTCACCTTTAAACATTGTCATGGGCCTTTTCTTGCTTCATCTTGTTTTCCTGTACTTGTTTCTTTTCCTCTTTCTGGTTGATACTTTATGCTATTACTGTTTGTTTGTTGCAGTTATATTCTTCTCTATTGTGTCGTTCTTGTGCTTTGTTTGTGGTTCTTCATCTACATTATTCTTGTTCTTCCTTTGTTTCTTTTTCGCTTTTTGTTGTCTTTTGTTGATTCACATCAGTTTTTTTTTCTTATCCCCCCTAGTATTTATGTTTGTGTTCCCTGGGCTTAGTTGGCGAGAAAAAATTTTCGGAATGCATGTTTTGTCATCATTAGATTTATCGTTTTCTTGTCGTTTTTGTGTTAGATGATTATTTTTTCCTTTTTTCTAGACATTTTGTCATAGTCTACCAATTTTTTTCATTGTATTGTTATTAGGAAGTAGGCCAATGTTGCATGGTTCAAATTTCGAATAGAAATGGTTCGAGCAAGTTGTGTCACCTCACTTACCAAATTAATATTATCTTTTAATCAGAGAGTTTGTTATTTCTATTACCTGTTGGTACCTATTTTAAATATATTGCTCAGGTCTTTTGTTGCCTTTTTTTACTAATAGAGATCACACAAATAATCCCAAGATCATTACTAAATTGAATATTAAAAGTTATGGATATTTTGTCCCTAACCCCCAAGAGTATTAGAAAAGAAGACGATAGCCTTCAAATTTTTTTTTTTTTATACTCATTTTAATCTAGAAGAAAAAAAAAACGCATTGAGAGTACAAAATAAGGGCCCTATGAATCTTTGGTGAAATAAAGTACACACTGGTTGCAAAACAAATCAAGGAGAAACTTAGGACCTTCTCAACAAAAAGTTTGGTGAGGCGGGGTACGATGTCCTACACCCACGTCTTTAGGTGAAAAACTAAGGAGCTTAGATCCATTCCACAAAACAGATACGTATATCTCTTACTAAAATTCATGATTAGTTGTGCACATGTTGACTTTTTGAGTCTAATCCCTATTTTGATGTTAACAAAGCACCAATATCTTATATGTGCATTCAGTGTGTGAACAGGTTTTCATTTTAGCATGAACATAATATACCAAAAAATGGAAGCCAGTAGGAACATAAAGCTCACACTCTCCTGGCAAATTCCATGGAAAATGAAAAACAAAGAAGAAGACATTTTGATTCTACTTGTATTGCATTTTATTTTTATTATTTTTTGTTTGTAATAATGCACACATCTGCATGATATGTTTAAATGCTCAAATGACCATAGCTTGACCATAAGACACCTAACACTTCACAAAAAATCTTTTTCTTAACAACTGAAATCATACAAAAATGTTTAAATTGGTTAGGGTCAAAATTGGGGCAAAATATTAATTTTTTAATGCCCCCGATTGACCAACATATTCGAGCTTTAATCAGCTCGGTCGACCGAACGTGCCCGGAGTCAACAGTTGACTTGGCTCGATCGACCGACGCCCTTTTGAACATATCTTCCCTAGTCGACCAACGCATGTATCTTTGCTTTCCAACACCCATGGCCGACTAGATCCTTTAGTTCAAAACATTGATGGTCGACCGAACTTGTTGAACGGCTGACCGTTCTTGCCCCTAGGACGACTGAACCCACAAAGGGGTTTCGGATCACCTCTCAGTTGGTCATTCGGCCTTCCCATTGGTTAACCGAACTGTTTAAAATTCAAAATCAATGTGAAATCTCGGCCAACTGGACCTATGCTCGGTCAACTGAGCTTGCCTTATACGGTCGATCGAGCCTTGCCTCGGTCAACCGAATCACTGTGGTTTAGATGGTTCACCTTTAGTATTTTTAAAATGTTATAAAAACAGTTTTTAAATATTAATTAAAATTCTTTTCGAGATTATTACTAAGCGTGATCCCAATGGTTATATTTTCCGAAAATAGTTATAAATCCTCCTTCAGAACCTTCAATTAGCCACTTTGATTAACTCCCAAATTCTCTCTAAACCGTTGTTTGTTAATCAAAGTGTCCCTCAAATCCAATCCGTATTTGCTTAAAATTTTCTGTGGTGGGACAAAAATCTTTTTAATACAAAATCTCTCTTATACGTTCTTTCACTTGTTATTTTTAAAATCTTTTTTGACGAGAGTATTAGTATTTTTATTTTGGACATTTCTTTGTGATTCACATGCACATATTCTCACTCGTTATTATTTTCTGAAATTCATTTGAGGTATTGGCTTGGGTTCTTCGATTATTTTAGCATGATAAATATTATGGGAAGAAATAGAAAGTTCTTATTGCACCAAATATTTCTTGGAACTTGAACTATAGATTCTCTAAAATACTTTTATTTGCAAAAATCTTTGTTAGAGAACATAATAATCATTTTATATCCATATATTTTATTTGTGCACTTACTATTTGAAAAACACCCTTACTCTACTGAGCATATATTTCATATCATGTTAGAGTGTATGTATTTAAGCATTAATGTGTATGTCCCTACTTGTATTTTCATAAGCATGTTTATATGTACGAAAAATATTTTTAATGTCTGTCAGGCTGTGTTACTAATCCCGTTAAATTGTTAAACTGGGGGATTGAGTCTCAACCCTGTGTTAAGTTAAGCGAGACCGGTCAGTTTGCAGCCCCAGCAAAATTGAACTGGGGAGTCTCTGCCTTGTAAGGGATACAATTTGGGCTCAACCTTGTAATTGAGTTAGGGTTTACTTGCCCATAAAGTGAAATGTTGTTGTATTTTGGTTTGTTGGGTGTATGTTGTTTGTAACGGCTGCTTTAGTTCGCCGTTTTTAAAGTGAGCAGGGAGGGATAGTTGGAATCATTTAGGGTATGCCCAAGTGGGGACATGCGGCTGGTTTGGCTACGAAACCTCAATAAACAAATATTTCTCTCTCTCTTTTTTTACTCTCTCTCTCTCTCTATGTCTCTCTCTGTTTCTCTCTATCTCTCTCTATCTCTCTATGTTTCTCTATCTCTCTCTCTCATTTACAATTACACTTTAATTCCTTGTGTATGCTGTTAGTTACTGTCCTAATTTTTGCATGCACACATTGAGTAAATGAGATATGCCGCACGTGTATGTTTGAACTTATAGCTTCATCATTTTTCATATACGCTATTATAATGAATGGGATATGAACTGTGGTGAATCAGTTTAAATGTTTAATTTAGCCAAAATATTTTAAAACCAAAGTCACCCCCCCCCCCCTTTTTGGAATCACACCAATTCCAATAGCACACCTTTGAGAAAAGCCAAAGTTATATGAAGTATTTTTGAGAAATTACTAGTTGAATATCATATGTTTTTTCAAGATTAATTTTTAAAATTGAGATTTCCCTTAATTTCTTATCTTTGTTTCCCTTAATTGCCGAAGCACCTTCTAAGTGATTACAATCTTAAATGTCTTTAGAGTTCATGTCTTTTATTTCCAGATTAAATGACAAACCTCCAATCATTTTATGTGTTAGTTATATTTCACTAATTAGATATTAGAATTTCATTTAATTTAAGTGAGAAACATACACTTACCCGTCCACTATTAGAGGATTTGGTTGATAGAGAAGATGGCTCACAAATATCAAGTGTTATGATGTCTAATTTAAGGGATTTTGATTTTGAAACGGATGAAGGTGTTACCTATTATGAGTGATTTGTTTTTCTACTCCCTTCTGAATTAATCGTAAATTGTTTTAGAAGCTTTTTCCATTTTTTTCGTTTTCTGTTGTGTGCCAGTATGAGCTTTCTCTTTCCATCAAGATCTGAATCTTTATATTGAGAAGGCTTTAAGTTGTTACTCAAAGTGGGGGGGGGTGATTTTGATATTTTGTATTGTTTTGTTATTATTGGATCTATTTCAAAAAAAACTTTCATTTTTATTTTTAATTCTTCTTGTTATACAATTCTTATAGTCAATTATTAACCCCTTTTTCAATTAGTTAGTTTGTAATCTCAAACACTCACCTGCACAATCACTCAACCCAATAATGAAGTAAGCTTGATATTGCAATGAATGAAAGAGATGAAAATCAACAAACTACCAAAATTAAAAATTGTTTATTATTGTAATAAGTAGGCTTGATTCTTAAGTAAGGTAACTTTACCAATAAAATATTATAGCTTTTGGTTATTAATCATAATTGTCAACGTTACTATGTTGTGGTTTGCCGCCAGACAAAATATTAGATCAATCATCAACGTTGCCCCCTTATGGTTTTCACAATTCCCAAGGCAATTGTAATATTTGGCTCCTTATATTTAAGTTCATCTAATTCCCAACATTATAAGAGCTGGTATATATTTTACAGAGTTTAGGTAGGGAAGAGAGGACACCAAGATTTTACGGGTTCGGGTTCCACCCGGCCCGACGTCCTGGCCTAGCAAACAACTTAAGGATTTCCACTATACTACTCCTTTACGAGCAGAGCAAACCTCTACATACACTCTCGTCAAATAGGATAGAGTCTTCCTCTCCAAGGTGATTTGTATCCACTTTCATGCTCTTTTTTTTTTGGTCCCATGATTTGTACAACCTAAGCGTCCAACTATGACCCGCAAACAGAAACAAAGCTGTGTTACAAATGTTGTTACATCTTTCACATTAGAGCTGATTGCATTAAGTTATGAGATAGTTACTAATAGACTTGCATAATTTAAATATCAATGTTAAAGATTTATGAATTTTGAAGCTCATTTTTGAAATTTAATCACTCGGTGTGGTTTCTGATTTTTAGAATTGAAAGTAAGCTTGGTAAGAACACAAAAGACTCCGATATTTTGTTGCGTGTATCAACAAGGATCAGATTATCCAACAAGTGTGAGTAGAGCAAGAAAGTACTTTGAGAATTAAAGACTTTAATTGATGATGACTTTGTAGTTTTGTTATGAATAAAATCCTTTGTTATTCCTGTTATTTATAGAGTTTTAAAGTAATTCCCTTGTGCCCAAGTTTAATTGGGAGTAAGTCCCAAAGTATTTACAAAGAGTTGGAGCCAATTTTGCAAAATTTTTGAAGACTGTCAACGCTTGCTTATTTGAAAAATTTATAACGTCATGTCGCCGACCAAAAAGTATATATGTCGCATTGTCTTACGTTTAAAACCCTCACATTTTTCAAAAAGTCAGTGACCCTATCAATCATCCGGACTATGTTCTATAAGTCACCTGAGAGTGTTTTGTCAGGGCATTTGTCACCAATTTTTGTTGCCTTTTTTCTTAGATAACCCCTATTATTTGTCAGTCGCCTGGACGAAACCTTATTTGTTCTAGTTTCGTTTTTGCTCACTTATAGTTTGTTGTTTTGCAATTGTATTTTTTGGCCATTTTTTGTTTTTATTACCGATTATTTTCGTGTTATTTTTTGATTGTGATTTTCTTCTATTATTTCTGTATTGTTGTCGCTTTGAGTTTATTCTATTTTATCATGCGTATTATCTTTTGTGTTATTTTGAATTTCGACAACTAGTTTCCCAAGGTTTTAAAAATTCATTTGGTTCTCTAGTCCGTATTCATTCCTAAAGGAATTCAAAGCATCCGTATGATGTTTTTAAAATTGATTTAGTACTTACATAAGAATTACTGTAAGACTTAAATCTCTCTAAGTGGTAACGGTCTCTATGTATATCTGCTTTGAGTCTCCCATCTTAACTTGAAACTTCACAATCTTAAGACTTTCATAAGATTGACAAAACTGATCTTGTTCGGTGATCTTTCTTTTGATCTCTTATGTGGAATGTAGGCTATCAATGCACTCTTGATCTTGACTTTAATGCTTGATTCCTAAACATCATCACTTCATCCAAAACATGTTAATTTCCCTTGATTTGTTATCATCAAAATAAGATTCATAAGCCTTGTTAAGCTAACATATATAGAGCATGTTACTATTATAATTATTTTTCATCTCAATATTTTGACTTATTTTCAAATCCATCCTTACAAACTAGTGTACTTGCACATTAATGAAATGCAATATCATTTGTTGCCTCTTTTTAATATTAGTTTTGTGTATTGTTTTTTTCAAATCAGGATAATATTTATTTTTTAGTTGATCAATGTTCTAATTGTAGTAAACCCGAAGAATTATAGTAATTAAATAAAAAAAATAAAAAAGAGGAAAAGGGAATTTCAAAAGGGACTCACAGGGTCTCGTTGACGAATGCAGGGCGCTCGTCGAATAGCATACTTCTTGGGCTCGTCAACGTGGACACAATTATCGTGATGAGCAACTTTCTTAGCATACGAGTTTGGGTTTGGCAAACTCCTGAAGTTCCTTTGTCAACAAAGGATACGAATTCGTGTGAAGGGAACCCCTTCATGGACCTCGGTCGACGACTGGTCTCCTCCTGGATTGCCTTCGGGTGGACGTGTCTCGTCGACGAATTCGCATTTTATAAATGGGCCTAACTCGGTTTTGAGCGAGAAATTCATGCAAAAATTACTCTCTCTCTCTCTCTCTAGAATTCATCTCCTCCTCCTTCTATCTACGATTCCGACTTCATTCTTTGTCGGTTCAACGATCGGAAGTCGTCACGCTACTCCCACAAAGATTCTCTTCAAATCTGCTAGAGTAGATTGTTGACCAGGCTAATTTGGGCACCATCCCAAAACCAAGGTGAGTTGATTTTTGGGGTATTAGTTTAGATTTTGTGTTATATTGGAATATATTGGTATTTTATGGAATAAAATTGGGGTATTATGTTTTCAGGATTAGGGTATTTTTGAGAACCTGAGCATGGGTTGAGACCCCAACAGGTGATTTCAAGCAGCTCAGGTAAAGGAAGTTTAAGACAATGTTGAAAATATGAAGTTGGGGAAAAAATAAGAAGTGTGATAATTATAGGAAAAACACTAGTGGTGTGACGGGAAAAGGAGGAAATTATATGCGGTGTTATTTCAGGGAGTTGGAAAACTATGAAATGCCATGTCATGTTTTTATTTAAGTGTTAAATAGTAGCTAGGAGTCAGGTTCTAAGGCGGGGGGGTTAATGGGAATACATGTGTATGCCAGAATTATTAAGACATTTATCAATTATATTATAGTCTGTGAACAGAGGATGACACTAATTATTACCCATTTTAGAGAACATATTTATAGAGTTTATTGAATTGGGGTGGCATGAGAAATACTAGAATATTATAGAATTAGTTTTCTTGATACAATTTATTAGAAGCATGATTATCGAGCCTAGAGAATGATGAAACCCAGAACTTATACAAGATTATATACAGAAGCTAGGGCATTATCAGAATGATATAGAAATACAGTTTATATTGATATAGAGTTATTTCTCACAATCATTGCTTATATGTATTTTATAGAATTTGATTAGTAGTATATTTTAGAGCATGATTGTGACAGTTATTTTATAGAGGATTATATAGTGTTTTATTACCATGATATACAGAATATAGAACCATGATTATACAGAAATTTATAGATCGTGATGTATATCAGGAATTCTCGAATCCATGATACAAAATCAGATCCTACAGCACATTAGAGTCATGCCATACAGAATACAGAATTACAGCGACAACTTACAAGAATCTACAGATCGAACAGATTAAGTTATTTACAACGTCATGGCTATCCAATGTATATAAAACTCATGGTTAAAATAGTTTAGTTTTATATAGAAAATATTATCGTATAGTATTACCCCCAATGGCTACCGCAGTTATACAGAGTCGGTTACGTTGTGATACAGTACGCTAGTTGCAACATACGTCTTAAATAGAGTACTGGCATAGCCGATTGTGCCCTCGACAGTCGAGTTGTTCGTCCTTGGCGTCCGGCCGTACTCCATGTTGTGATTTTTGTTCGATACGTGCCTTTGTGTATCGGCATTATGCTTTTATGTTCTATTTCCTTCTTGTTGAGTGCTGTTATGTAACCTTGGTTTGGTACCATTATCCCATGTGTTTGTTTTTTTTAATACCCCCTGCTAGTGGGTTTTTTCCGCCACAACCTAGTCAAGAGGGGGTGTTATATAGTCATGGGACATTATAATGGCCATTGTCTAGGGGGAAGTTTACAAATCTTATTGTATTGTGATGTTTTATAGTGAAACACAGCGCAAGATTACTATTTCTAGATAGTTAAGTACTTTTGACTAGAAAGTTGTCGTTTTTTTATTAGTATTTTTTCTACTTGTTGTTTTGATTATTTTGTATTTATAAGCATGAGTTATTTTTGATACAGATGTTTTTTCTTGATCTGACCTTTTTACTTTTTTTTACAATATTAATTTTGACATTTTTATTTTATTTCCATTTATCTCCTTTTTGATATGTTTACCAACTAACTATATTTATGTCAAACCTAGTGATAACATGTTTTCTCATACTAGAGGTGTCCTCACCCCAAACAACTATTTTAAACATTTAAGTTTAATCTAGAAAGACAAGCAAGGTTGGCTCAGGGGTAGAGTTGGTGTAGAGTTGGCGTAGTTTTTGGTCTGAGTTTTGGGTTGATATGTGGAGCCCACAGTGTTTTGGGACTTTTTGGGAAATGTTATGTGTATGTGGGTATGTGTACCGCTAAGTATATGGTACTCTGATATTGTATTTTGGTATGTATTGGATATGTATGTACTTTTGTTGCTTAGGTGTTATATGAAATGCACAGAATTCCACGATCCCACTTCAGGCCATGATGATGTCAGCTATGCTCATGCATGGTATTAGAAATCATGTATTAATATTGAAAAGGAAAAAAAAATGGATGGAAATTTCGAGTCGTTATAATGTTGTATCAGAGCCTAGGTTGCTATGTTCTATAGACTATAGAGTGCAGCAGAAAACAATACCAAAGTATAAGAATAGATTAGGAAGTTAGTGAATCAATGTATGGGAAATGAAGATAAGTATTTTGGGTTTTGTTTAGTGATCGGGAAGCAGAATTTCTGTTGTAGTTTCTGTGTCTTTATTGGAGTGACGATTTCAAGAAAGTCGTAGTAAACTATAGTCGGGTTGTGTTTCTCAATTACTGGACTGAATCTTAAATTGAGAGTAAGAACGATAGATTAACTAGTGATATAAGATTTCAAGTAGATGAATATGTTAGTTATGTTATACAGATAGGGTCCTCATGTAGTGACCCGAATAATAATAGTATTTTAATAATAAAAAGGGAGGAGAATGGAAACAGGAACAGAAGGAGGCAGTAGACTTCATCAACGACATCGCACTTTGGAGGTAAAAATAATTTCAAGAAATTTCCAGGCCTCGTCGACGAGGGTTCTTCAGAACCTCGTCGATGAGGTTCCGTCTTGTCGATGAGAAAATACCGAGAGAAGAATTTGGGTTACTCTGAATTTCGTCAACGAAGGGTAAGGTTTGTCGACGAAATTCCTTAAGGACTCGTCAACGAGATGACGTCGCTCGTCGACGAATCCCGCAGTATAAATAGCCCTAAGCTGATTTTAATCACAGAAATTTGTCGTAAACCCTCTCTCTCTCTACCCCTACGGCTCCTCCCTCTTCTCTCTTCGATTTCGGCCCCGTTAGTTGCCGTATTGATGATATGAGGCCACCACGATGCTCTTGGCAGAGTTCTCTACAAGTTTGCCGGAACAGATCGTCGGTGGGACGAAGTTGGAATTCATCTCAAATTCAGGGTAAGGTCTTTTATTCAGTTTTTGGCCTTCTGGCAGTTGTAGGAAATGATGTAGGCCAATAAATATTGATATTCTATTCTGAAAAATGTGGTTTTTAGGGTGTTGAGTGGAGAACCCTGCAGGTGTAGGACCCGTTACAGTAGGGGCTTTTCAGAGTTAATGTAAGGGAAATATGCTATGCTAGGCAATTTTTCTATGTTTCAGTATAAACTATATATTTTTATCAGATGATTATTCATGATAGAAATTTATACAGTTTATTATTTATGTATAATATATTTAAAATTTCTGTGTGGCTTGAGAATATGGGTATAGTAAAGAAACATTTTTACAGTACTTTCAGGATATGATTTACAGAATATACAGCCAATGGTTATGTTTTATAGTAATTACAGAATACCATGATTATACAGCTTTCAGTATCATGATTATACAGTTTTCAGTACCATGATTATATAATTTACAGTACCATGATTATACAGTTCCTAGTACCATGATTTACAGATTACAGTTCAATTTAGAAATACAGTTGACACAGTTACAGTTCATTTCAGTATCATGGTTATTACAGTTATTTCAGAATCATGGTAAATTAGATAGTTGTATATAGAGATGTATTATATAGTATCAGACCCTATTGGACTATACAGTTACAGAGCACGGTACGTAGCTACATACAGTTTACATAGTGCAACCACCTATTTAGATAATATGTGGTAGTAGGTCGATCATATAGTGCCCATCAGATATAGGTTGAGGAGGGCAGATCAGACCGAGGGAGTATAGTGGTTTACCCTGGTCGGCCAGCCAGGGTAGATCCCGCCTATGGGCTGCACAACCCTGTCATGAGGGGTTAAATCATGACACACAGTTATCCACAGGGAAAGTTTTCAGTTATTATTATGTATGTACAGATTAACAAAGACAGAGAATATACTTATGTACAATAGAAGTATTTTGACTAGTAACCTAAATTACTGATATGTTAAGCAAAATGGGAAAAGGGGATGGTTTCTATTACTTGTACTGCATTTACAGATTCAGTTATACATGATTATATAGCAACAGATTTTCATAATATTGTAACTCATTTGCCACACACTAGTAATAGCATATTTCGTCTTACTGAGCATTGGCTTATCCCAATTACTTTAACATTTTTCAGGTGATCCAGGTAGGCGAGCAAATCAGGCTCGCAGATAGAGGGGCCTCAGTGTTGCCCTGATAGTAGAGTGAGTATTTCTGGGAGTATTTTTATATAGCCTTAGCCAGTTGAGGATATTTCTGGGGAACAGTTATATATGTACATTTTGGGAAACAATTTAGTACTTTGGTATTGTATATAACCATATATGGTTATGTTTATTTCATTTCTGCTTCGCGTTGCTTAGGTTGATGATTGGGTTTAATCCAGTATGGTATCATAGCATGTTAAATATCAGAGTATTAAAAAAAACCCCAGTTAAATAGCAAGTCATTACACCTCAGATTAGGTTTTTTTTCCTTTTCAAGATGAACCATGGAGGGAGTAGCGCTCATGCTAGTGGGGATGATGGGGAAGGCCCCTCTGGTGCGGGTGGTGGGGATTCAGATGTAGTCTTACGTAGTGTGGCTCAACAGGTTATGGCTGAGATTGCACGTAACTCTAGAAAGCAGGGAGGACCATCGACAAAGCAAGGTTATACTATTAAAAAGTTCACGAAGATGAATCCTCCGGCCTTTTTAGGAGGAGCCGATCCTACAGTGACTAAGAATTGGATGCAGGAGATCGAGAAAATACTGATGGTCCTCCATTGCACCAACAAGAAGAGGGTACTTTATGCTACTTATAAACTTACAGGTGAAGTCAAAAGGTGGTGAAAGCTACAAGATTATTGGAGGAACAAAGACAGGTATCAGTATCTATGCCATGGTGCCGATTTAAAGAAATCTTCTTTGATCACTATTTTCTAGCCACCGTTAAGGAGGCGAAGGTAGCTAAATTTATAGGATTGACTTAGGGGAATCTTACAGTCCAGCAGTATGCAGCGAAGTTTATTGTGCTGTCGCACTTCACTCTTTATATTGTTCTAGATGAGGTGAAAAAGGTTAGGATGTTTGAGAAGGGTTTGAGATGGGATATTTATAAAAAAAAAAAGTGGTGGTTTTAAAGTTGTAGGACTTCTCTGAGCTGGTTGACGGGGCCACTATAGCAGAGGAGAACAAGTAGAAAGATGCAGGAGTACCAAACTAGAGGGATGTAGGGACCTCGAGTTAGAGAAAGAGGCCTGCATCTTCGAGATTTCAGGCGAGTCTTAGATGAGGCCATTGGAGGGGTGATATATCTGGCTGAGTTCATAGATAGGAAGGAGGAGATCACGGGTATCGGGGTGAGCAGGCATACCCTATTTGCTCCGTTTGTGGTAGGAGGCATATAGGAGCATGCCAGTTGGGGAGTAATTTTTGTTACAGTTGTGGAAGACCTAGACACGTAGCACGAGAGTGTCTGTGGTCACTGAACAGAGCACTAGCCCCTCGACAGATCCAGAGACATAATCAGGCACCCCGGGGTGGCGGCCAGTAGAGGAATGTAGCCCTGGTTAGGGTTTATGCTTTGATGCCAGGAGACACAGAGACTGCCGCAGACGTCGTGATAGGTACTTTTACTATTTTATTGTATAAAGTTATTGTTTAGTTTGACACAGGTGCCACCTATTCATTTGTATCATCGGGTTATGCTAAATTGTCAGGAATTGAGCCACAACTATTAGATGTAGAGTTGTCTATTGTCATGCCAACTGGATCTGAAGTGAGGTGTAGAAAGGTGTTTAAGAATTTTCCAGTGGCCATTCAAGGGAAAGTACTGCTAGCTGATCTTGTGGTACTAGACCTGCAGGGGTTTGACGTGATATTAGGTATGGACTGGTTGGCAGCTAATCATGCCAGCATTGACTGTCATCGGAAAGAAGCGATTTTCAGACCCTCGGGAGAGTAGGAATTTAGATTCGTGGGATTGTGTGTGCGCACCCCACCGCAGCTAGTGTCAGCTTTATAGGTGAGGAGGCTGCTTCAGGGCGGTTGTCTGGGATTTGTAGCTTGTGTAAAGGAGAAGCCAAAGGGAGAATTAAAGCTTACAGATTTTCAGTGGTTAGAGAATTTTTAGATGTTTTTACAGAGGAGTTACTTGGCTTACCACCTAATCGAGAATTAGAATTTGCAATTGATCTGCTTCCAAGGATGACACCAATATCTAAAGCACCTTACAGAATGGCTCCAGCAGAATTAAAAGAGTTAAAAGATTCGTTGCAGGAGCTGTTAGAAAAAGGTTTTATCAGGCTTAGTGTGTCGCTTTGGGGAGCACCAATTTTATTTGTAAAGAAGAAAGATGGGACCATAAGGATGTGCATTGATTACAGAGAAATAAACAAAGTGACGATAAAGAATAAATATCCTCTTCCCAAAATCAATGATTTATTTGATCAGCTCCAGGGGACTAAAGTCTATTCCAAGATTGATCTCCGGTCAGGTTATCACCAGGTGAGAGTTAAAGCAGAGGACATTCTGAAGACAGCTTTCAGGACCCGTTATGGGCATTACGAGTTTCTCGTTATGCCATTTGGTTTGACGAAAGCATAAACATCATCTGAGACTGGTTTTGCAGGTATCAAGAAAAATAAAGCTATACGTGAAATTCAAGAATGTGAATTTTGGTTGAGGCAGGTTGTTTTTCTAGGGCATGTGATATCCACGAATGGTATAGCAGTTGACCTAAGCAAGATAAAGGCAGCGGAAGATTGGGTGAGGCTGAGAAATGTTCAAGAAATCAGGAGTTTTCTAGGACTAGTAGGGTATTACCGGCATTTTATGGATGGGTTTTCCAGACTATCAGATCCCTTGACATGGCTCACGAGGAAGAATGCGAGGTTTGAATGGTCTGATTAATGTGAGCAGAGTTTTCAGGAGTTTAAACAGAGGTTGGTTACTACCCCAGTGTTGGCTATTCCATGAGAAGAAGATGGATTTATTATTTACAGTGATGCGTCCCAGAAGGGGCTCGGGTGTGTGTTGATGTAGCACGGGAGAGCTATTGCCTATGCATCCAAGAAACTTAAAGAATATGTGAAGAACTATCATGTGCATGATTGAGAGCTAGATGCAATGGTGTATGCCCTCAAGATCTGGAGACACTATCTTTATGGAGGAAAATGTGAAATATTCACGAACCTCAAAAGTTTAAAATATTTCTTTACTTAGAAAGAACTGAATATGAGGCAAAAAAGATGGCTGGAACTCATTAAAGATTATGACTGCATTATTATCTATCACTCAGAGAAATATGTTGGCCTAACAAGGTCTTTCAATTGGTTTTGGTGATAACAAACAAAGGATGATTTGACTTGAAAAAGGTTGAGTTTTGGTGTTTCAGGAAATATGGATCAAGTTTGGCTAAAAGCAAAGCTCAAATATAGCTCAAGTGTGGTTTAAGAGAAGAATAAGTATAATTCAAGTATGAAGATAACTTCTCAATGATCCAAAGAGGGTCTAACATATTTGAAACTCAAGCAAATTGTTCAAAGAATCTCAAGAGCAAAGAGAACTTAAGCATGAAGGCTTAGGAAACATATTTGTAAGTATTTCAAAAGGCAAAATATATTTGAAATATATTTTGAAGCTTTTTCTAAGAGATTATCAAGGTTTAAAAACCTATTTAAATATATTGAATTAAGTTTTTATAAAATTCATGGGAGAGCAAAACAGTTTTAGAGAATGCTTTTTGTTAAAGCAGATTTTAATAAGCTAAGATGACTGAACTTTTCAGTTCAGATGACTGATGTAGAGACTTCATATGATTGAACTTTAAGTTCAGATGTCTGAAGAATAAGTACAGACGTCTGAAGAATTTCCAGAACAGGCAGAGAGTTGCAGCAGCAAGTTCAGACGTCTAAACTTGCGACTTCAGACATCTGAACCTGCGACATCAGACGTCTGAACCCTGACTTCAGACATCTGACCCTGTATCCAGTTATATTTTTTAAGGGTTTAAGGAACTTCAGACAACTGACCTCGACACTTCCAACGTCTGAACACTGTTCAATGGGCAAAAATTTTAAAACTCTTATTTTTAAATTGTAGCTGCTTGAAACCCAAATTTTCTAACAACTTGGGAAACTCTTTAAGGAAACTCTTGCGACAAGGAAACCTACTTGGAAGCCTATAAATACATGGTTCTTGTGAATCAAAAATTCATCCCAAGCATTGAAATTCTATCAAAACTCTCTTGCTCTCAAAATCTATTTTACTCAATCTCTTGCAAAGCTGAAAGTATTATTGTTCTGATCTTTTGTCATCAAATCCTGAAGAATTACTAATTTCTTATCTGGAGAAAAGGATTTTGGTGAATTCTTTGAAAAGCTTCAAAAGTTTATTTCATTCTTGATATTTTATCTTTTGAAGTACATAGTTTTGATTTGCACTAATCTGCTCTTTGTGTGAGCTTCTCTTATACACCAGATTTTGATATTTCTCTTGTAGATTTTGGACGATTCCAAGCTGTTGGATCATTGACCAAGCAAGGGCATATTGTTTGGAGAAGGCAGGCTCTAGCCTTGACCAAAGGAGTGGTTGTAAATAGGCGTTACTCCACCCGATAACGGAACTGCTATAGTGGAAACCTTTGGTATTTTGCCAAGGGCGAGGACGTAGGCTTTGTTGAAGCCGAACCTCGTAAAAAATCTTGTGTCTTTCTCTCTATTTTATATACTATACTTACTGTGTTGTATGATTTCAAAGTGCAGGTAACAAGTTTCAAAGAGAAAGAAACAAAGACTCTTGGTATTTAGAAAGTACGTTTCGATTAACCGTTTGCGAAAACCCAAAAGGGAGTACGTTGGTTAATCTGCGGAAATCTTAATCAAGAGAAGTGCATATTAAAAGTTAATTCAAAGAAGGTGATAAATATTCACAGGTAAATCAACAAAAGCATTATTATCCTTGATTGAGTGATTGAATTATTTTAGCTTTATTGATTGTCTTGTTTATTTAAATTACAAGTATTCTAAAGTGTGTTTATAAATTATTTGTTGTGCTTTCTTCAGTATCTAACGAAAAAGATTAAAAATCATCAAAATATAAAAAGATTCCAATTCACCCCCCCCCCCTTCTTGGGAAGTCATTCCTAATTTCAAAAGAAAATGTGGTAGCTGATGCACTAAGCCGAAAGTCAGTGGGAGCAATATTGTCAGCAGTGGAGATTCAACACCCTATCCAAATGGATTTTGAGAGGTTAGGCATGGAGCTGATAAAAGGTGATCACCAGGCATTTATTGCCAACCTAGTGGTACAGCCTACCTTGCAAGAAAAAATTAAAGCCGCCCAAAGGAGTGATCCAGAATTAGCAGAACTAATAAATAAAGTACAAGACGGACATGAGGAAGAGTTCAGTATTTCAAATGATGGGGTTTTGTGGTTCCGTTCTAGACTATGTGTTCCTGTAGACATCGAGATCAAGAGGATGATCTTAGAGGAGGCTCAAAGATCCCTTTACACTGTGCATCCGGGTAGCACAAAAATGTATCAAGATCTTCAATAATCCTTCTAGTGGAGCGGCATAAAGAGGGAGATTTCTAAATTCGTGAAATAGTGCTTGACATGCCAGCAGATAAAGGCTAAGCACCAAAGACCGGCAGGGCACATGCAGCCACTCTACATCCCTAAATGGAAATGGGATCACGTTTCCATGGATTTTGTAACAGGGTTGTCGCCAGCGCGGCAGGGAAAAAACGCCATATGGGTGGTTGTAGATCGGCTGATGAAGACACTTATTTTATCCCTATCAACGTTAACTATTCTATGGACAGACTGGCAGAGTTGTACATTCAAGAGATAGTGCGCTCTCACGGTTTGTCAGTATCTATAGTCTCAGACCGAGACCCCCAATTTACTTTGATGTTTTTAAGGAGCTTCTAGAAGGCTATGGGATCGCAATTTAGAATTCAACACCACTTTTCATCCTCAGACAGATGGGCAGACAGAGAGGGCGATCTAAATACTTAAGGATATGTTGCGAGCGTGCGTACTGGATTTCAGGGGCAGTTAAACCCAGTATTTGCTGCTGGTCGAGTTTGCGTACAATAATAACTATCAAGCCAGCATTGGGATGGCACGGTATGAGGCTTTAAACGGTAGGAGGTTCCGTTTTCCATTATATTGGGATGAAGTGGGAGAAAGGAGAGTACTGGGACCAGAGTTGGTACAGCAAGCATACAATAAAGTTTGGCTTATTAAAGACAAAACTAGTGCAGCTCAGAGTCGGAAGAAAACTTACGCAAATACTCGCTACCAGGGGTTAGAGTTTGACATGGGAGATCATGTATTTTTAAAGGTACCTCCACTGAGAGGAGTCATGAGATTTGGGAAGAAGGATAAGTTGAACCCTAGGTACATTGGTCCATTTGAGATACTTGAGAGAAAGGGTTCAGTTGCCTACATGCTAGCTCTACCACCAGCTCTGTCTAGAATGCACAACGTATTTCGTGTTTCCATTTTGAGGAAATACGTTCCAAACCCTTCTCACATGATAAGTTATGCGGAAATAGAGCTTAGAGATTCACTATCATATGAAGAAGCGCCAGTAGAGATTCTAGACAAGAATGAACAAGAATTGTGCACCAAGAAAATTTAGTTAGTAAAAGTCCTATGGAGGAATCATGCCATAGAGGAAGCTTCATGGGAGTTTAAGGAGGAAATTAGACAGAAATACCCACACATATTTAGTGGAATACAGTAATAGTCAATATTGTTCAAATAACGACAGTTTTATTTTATTTAGTATAGAATGATAAATGTATAGTTGTATTTTAGGTTATAGGATAGATAGAATTTTGGTTTTGAGAAAAATTTTTCTTTTATGGTTATAATTGCATTCTCCCAGAACTTCTTATGTAACCACGGTATTCCTCCGCCATAAGTGAGGGAAATTAATAAAATAAGTAGCCCGTTTTCCTCAATGGATGGTGTTCAATACAGATAGCAAATTTCGAGGACGAAATTTTATAAGGAGGGGAGAATGTAGTGACCTGAAGAATTATAGTAATTAAATAATAAAAGAAAAAAGAGGAAAAGGGAATTTCAAAAGGAACTCATAGGGTCTCGTCGACGAATGCAGGGTGCTCGTTGACGAGCATACTTCTTGGGCTCATCGACGTGGACACGTGTCTTGGCGACAAGAACTTACCAAGAGGGGTTTAGTAGAGCCTGAAGTTCGTCGATGAATTCCCTTCATGGACTCATCGATGAGGTGACATGTCTCGTTGACGAGGTGACGTGTCTCGTCGACGAATTCACATTTTATAAATAGGCCTAACTCGGTTTTTAGTGAGAAATTCATGCAAAAATTACTCTCTCTCGCTCTCTCTCTTTAGAATTCGTATCCTCCTCCTTCTCTCTACAATTCCGGCTTCATTCTTCGTCGGTTCGATGATCGGAAGCCGCCACGCTACTCCTGGGAAGATTCTCTTCAAATCTTTTGGAGTAAATTGTTGGTTAGGCCAACTTGGGCATCCCAAAGCCAGGGTAAGTTGATTTTTAGGGTATTTTCGGTATTACCAAGCTTATCTGAGTTTACATTTTGTGTTGTATGGGAATATACTAGTGTTTTGTGGAATAAAATAGGGGTATCATGTTTTCAAGATTATGATGTTTTTAGGACCCTGCAGATATGGGTTGAGGACCCCAGCGAGCATATTTCTAGGAGCTCGAGTAAATTATAGTTTAGAAATGTTGAATATGTGGAGTTGGGGAAAATAAGAATGTGATAATTATTATGGTAAAACAAATTGTGTGACTGGAAATTATATGGGCGTTATTTCAGGGAGCTGGAAATTATAAACGCTGCATGCGTAAGATTGCTAAATAGTAGCTAGAGCCAGGTAAGGAGAATACATGTTATGCCAACATTATTAGACATTTTATCAGTATATTATAGTATTTTATCAGAGCATGAAAATTATATAGTTTTACAGAACATATTTATAGAGTTGTATTGAATTGTGTGGCATGAGAAATACTAGAATATTATAGAATATTTTATACAGTTTTATAGAAGCATGATTATAGAGTCTAGAGAACTATAAAACATAACTTATACAGGATTATATACAAAGCTACGACTATATAGAATTATACAGAAATACAGTTTATATGATATACAATATTTCTCAAAATCATGCTTATATAGTATTTTACAGAATTATGATTATGTAGTATATTCCAGAGCATGATTGTACAGTATTTTACAGAGTGATTATACAGTGTTTTATTACCATGATATACAGAATATAGAACCATGATTATACAGAATTTTATAGAATGATGATTTACAAAATATAGAACCATGATATACAAAAATACAGATTATACAGAATGCAGAGCGATGACATACAAAATATAGAATTATAGTTACAGTATTACAGAATATACAAATATACAGATATACAGTTATTACAACGTCATAGCTATACAGTTGATATAGAATCATGGTTATTACATAAATACAGAATCATGATAAAACAATTAGATTTATAAAGAAATATTATTATACAGTATCAGACCCCAATGGAATACAATAGTTTACAGAGCACGGTACCATTGCGATACAGTATAGACAGTGCAATCATACATCTTAAATAGAGTATGGTACAGTCGATTGTGCCCTCAAGTAGAGTTGTTAGCTCCCTGGCGTCCGGACCAAGTGGAGCGAGTCTTTCGTGCTATAGGCATCTAGATATGCATACTGTAACGACCTGCATATTTTATCATAAATTTTAATAAAACATAATAAACCTGATAAAACATAATCAACCTGGACCCATGGGTTCCAGGGATATACCTAAAATACAACTCTGACACTTAAACAGTTGGAAACATAAAATCGTATACATACCAAATCATCCAACCAACACAATACCAGAGTTTTACTACAACTATTATATACATACACATATCCCAAAATTACCAAAAAGTGCCCTAGGGTCACAATTCAAAAATCCATCAGACCCTAGCATAACAACTTACCTTTCTGACAGGGTAAGACAATCGACCTCTAACGCTGCGGAACTTTATCCACTCTTCTATCTGGGGCTCTTGAAATTTTTATATTGTTGGGGTGAGACACCTCTTAGTAAGGAAAATAAACTAACATTAGTATGTGGCAACATGAGTATTTTTGTGTTATACATATAATAGTACATAAATCATATCTAATCAAATTGTCTATTTCATATCTATTTAAAACATGATTTATCATAACATGATATAATGTACTGAGTTTCTATACGTGAAATCATCATATATAACTATATATGAAATAACACCGTGGATGGATAGCTGGCAGGTGTCATGTCTTACCCCCACATGACTAGGTTGTGCGGCCCGAAGACGAGACCTAGCTATAGTTGGTTGATCACGCTAGATCAACATAAGTCTATAAGTACGATGGGTCTACCCCTCCTGGTCTAGACACTAGAGGGACGCTTGCAGTACCATAAAACCACATCGACTGTCAATCTCCCAATGCCCCTGATGACAAGTGGTAGCATTAACATATATATGATCGTGATCATATAGCTACGGTATCGTGCTTTGTAAAAGCCTAAACCAAGTCATCCGGGTTTTGATAACATATAATAAATCTCAAATAAAGATACATAGATGTTTCATAATAATATCAGCCAAGATAATATTTTCATGAATTTTTGCATATCATAACATATAAACCACAGCCCTTACGCCGGCAATTTGTATCTTATAAATCACGGCCCTTACACCGGCATAGTAAAATATGAAATCCACAACCCTTACACCCCCGTAGCATATCATATGGAAATCGCGGCCCTTACGTTGGCATGTCATATTAAACCATGGCCCTTACGCCGGCATATATTTAACATACATAGTTTGAAATATCTGTACTATTTCAATACCATATTTTAAACATAGTTCCCCTACCATTTTTAATATCTTCCTGAAAATAGTAATAACATGCTCATTCTAAAACATAATATTCCATTATTATGTAAAATCATATAATTTCATACCCATGCCACACAAATGTGAATATTGTTCTATTCATAAATCTGTACAGAATCATATTTCCTGTGGAACTGTATTAAAATCATATTCCTATTAACAAAAGTATTTCCAAACTCTGTTCTATAACATACATAATTTCCTTGAAAATAAAAGCTAAATATTAATAAATAATTTCATGGAAATACTAACTTAGTTTATCCCCTTACCTAACTTATGAAAAACCCCACAAATTACTCCAAAATCACACTCGTGTGTTTCCCAGCTCAACACCCTGAAATTTACATTTCCCCCAACAAAACTACAGTATAAACACATTGAATATCTTTCTCAACCCAAAAATACCAAATACCTTAATAAATATTAAAATAATCAATTTACCCAAATTTTGAGATGGTTCCCAAGTTAGCCTAACTAACAAATCACTCCAGCAAATTTGAAGAGAATCTTCGCAGGAGTGACGTGGCGGCTTCTGATCATCGAACTGGCGAAGAACAGGCTGGATTTCTAGAGAGAATGGGGAGAGATTCGTAGTAGAGAGAGAGAAAGAGAGAGAGAGAGAGAGAGAGAGAGAGAGAGAGAGAGAGAGAGAAAGAGAGAAAGAAAAAGAGATTCTGTAAATTTTTCGCAGCAAAAATGGGTTCTTGAGCTTATATAGAAAGCTTGTCCACGTGGCCTTATCGACGAGTCACATTTCCTCGTCGACGAGTCAATGAAGGAAGCTCGTCGATGAACACCTTCTCCTCATCGATGAGTTTTAGAGTCTAAAACAGTCCTCTCGGTAACTTCTTGTCGACAAGACGCAAGTCCCTGTTAATGAGCCCAAGAATCCTTCTCGTCGACGAGTCAATGAAGGAGCTCGTTGACGAACACCTTCTCTTCGACGACGAGTTTTAGAGTCTAAAATAGTCCTCTCAATAACTTCTCGTCGATGAGAAATAAATCCCCATCGACGAGCCTAAGAATCCTTCTCGTCAACGAGCACTTCTTCACTCGTCGACGAGATCCCTGTTGAAATCCTTTAAGAAATTTCTTTTTTCTCTCCTTCTTTTATTATTTAATTATTATAATTCTTCGAGTCTCTACACATATAATTAGGCTAGCACTAGAGGGTCAACCAGTGTTTAGCCCTGCCTATGGGCCGCACAACCCAGTCATGAGGGGGTAAGTCATGACATATAGTCAGCCAAGGGGAAGTTTACAGATATATAGTTATGTATAGTACACACAGAAAGTAGAGATTATGTATTATAGATAGAAGTACTTTTAAATAGATAACTCAGAAATTTTCATATTCTATATGATATAAGCATGTGTTATTATACAAATGTTTTTCTTGATGTATATCGTATACACTATTAATTAAATTAAATGATATGTTGTCAACTAACTCATATGCCACACACTGGTGATAACATGTTTCTCCTTACTAAGCGGTGTCTCACCCCAAAATTATTAAACATTTCAGGTAATCTAGAGAGACGAGCAGGGTCGGTTCAAAGGTAGAGTTGGTGTAGAGTCGGCATAGTTTTTGGGGTGAGTTTTGGGCTGCTCTTGGGGAGCCCACAGTGTTTTGGGATTTTTTGGGAAATGTTATGTATATGTGTGTGTATGTGTACCGCTAGGTATATGGTACTCTAGTATTGTATTTTGGTATATATTGGATATGTATGTACTTCTACTACTTAGGTGTTATATGAAATGCACAGAATTCCACAGTCCCACTTCAGACTGTGATGATGTCAACTATGCTCATGTAAGGCATCAGAAATCATGTATTAATACAGAAAGGAAAAAAAATGGATGGAAATTTCGGGTCGTTACACTAATTATATAACACTTTTAAGAAATTAAAATGACTTAAAAGTTTTTAAAAAAAAAAAGACACAAAAGTAATAAGTTTTATGTTCTTAATTATTTCAATTTTTGAAATGAAATTCATGCTTATATACTTAGCTACAGGCCAGAAGCTATATATTCCAAGAAAGAGACTCTAACATATTTTAAAAATATGTTTTATTTATAAAAATCATAATTTTTAGTTTAGAAGACACTCTATCAAGTGGGTTACATGCATTCCTAACTTTAAAATATACCATTATTTCTACATAATCAATTTGTATTGTTCATATGATGTCTATTTGGTTCAATTTGTAATAACAATGTAAAGATCCGGAAATTTAAAAGGATTAAAATAATTTGAAAAAAAATTAATAATAAATAAATAAAATAACAGATAAATAAATAAAAGGAATGACGTGGGAAAAGAAAAAAAATTAAAATAAAGAAATTAAATTAAATTAAGATAAATTAAATAATTAAATAATTAGTTATTAAATTAAATATTTTTACATTAGATTTAAAAAAAATTATTAAAATTAATTAAAATGATATATATATATATATATATATATATATATAAAGTAAAGTAAAAGAATGAGATAAGAAGAGAAGAAGAAAGAAGAAAGAAGAAGCAAACACGCCCCCTCCCCTGAATATTTTTCCTGTGTGCCAGCCACTTCGTCTCCGTCTCTTTTCTTCTCTCAATTACTCGGTGAGTTTGCGATGGATCGGGAAACGGAAGGTGCCGTTGGATTCCTGATTCCGCTGCCGACATTTCTGCTGGAGCAGATTTTTCATGGAAAAGACTTAGGCACTACTCTTGGGGAAAGGTAATTTTTCCTCATTTTCTCAATTTCGCCGTTAATATGTGGTTAAATCAACGAACGGACACCACCACGGGGTCCTAGTCGTCGTCATCATCATTTTGGCGTTTGTAATTTTCCAATTTGGGTTTTCTAGGCCCTACTCCAAAGCGATAGTGGGATTTGAGAATTTGGCTAAATTTAAGGAGATAATTATTTATTGGATATTTAAGGACCTATGAAGTATTAAATAATATTTTCTTCAAGAATAATTTATTGGAACTAAGAATTTAATTTCAGGGTCCGGGTGAGCGCCGCAGTTATTTTTCGGAGTCCCTGTTGGCGTAGTTCAAGAAACCAGGTAAGGGGAAAAATATATATTAAATCAGAATTTTTATGAATTTAATGGAAAAATAAACTGTGTTATATGTACGTGTATATGTTTCAGTATGGGTAAAATTTCAACTGTTTAAATTGTATTTTTTTCAAGTTTAGGGCTGTTTATTAGATATGTATGTGTGAAAATGAACTAATGAAAGTGAAAAAATATTTTCAGAATATTTATGTAAGACATGAAAGGTATTTTTAATATATAAACATTAAATATTGGTTGGCTTATTTTACAGGCAGTGTATGAATTTTACTGTTAAATTGTGTGGCATGAGAATCTGTTCAAATATATGTTAAATATATAAGATGCAGGTTAAGTAAATAAAATCATGAAAATAATATATGATATGGACAATGTTGTCTGTGTGTGTTAATGCAATCTTGTAAACAGCTGAAATATGCTGGGTAAACAGTTGAAATATGTTGGGTAAAACAGCTAAAAGTGAATGGGTAAATGTGTCACAGTTAAAAGTGACTGGGTAAATGTGTCGCAGCTGAAAGTGGCTGGGTAAATGTGAAACAGCTGAAAGTGGCTGGGCAAATGTATAACAGTTGAAAGATGCTGGGTATGAAATGAAATGAAATGAAAAGGGAAATGAATTAAATAGAAATGATATGTGAAATGTGAATAATGTAAAATGGGAAAGAGTCACTTAGAGTAAAATACAATGCAATGTTAAGCCATGAATATGAACAGATGTGTATAATTAAATAATGATAAAAAGAATGATGTATTATAATATTAGAAGTATGAATGTACATAGAACATGTTACGATTGGGCAAAACGTACCTTTGATTTTAATTTCCAAAAACTCAAAAATTTAAAACACTTCTCTTTCCTCAAGGAAATTTCATTTTTCTTCAATTTTTCTAAATTGAAACAAATATTGTGAACTTTCAAAGAATTTTATTTAAAAAACTTCATCGAATTAAAACAAATATACTTACCAAAACCAAAAACTCATGATTATAAAGAAAGAATTAAAGTTTTCTAAATCTCTCCTTCTTGTTTTCCCATTCTAACTGCAAACCCAAGTAATGAATGGACATAAAAATTATTGGAGAAGGTAGAAGAATGGAACATTGCTAATTTTATCAAGTAAAACCTTCTTGCCCCCCACTATTGGAAGATTTGATCGACATAAAATCAGCCCATGTATTAAAGTTATACTATCATCAAGCCAATTAATAAGACTACTAATGATTAATGATTCGGTTAAATATTGTGATTTTTCCAAATTAATGCTTACTAGAATCTAATACGTTTGTCCAACATGTTGCATCATAGGATGTGGGAAATGTTATATTACCTACAATTATTTATATCAAGTCTCAATATAAGTGTATGTTATCTCATAAAAAGAAATTGAATTATTTTTGTAGCTCTACAGAAGCGCAAAAAAAAGAATTTTTTTTTTTTTAGAAAATATATTTTCATATAATTTTTATGCTTTTTAGATAGGATATGGAAGCGGAACACATTTTAAATAATTTTAAGGGAAATGTTATTTATCTTTGAAAATAAATGAAATAATAATAAAAAAGAAAATGATATGTTTAACATGATAATATTGAATTTTGTGCATTGATTATCTGTAGTAAATGTCAAAAATCATTTATCGATATTATAAAAACACAACCCTTTATGTGACGAAAATGACTTGAAATTAAAAGAAATGTGACAAAAGTAGTAAAGTTCTATAAGCTTCATCATTTCAATTTTAGAGAAATTGATGCTCATATTCTTATTTTTAAGTTGTGCAATAGACACATTAATTAAAGAAAGCAACTCTTCAACATTCTAAAATAGCTTTTAATTTTTAATATAAAATGTTGACTAGTAGTTTCAAAAACACACAATCAAGTGGTTGTTGTTTATAGTGTGGCTCTTATACTTGGGGTTTCAAAAACAAAGGAAGGAAGAAAAACATAAGGGTGCAACACAACAGGGACTCGTCGACGAGTGTCTTGTGCTCGTGGACGAGTAGATCCCGAGAGTAAGGAAAATTCAGAGTTTTTGAGATACCGAGAGAAGAATAAGGGACTCGTCAACAAGTGGTCATACTAGTCGACAAGTGGCCTTCTCTAGCTTATCGAAGAGTTCCTTTTCTCATCGACGAGTGCGCTTGGGCTGCGAAAAAATATTTGAATTTTGAATTGAAACATTAGGATGGTTGGGAATTTGGAGGGAAACTTCCTAGGGAGTCTTATTTATGTTCTTCTGGGCATGTATTGACAGAAGAGCGAGATCATTGTAAAGTATATTGTGTACTTTAACATTTCTTAGTGAAATTATTATGTCGATTACTTCCGTGGATGTAGGCTTTGCCGAACCACATTAATTCTCGTGTTGATTCTTGTTGTTTCTCATTTATTGGTTGTGTCTCATTTGCTTGATGTTGTTTTACTTATTTCGTTGTGCATCCTTCATCCAATCATTATTACAACAAATTGGTATTAGAGAGATTGTTGTCATGGCATCGAGACCATCTTTTGCAAGATTTGACATTGTCGAATTCGATGGAACCGGAAATTTTGGTTTATGGCATAGGAGAGTTAAGGACATACTTGTGCAACTAGTAATGGGAAAGGCTTTACTAGGTGTCCAACCAAATGGAATGGATGAGGCAACATGGGGAAAATTGCAAACAAAGGCTGCTTCTACAATACGCTTGTATTTGGCCGACAAAGTGCTCTATTGTGTGATAGAGGATGATTCTCCAGTAGTTATATGGCGAAAGTTAGAAAGCTAGTACATATCCAAATCTCTCAATAATAAAATTTTTCTTGAGCAGCGTCTTTATTGGCTTAAGATGGTTGAAGGATCAAACTTAGATCAACATATCAATGCCTTTAATCAAATCATAAGTGATTTGATAAGAGTTGATGTTAAGTTTGATAAAGATGAAAAGGCTTTGATGTTACTAAACTCCTTACCATCGACTCATACCTATGAAAATCTAGTTACCACCCTTACATAGGGAAAAGAGACTCTTGATCTAGAAGAGGTAACAAGTGTTTTACTAAATTTTCATCAAAGGTTGAAAATATATAATGAAGGAGAAGGACTTCTGGTAAAAGGTAACAATGAGTGTGGCAAAGGAAAGTTTAAAAGTGGGTCAAGTCAGAAATCTCATACTCAATCCAAGAAGAAAAAGGAAATTCAGTGTTATTAATGCGGCAAAAAGGAGCATGTCAAACCGGAGTGTTCGAATTGGAAGAAAAGGAATGCTGAAAAGCATGAGAGGATTTCGAAATCAGCGAATGTGGTTCAAGAAGGAGGTTCAGTTTGTAGTGATGGTGATGTTCTCTTAGTTTCATCGGGATCGGATAACCTTATGGACTCTTGGATACTTGACTCGGCGTGTTGTTACCATATGACTCCAAACAAGGAGTGGTTCAGCACTTCCAGGTTAGTGAACTTAGGTTTAGTTCTTATGGGTAATGATGTTTCTTGTAAGATCATTGGCATAGGAAATGTTAAGATAAAAATGTGTTGACTTTATAGGTCACGCCCTAGTTTTGATAATGACAAATACTCTTGTATTTAATAAATATCTAGTTCATGTGCAGGTTCATATTAGCATATCATCAATGGCACGTGAAAGCTCAAAGCTTGCAGACAAACTCATGCTCTTAATTGTAATAATTTTTAGTGAAATTTGTCTGTAATGGTAATTAGGGTATTCGGTTTGTAATAAGCACATACATCACATGCATGGTTTATTTTGTAAGCTCAAACCAGATACAAACCAAAAATAACCATAGAAAGACCTTAGGGTTTTCCTTTCGGTCGACCGACACCGGACTTTTTCGGTGTCTTCAAATTGGACCCCAAGTGCCCCTAAGACACTCACACTTTCACATATATTGGTTAGGCACTTGAATAGGGCTTGTTTGTTTCAATACGGGACCGAAATGCACACACGATGCACTTTCGGTCGACCAGCCAAGCCAGTTCATTTTGGCCTAGTCGATCGAGACACCCTGGGTCAAAGTTTGACCACCTGGTCGACCAGCAAAGGTAGTTCAAAAGGCCCTGGTCGACCGAAACTCCCTTGGGTCAAAGTTTGACCACCCGATCCACCAGCAAAGGTAGTTCAAAAGGCCCTGGTCGACCGAAACTCCCTGGGGTCAAAAGTTTGACCAATTGGTCGACTGAAAATGGTAGTTCAAAAGGCCCTGGTCGACCGAAACCCTCCTGGGTCAACAGCTGACCATCTGGTCGACTAAGAACATTTGTTCTCCAACTACCTGGTCGACCAAAGGGTCCTCGGGAGAATTGCCAACGGTCTGGTCGACCGAACCAGGCAGTTCAAAATGCCCTGGTCGACCGAAACTCAGAAAATTGGGAAATCGCCCTCTCCTAGTCGACCAAGACCTTAGTTCAATATTTCCTAGTCGACCGAACCATTTGAGACTTGGTCGACCGAAACATTTTTGGTCGACCGGACCTCTCGGGTTGTCATAATTTTTACCGCAGGTTAAATATTTTTAAACAGGGTTAAATTGATTTAAATGTCATTAATCTTTTCTAACAATCCCTAATAGGTCCCCAAAGGTCAAAAACTTTGGTATGTCTATATATACTCTTTCATTTGGTGAATTAAGTATCGATTGGCAAAAAGATTAAGAAAATCTCTCTCAAGCAAAAATACTTTCTTTTGATTCCCATTTGCTCATACTCTTCCAAATACACTCTAGCTTACATTCAATACTCGTAAAATCATTTGTAAGTGTTCTTGAGTGCTTTGATAGGAAGGTTTACTCTCTCTTGGTTGTGAGATTGGTATAATTTTATTGAGAGCTAAACCAAAAGGATTGTTAGAGTACTTAGCCAATAAGTTCATCCTAAGAAGACTTTATTAGGTCTTCTGAGATTGCATATTTGTAGCAATATCTTAAGAAGTCCATTTTTGCTTTTGGTTGCGATATATTTTCAAAATCATTTACAAATATCTATTGCTCTTTATTTTGAAAATCATTTGATGAGATATTTGTGTTTGAGGTGAAACATCTTTGTTGCAATATTTATTCACTCAAATATTTTTGCTGAAAACAAAGATCCTATATATTTTGCTATCCAAGCATATACATACTTCCATGATTGAGATATTCTATTGATTGATATTCTTGAGGTTTATCTGATATTCTGTGTGAACACATTTGATTGAAATACCTTGAGATACACAAATTGCTTGTTTGACACTCTCACGTACGTACTACACTGATAGAAAACATAGTTGAGAGTTGAAATATTTGGACCACACAGAGCTTACATTTTAAATCATCTGTGGTGTTTATGTTTGTGCGCATTTGTGGTACAAATCTGCTTTACGTGAAAGCACTCATATATTGTACCGTTTGATTGTATATCTGAGAGATTCCAGGCGTGGCCTGAGGGGGCGGTAATCCAGCCCGGTAAGGATTGGTATAAAGGTTGAGGTTAGCCCTGTGGTAACTTGACCTGGTTTATATAGGTGACGCTCCACTCGTTTAAGTGAGCAAGTTATTGTGATAATCCTTGTGCTAGTTAGCCAAGGCGGGGACGTAGGTAGTTGGCCGAACCTCGATAACATATCTACATGTCACCCCTCATTTACTGCTTTCTGGTGCTTGTGCGATTAATTAAAATGCTTCATTTAATTTCTAATATATTTACATTATTCGCATTAGATTGACCCTAGGATTGTGAACATACTGCTGTTATGAGGAACACCTAGGGGTTAAATTCTAAAAATACCAATTCACCCCCCCCCCCTCTTGGGATCACGGTAAAGCTAATAAAATGTTTAATGGTGCTATGAGAACCTTGAGCAATGTAAGACATATACTGGAGTTAAGGAAGGGTTTGATATCACTTGGCACCTTGGATTGTAATTGTTTCAATTACAAGTCTGAAGGTGGAGTTATGAAAGTATGGAAAGGAAATCTAATGGTGATGAAAGGACAAAAACTAGATGAGAATATCTACACATTGCAGGGAACTACTATTGTAGGTGGAGCTGCAGACGTAGATGCTAAATCTGATGAGACCATTTTGTGGCATATGCGTCTTGGCCATATGGGGGAACATAGTATGAAGGAATTACACTAGAGGAAACTCTTGAAAGGTTTGAAATCATGCCAGCTAGACTTTTGTAAGATTTGTATTCTTGGAAAACAAAATAGAGCGAAATTCAAACCATTTGTACACAAGATGAAAGATATTCTTGATTATATGCATTCCAATGTTTGGGGCCCAGTTAGAGTTGCATCAAAAGGTGGACATGTGTATTATGTGAGTTTTGTTGACGATTACTTATGTAAAGTCTGGGTATACTTTATGCGGCATAAGTTTGATACATTTTCCATGTTCAAGATTTGGAAGGCTAAAGTGGAAAATCATATGGGGAGGAGAATCAAATGCTTGAGGTCGGACAATGGGACCGAGTACGCTGATTCTCGGTTTATGGAGTTTTGAGCATCAGACCATTAAGAGACACTTTACCGTTCACCGGACACCTCGACAAAACGGTGTAGTTGAAAAAATGAATCGAACTCTGGCTGAAAGAACTTGGTATCTCAGGCTTAATGCAGGGCTACCGAAGAACTTCTGGGCCGAGGTAGTTAGTATGACTTGTTTTCTGATAAATCGATCACCAAGGGCATCACTAAAGGGTAAAGTGGGAGAAGAGGTATGGACGGAAAATGCAATAGACTACTCCAAATTGAAAGTATTCGGGTGTCCAACCTATGTCCACGTGACTAGTGAGGAGAGGTCTAAGCTTGACCTGAAGTCTCATCATTACATATATTTAGGATATTAGAAGGGAGTGAAGGTGTAACGCCCCAAACCCGAAATTGGGGTTCGGAGTGTTATTTAAAATTAATCTCTGATACCATACAATAAAACAGCGGAAGATCTCTATAATAATTACCAGAGTAACTAAAATATCCCAATATAACATTAAATCCATCTCGTATCTCCATAAAGTTCCCAACACATCAAAACCTAAATAAAATATCAATAATATCTTTAATATCAATTTAATACATCCTTAGGAATTTCAAGATAAACCACAAATAATAAATTTAATAATTAATCTAAATTACTATTTCTAACCCCACCCACACTTCCGTTGTGCTACTATGATTCCTGTCATACTCCATAGGGCTTTTGAAAAATATTTGATAATAATGGGGTGAGACACTTCTCAGTGAGGATGGAATAAATTATTATCAGGGTGTGGCAACATGAGTTTTAGTGTATACAAAATATAACAGTTTAATTATTCACCAATAACTGAACATACACTTGCAGACAGTACTCGCACATATATTATCATTCATAACACAGAAATCCGCATACACATATATCACACGTATTACCATAGTACATCCACCATCACAAATCACACCACAACATATCCACAATCACGATGCATTCAATTTACATACACTATTATTTATAGCAAGAGTTTCCCGAGGATTGGGGATTTTACATGCCCATACATGTAATACGTCTTTGCTCTAATACCTTATGTAATTTTGCCCATTTAGCCTGGGTGCAGCTACAACTGATACCTATCAGAGCACTCGCCTTACTCAGTAAGCCCTCGGGTGGAGAGTTTACCTCGCTTCAATCATACATAATGCCACAGTATAAAATTTCATTTAATACTTTGCTATAATTAACTTTCATTTGCCAACTAGAACCCACACACATTCAATATCAACCATACCACATAATCTGCATACATGTCTACCACATCACATCACAATTACCATACAATCAATTCACATTCATGCACACACATCCATAATTGAAAAGCACATCTCTGCATCACACCTTTACTTTTCGGCCTCCTTATTGCATACTGAGCATCCCTCCCCATCGTTCTCAGCATGTGGCCCACACAGGGACTTTTACTACGTACTTCTCAATACGTGGCCCACACAGGGACTTTCACATCACACAACTGTGCACTGAGCATCCCTCCCCATCGTTCTTAGTACGTGGCCCACACAGGAACTTTCACTACGTACTTCTCAGTACGTGACCCACACAAGGACTTTCACATCACACAATTGCGCACTGAGCATCCCTCCCCATCGTTCTCAGTACGTGGCCCACACAAGGACTTTCACATCACACAAAGCTTTAACAAATAAACCTTACACACACATATATGTTCATAACCCACGGCAATTACAATCAGTTTAATTATAAAATGTTATTTTCATGCCACACGATTTAAACATTAAATCATAATTTACTAAACTGAGATGGTCTCACTTTGATCCTTTACAAAACATGTTCAACAACTCAAACTAGTAATTTCAACCAGCCAAATCTTTCAGAAAATTCATTACTTTAATCCTGCAGCCTTATACCCAAATTTAATCGATTAATTTTGGAAATAATAATTATTATAAAATCCCTTGACTCACAATGCTAGTTTAATCAATTAATAATAATAATAATAATAATAATAATAATAATAATAATAATAATAATAATAATAATAATGATGATGATGATAATGATAATAATAATAATAATAATAATAATAATAATTTAAAATCCAATTTCCATAAATCTAAATACCTAGAAAACATACATATCAATTCTTGGAATCACAAATTTAAGCGGTTGAATTATAAAAAAAATTCCTGACATAATTTATTCCCCTTACCTCACCCTAGGAGTGGTGTCTAGGATTCCTAAACCATGAATCTACTCCAATTAAAATGACAAGGATCGAAACTAGGATCCTGTGGTGGTGTTCAATCGTCAATTTAGCTGAAAATTTGAGAGAAATAGAGGAGAGAGAGAGAGAGAGAGAGAGAGAGAGAGAGAGAGAGAGAGAGAGAGAGAGAGAGAGAGAGTTTACCTTATCCCAAGAGTAGTGCCTATGACGCTCTAATCACAAATCCACTCTAGTTAAAATGTTGGTGACCGATAATGGAACCCAGGGATATTTTCTATTCTTCGATCGGTGCATGTTTGGCTGAGGAAATTGAGGAGAGAGAGAGAGAGAGAGAGAGAGAGAGAGAGAGAGAGAGAGAGAGAGAGAGAGAGAGAGGGCATGAGGAGAGAGAGTGAGATTGCTGGACGCCTCTCTGCTTATTTCCTGAGGAAGAAATCTTCCTCAAAAAGATTTAGTATATATATATATATATATTAGTATAACTTAATAATATTATATTATATTATATTATATTATATATATAGACACACACACATTACTTAATCCATATTTTTATATGTATACTTATATATCAATCAAATTAATTAATTTAATTTAATTTTTTTTCGGGTTACTACAGAAGGGGTACAAGTTGTGGGATCCGGAGACAAACAGGGTGGTGATTAGTAGAGATGTAGTTTTTGATGAAAAGGCTATGGTGAAGCGTACTCAAGATTGTAATGAACAGAAACAAGAGCTAGAAAGCTGGGGCAGTGATGAACATTTTGTGCAGGTGGAGCTGAAAGCTCAAGGCAACAATAATGATCATGGTCCTTTGGTTGCAGGGAGCTCTAGCTCAGGAAACTAGCAAGTCGAAGATATTCTTATACGGAGATCCAGATGCACTATCAAACCTTCACCTAAGGTATGGATTTGAAGAGTTAGTGTCTTATGCTTTCCTTACAAGTTACAACGATCCAACTACATTTCAAGAGGCAATGCATGGCAGGAGAAAGGTAGGTGGATGGGTGCAATGATTGAGGATATGGAATCACTTCATAAGAACCAAACTTAGGAACTGGTGGAGCTTCCATATGGGAAGAGACCGATAGGCTGTAAATGGGTATATAGGAAGAAGGAGGAAATTTCAGAAAAGGAAGAAGAGAAATTCAAAGCACAGTTGGTGGCAAAATGATACTCACAGAAGAAGGGGATAGACTATGATGAGATCTTTTCACCTGTGGTCCAACATACTTCTATTAGGATTGTATTGGGGTTGGTAGCTCATTTTGATCTTCGTTTGGAGCAAATGGATGTGAAGACTGCATTTCTTCACGGTGACTTGGAGGAACGGATTTATATGGTACAGCTAGAGGGATTCAGTGAACTAGGGAAAGAAAACTTAGTTTTCAAGTTGAAGAAATCTCTTTATGGGTTAAAACTGTCTCCAAGGCAATGGTATAAAAGATTTGATTCCTACATTATCAAGATTGGCTACAAAATATGTGAGTATGATGGTTGCGTATATGTGAACAAGCTTGATGATGGTTCTCTTATTTTCTTGTTATTGAACGTTGATGATATGTTGATAGCCGAAAAAAAATTAACTGAGGTGAATAAGTTAAAGGAACTATTGCATAAGGAGTTAGACATGAAAGATCTTGGTTCAGCCAAGAAAATACTTGGGATGAAGATTCATCAAGATAGATCTGCAAGGAGGTTATGGTTATCTTAGGGCAATTATGTACAGAAGGTGTTCGAGAAGTTTAGCATGACTGATGCAAAACTGGTGTGTACACCTCTAACGAGTCATTTTAAGTTGTCTACTATAGATTGCCCAAGTACAGATAAGGATATCGAAGACATGTCAAAGGTCCCCTATGCTAGCGGTGTGGGGAGTTTTAATTTATGCCATGGTCTGTACGAGGCTAGACTTGGCACATGTTGTGAGCAAGGTAAGTTTCTCTCTAATCCAGGAAGATAACATTGGGAAGCTGTTAAATGGATATTTAGATACTTACGGGGTACATCGGGATATGACATCATGTTTGGCAAGCAACAGGGTTGTCCTTCAGTTATGGGGTTTGTTAATGCTGACAATGCAGGAGATATGGATGATAGGAGGTCTATAACGAGTTATGCCTTTACCCTTGTAGGAGGACCTATACGTTGGAGATCCATGGTTCAATATTTGGTAGCATTGTCCACAAGCAAAGTTGAGTACATGGCAATTGCCGAAACTGCAAAGGAAGCCTTATAGCTTACCAGTTTAGTTAAAAAACTGGGATTACAGCAAAATGGAGTTTTGTTGTGTTGTGACAGTCAGAGTGCTATTTACTTAGAGAAGAATCAAGTGTACCACGTTAGAACCAAGCATATTGATGTGAGGTTCCACCGGGTTTGGGAGTTGATTACTTCGGGTGAACTTGTATTAGAAAAGGTTCACATGTCTGAAAATGCAGTAGATATTTTGACAAAATTGGTGAATAGTGAAAAGTTCAAGCATTGCTTGAACTTACTCCATGTCACCAATTGATAGAAGGGAGACAAACCCATCAGGACATTTCAAGTTCAAGGTGGAGCAGTTAGATATGTTCTTCGGGTTCTCCTAAGGGGTGTATAATCTCCAAGGTGGATATTTTTGTTTATGGTGTGCCTCTTATACTTGGGGTTTCATAAACTAAGGAACGAAGAAAAGCATAAGGGTGCAACACAGTAGGGACTCATCGACGAGAGCCCTATGCTCATCGACGAGTAGATCCCGAGAGTAAGGAAAATTCAGAGTTTCTGAGATATCGAGAGTAGAATAAGGGACTCGTCGACGAGTGGTCGTACTAGTCGACGAGTTCCTTTTCTCGTCAACAAGTGCGCTTGGGCTGCAAAAAAATATTTGAATTTTGAATTGAAACATTGGGGTGGTTGGGAATTCAGAGGGAAACTTCCTAGGGAGTCTTCTTTATGTTCTTCTGGGCGTATATTGACAAAAGAGAGAGATCATTGTAAAGTGTATTGTGTACTTTAATATTTCTTAGTGAAATTATTGCGCCGATTGCTTCCATGGATGTAGGCTTTACCGAACCACGTCAATTCTCGTGTTGATTCTTGTTGTTTCTCATTTATTAGTTGTGTTTCATTTGCTTGTTGTTGTTTTACTTATTTCTCTATACATCCTTTATCCAATCATTATTACAACAGTGGGTTTATTATACTCTGAACTTTAAAAAATCATCAATGTTTTCATATGATGTGTATGTTTGAAAATGTGCCATGATAAGGAGTGATTTTTGTGGAACTGTATATATACATGTTTATTTCGTTAGATATGGTTTTATTGGATTAAAATTAACCAATCAATAGGCTTGGACTTGATTGAATATAACAATTTTTGTAACATGTATTTTTGTTTGTCATTTTAAGAGATTATATGGGGTTTTTTTAGTAATAAGGTCAATATTACAAATAACAACTCCGAAGAGATTTTACAAGAGCATAGACTCCAAGAAAATTGTAGATTTCAACATGTTTGAGATTTGAAAATTTTATTTTTGAACCACAAACTTTGCTAGCAAGTTTGCACACAGATTACTCTCATGAAGAGAATGCCTAAAGATGAGTGCAAATCAGGTTTTTCTATTAGTAAAATATTTCTAGTAAAATCCAAAGGGATGAGAGTGAGTTAATTAAGTAGTTGTCAAATTAGATGTAAGGTTTCAAAGGAGTCAGACTAAGGATAACCCACTAATAATACAAATGACATGCATGTTAAAGCTCACATCTCCCAGTATTTAATTCTGCCATTATGTTAGTTGCCAACCCAATAGAATTTGAGAATCCAATCTTTCACTCACTTTCATCATTGTGAATAAATCCTCTATCACTTGTGCGCCTCAAATTTCCTACTAAACTTCCATCAACATTAAGTTTCATCCATCCACTTTGAGGCTGAAGCCATTTGGTATATCTTACATGAAGGTTAGGTTATCGAAACTCAAAAACCCAAGTTAAATGCCTCTTTGCAATTTATAGCCAAATCTTTTATCTCAACAATCTAAGTTGATATGGATGGATATTGTCTTTCTATCACCTATCCATTTCTTTTTTGCAATATCAACGAGCATGTGATAAAGAAGCACAATTAATTGTTGGAAGCCATGGTTATGCCTAAAGCAACAATGATGGCCCCTTTGGACCATTCATTTAAAGGTTTCAAGAAGAAATCTTTTTTTTTTTACAAAGAGGAAGCCAAACAAATCTCTTTTGTCGTTGCACAATCTTTGAGAAGATGAATCACCTGTCTTCATTACCACCTCCACACTACCATGATTCCCAAAATTGGTAATACCCTTTCTTGAACGCGTATCATTTGTTAGCGGTCTCACTTTATTAACTAACCAAATGAATATTTTGAATTATTATAAGGCTTTGACCTTTCATAACACTCCTAATACTTCCCGGTCAATATAAGAAGATTGATCTAACAAAAGATAAGTAGATTTTTGGCAATGTACATTATTAGTAGTTGAGGACCAAAAAATGACATCCTCCACTATTGCCATGTTGCTAGTGTAATGGCCCTAATCTTAGCCTTTCAATTTGAAGAAGTATTCATTGAGGTGTTATTAAATTAAGGACCAATTCCTCGATGAAGAGATGATATTGTGGGCCTTTTTAACTTTATCTCATGCTCTTGAACATTATGAACATGGACTTTTAATGATTTTATATCAGTCCAAGAATTATGCAACAATGAAAAAAAATTTATTTCCAACCCTAAAATTAAATCCCTTTCTAAGACATTCAAACTCTTGAAAATTGATTTCCAAGCTTAAGAAGGATTTGCCAAGGGTGTATGAGCACACGATTTTTTTTTTTCTTCAAGTATTTTTTTGCTCACAAAGTGAATTCAAAGTTTATCAACCTCAGGTAGGATTTCCCACATTAATTTCTCCCATAAAAAAAAAATAGCAATATATTAAGCATGTCTAAGACCTAGACCCTTAAGTCCTTTGGAACATTTGCATTTCCTAGTTCACTAAAATGCATGCTTTGTCCATCATTAGATGGGTTTCAGATGAAACTTCTAGACATTTTGTCAATGGTCACAAATTTATTAAGGAAGCTAGGCAATTTGCATGGTCTAAATTGGAATAGAAAGTGTTTCAAGCAAGTTATGTCACCCGACCTACCAAATTTATATTATCTTTAAAATTGGAGAGTTTCTTCTGTACCTTGCACACAATATATTGCTAAGGATCCTTTTTCCTTTTACCAATAGAGATCACACAAATAATTCCAAAGATCCTTACTAACTTGAATATTATAAGTGAGGAATATTTTGTCTCTAACCCTCAAGAGTAATAAAAAAAAGGGGACTATAGCCTTTAAATTTTTTTTTTATACCCATTTTAATCCTAAAGCAACACAAAATTCGTTGAGAGCACAAGTAACTGTTATGTCGGGTACCCCACTTGTCTTAAACACCAATACAACAAGTATTACTATTGAATATATAACAAAACTAAAGCAATGCAGAAATTAATAATAAAAGATAGTAATAAAGAAAAACACAATAATTTACAAGGTTCGATAAAAAATTACCTACCTCCTCGGATGTCGACGATCAATCCACTACTTCCAAAAAATTACAACTTGAACAAATTTCAAATTACCAATAGTAATTAGAGACACTCTAGAGTACAAACACTATTTGTAACTCTAAAAATGGGAGGAATGTTTACAAATGATGAGGGAAGCTCCTTATATACCCCCTAAACTAAAAGTTTAAAAAACCTTCCCACCAATGTGGGATAAAAACCCAACAAATTTCCACCTTGATGATAATTTCAACAAATTTTTCAATCACAAACATTCTTTGGAGTGCCACATCATCGGTGCCTTCCAAAAATATTCAGACTTGCAAGATATTGATTAAGTCCAAACAATATTTGAACTTGATTATTGTCACAATCTTGGTCAACATATCTGCGGGATTCTCAACTGTAGCAATCTTCCAAAGAAGTATTTTGTCTTCATCAATTATGTACCGTATAAAGTGAAATCAAAAGTCAATGTGCTTCGTTCGTGCATGGTAGACTTGGTTCTTTATTAAATGAATAGCACTCTGGCTATCACAGAACATAGTAATGTGCTTCTGAACAAAAGCTGCCAAGTACTCTGCTTCTGTCGTAGATAAAGCAATAGTAGACAGTAAGGTAGACCTCCAACTCACTGGACCATTAGAAAATGTAAATACATATCCAGTAGCTGATTGACGTTTATCCAAATCACTTAAAAAATCAGAATTCACATATCCAACAACACGTTGATCAATAGTGTTATTTTTCTCAAATACTATACCAACATTAATAGTATTCATAATTTATTGTAAAATCCATTTCACAGCTTGTCAATGTCCTTTACCTAGATTGTGCATATGCTTGCTCACCATACTAATAGCTTGTGAAATATCAGGTCTTGAACAAACCATTGTATATATTAGACTATCAACTGCACTTGAATAAGGAACTTGTGACGTATACTTACGCTCCTCATCTAAATTAGGATATAAAGATGCGCTAAGTTTGATGTTAGGAGCAAGTGGAGTACTAATTGGTTTTGACTACTTAGACATGTTAAAAATTTGTTCTACCTTCCTTAAAGATTGTTTTTGAGTCAAACTATCTCTCCCTCTCGTTCTGTCTTTGCATATCTCCATGCCAAGTATCTTCTTTGCTTCACCAAGATCTTTCATCTCAAACTCTTTATTTAACTAACCTTTCAGTTTATTAATTTCTTCCTTGTTCTTTGAAACTATCAACATATCATCAACATACAAAAGTTAATATATAAAAGATCTATTTTGTAGCTTGTGAAAAAAACGTAATGATCATGTTTATTTCTAATGTACTTGTAACTAATCATAAAGTAATTAAATCATTTATATCACTACCTTGGAGACTATTTTAAACCATACAATGATTTTCCAAGTTTACATACCCAATTTTCTTTTCCAGAAACCTTAAATCCATTTGACTGAGTCATATAGATTTCCTCTTCCAAATCACTATATAAAAATGCAGTTTTTACATCGAGCTGAACTAGTTCAATATCAACCTGTGCTACCAAAGCCTACAAAATTCGAATGGAAGAATGTTTAAAAACTGGAGAAAATACCTCATTATAATCAATACCTTCCTTCTGCTCATAGCCCTTAGCTACCAATCTAACTTTGAAGCGAACATTAATCGCGTCTGGAAATCCTTCTTTTTTGTATGAAACCATTTGCAACCAATTGTTTTCTTACTTTTGGGCAGCTAGGCTAGCTCCAAATTCTGATTCTTATGAAGAGACTACATTTCTTCATTCATCGTTCTTTTTTATTTGGCTGATTCAGAGTTCCTCACTGCTTCTTTGAAAGTGTAAGGAACATCATTATCTACAACTAGAAGCGCATAGGCCACCATGTCAGCATATCGAGCAGGTTTTTGAATTTCTTCTCTTAGCCTCTAAGAAACAATTGATTCTTATTGCTGTGAAGATTTTTGGATTGAAATCTCCTCTTCTTGTACACTGTTCTCCACTATGACTAGAGAGTTACATCGTGTAGCCTCAGTTCTCACTAGGTCTCCCAAAATTGTCTCAACCTCCATCTGTTGTTGAGTACCACTGGTCTTTTCTTCGACTAGTGACTCCTTACATATTGTGTTCTTTACCATCGCAAGTTCATCAAAAGTCAAGTCTCTGTTTAGAATCATTATTTTAGTCTCTAGACACCAAAGATGATATCCTTTAACTCCTACACTAATCCCCAAGGATATTGCTTTCTTGGCTTTTTAATCCAACTTTGATTCTTTAAAATGAAAATAAGCAATAGTATTAAATACATGTAAAGAAACATAATCATTAGTAGGTTCTCCAAATCATACCTCATAGGGTGTTTTCCCACAATAGCAGATGACAGTAGATAGTTGATGAGACGACACGCATACCTAACAACCTCAGCCCAAAACCTTTTGTCCAACCTAGCATTAGACAATATATATACATCAAACTTTCTCCAACAAAGTCTGATTCATATGCTCTACCACCCCATTATATTATTGTGTATTTCTAACTGTAAAGTGTAAAGCAATACTTTCATCTTGACATACCTTCATAAACGAATCATTCATGTATTCACCACCATTATCTAATTTGAGTCATTTGATATTTTCTGTTAATTTGAGTTTCAACCAATTTTTTCCACTTAAAAAAAATATCACACAACATTTTTATTTTTCATAGCATGTACCCAAACTCTTTGGGAAAAATCGTCAACAAAAATGACAAAATAATGCATACCACCCAATGAAGTAATTTTGGTAGGCCTCCATACATCTATGTGGATGTAGTCTAAAATACCTTTAGTCCGGAGGGTTGCAATGCCAAATTTAACTCATGTTTGTTTTCCCAGAATGCAATATTCACAAAATTCAAGTTTACATACATTTTCACCCTTCAACAAGCCTCGCTTAACCAATTGTAGCAAATATTTTTCACTCGTATGTGTCAATCACATATGTCATAACCTGGTTGTATTTGAACCTGCATCTTTCTCAGAAACAACAACTGCTGAGCCAATAACTGTACTACCTTGAAAATAATACAAATTATTTGTCATAATACCTTTCATCATCACAAGCACACCTAATTAAACCTTTAAGATTCCATCTTTCAAAGTAATAGTGAGCCCTTTAGATTTTAAGGCACCCAATGAGATCAGAACATATCTAATATCAATCAAGGTTTTAGTAGTTTCATCTTGAGATTTCAACCGTATTGAACTTATTCCAGTTGTTTTACACGTATTATTATTTCCCATAAAAATAAGCTCACCATCTAATTCTTCAAAATTAGAAAATCATTCCCTATTAGGAAACATGTTATAGGAACAACCAGAATCCAAAATCCACTCACTACAGTATCGAAGATGTTCCAACAAGAGAAAAATCTGACTCACTTCCATCACACTTGGCTATATAGGCATTAGAAGGTGTTTTGCCTTTATTCTTTTACTGCAATTTAAGGCAATCTTTCTTCCAATGTCCTTTCTTATGACAAAAGGTGCATTCATCTTTAGCAGGTCTCCCTCGAGATTTACTCCTTCTTCCAAGTTTATGACTCTGAGAACGTCCACTTATCGTTAGTGCTTCTTCTACTATTTTTTTGCATTCAATATTAATCAATGCAGTACAAACAGCCTCAAAAGTAATTTTATCCTTCCCGTACAATAAAGTGGTGGTGAGATGTTCATAATCATCAGGGAGAGAATTCAGTAATAATAAGGTCTTATCCTCATCTTTGACCTTTTCATCTAAATTCAACAAATCAGCCAAAATTTTATTGAAAGCATTTATGCGGTCATTTATAGGAACACCTGGTTGATACTAGAAGCAAAACAATTCTTTTTCAAATAGAACCGATTTTTTAGGCTCATGGTCATAAATTTATCTTCCAATGTCTTTCATAATTTCTTTGCAGATGTCTCCCTCAAAACACAATATTTTTTATTTTTAGGAAGACACAAACGAATTGTACCACATACCTGACGATTGATCTTTTCCCAATCTTTGTCACCTATGTCTTCTGATTTATCATCCAAAGCAATATCTAATTCTTGCTGGTATAGGATCTCCATCACCTCACATTGCGACGTACTAAAATTATTGGTACCATCAAATTTCTTCACCTGAAACCGAGCATTAGCTATCGCCTTTGAATATGATGACGAAGCTGTTAGGGTTGGAGTTTGTGTGGATAGAATTTCTTCTACTGCTGCAGGCATAGTTTTTGCCAGCTTCCAAAACTATATATCCAATAGCAAACCAATAGAACAAATTCCTATGATGAATAATACCGCACTTATCCCAACTGTGTCTAGTCTGTATATCCTATGGAATCTCATTTTGACCAAACCAACCTTCAAGGAGTGACTGAGCCGCAACGGTCTCTAAGCACTCACTTAGATAAGGTCTTTCTTAGGAATCAAAAGTGGAATCAATGATCCTAATAGAGAAACACCTTCGTATCAACACTATCCAGCCAAGCTTTGATACCAATTATTGTGTCGGGCACCCCACTTGCCCCAAACACCAATACAACAACTATTACTATTGAATATATAACAAAACTAAAGTAATGTAGAAACTAATAATAAAATACAGCAACAAAGAACAACACAAGAATTTATGAGGTTTAGTAAAGAATTACCTACGTCCTCGGGTGCCGACGATCAGTCCACTACTTCCAAAAAATTACAACTTGGGTAAATTTCAAATTACCAATAGTAATTAGAAATACCCTAGAGTACAAATATTATTTGTAATTCTACAAATAGGAGGTGTGTTTACAAATAATGAGGGAAGCTCCTTATATACCCTTAAACTGGAAGTTTAAAAAACCTTCCCACCAATATGAGACAAAAAACCAACAGTAATAGCCCTACGAAGCTTTGGTGAAAATAAGTACATCGCTGGTGCAAACAACAAGTGAGAAAACTTGGGACCTTCTCAACAGAAAGGTATGGTGAGGAGGGATTACGCTGTCCTAACCCACGCTTAGGCAAAAAAACTAAGGAGCTTATATCCATTCCACAAAATACATTGCATATATCTCTTACTACAATTCATGATCAGCAGTGCACACATTTGAGGAAAACCAAAGTTATATGAAGTATTTTTGAGAAATTCCTAATTGAATTATATATGATTTTTCAAGATTAATTTTTAAAATTGTGATTTCCTTTTCTGGTTTTTGTTTTCCTTAATTGTCGAAGCACCTTCTATGTGATTACAATGTTAAATATCTAGTTTCATTTTCTTTATTGTCCATCTAAATGGCAAACCAAATCCAAACTAACTGATATAAAGCATTAATTTAATTGAGAAACATACACTCAACCCTCCACTATTGGAGGATTTGGTTGACAAAGAAGATGACTCACAAATCAAGGTTAGATGCTAATAAGGGAATTGATTGAAAATTGGTGAAGGTTTACATAAGCTATTTTTCTACTCCTTTCTCAATAAAATCGAAATTTGGTAGAATCTTTTTCCATTTTTTTTGTTTTATTTGTGTGCAAGAGAGCTTTTTAGTTCACTGGATATGAAAACACACACACACACACAGAGTTTTTGAACATGTTTAGTGAAATTAATGACAAAGTATGTGCTAATATATTCTTAGTATTGGTTTGTCAATAAAACAATAAGGTCCACTATTGTACCATACTAGTCATCTATCTTCGCCATTTAAGAAATCTCAAATTGGCCAAAATTTGAAACGTTTATCTTAAAAAATTTTAGTTTTAAATATTGTGAGGGAAAAGGGTATAAGGTATTGGATAAGCTAACTTTTGTCATATGCTCTAGTGACCAATGCCTAATTTGAACCTCAAATGAAGTGAAAAAAGAACTATCCATATGTGTATGGAACATATTTGAAACTTTCTATAATTACAAAAACAAGATGTAAAGTATAATGGGAAAAAGATAATGATTTCTCCTAAGATTTAGCAAAAATACAATAATGTCCTCTAGGATATCAAAAAACTCAGGGACCTACCTTGAAGTTTGCTAAAAAAGACTCAATTTCTCCTTATATTTTGCAAAAAGACAAGAATTTCGAGGGATTTAAGTACAACTTTCAGCCGATGATTTTAAACTTATGCCTGCTACCATGGGCCAGGCTAGGCCCAACAAAAGAAAGGCCTCCAGGCCCATTGGTCACCCCTTTTTGCAATAAACAAAGAAAATTTTGAATTCCCTTTTCTCGGTTTGGTTTACAAAATAAAAAAATATTCGTGTAGACTAGTCACTAGCATTCTCAAGAATCGTGTTATAGAGAAAGGAATAATGGATTCATGAAATATTTTTATTTAATTTATTTTATGTAATTTTTATGAATGTATATAAAAAATATTTTTATGTTAATGTTTGATTTAATACGAAAGTCATGAGACACTTAAAAGATATTTTAAGTTACATCTTTAAGTTTTGTATAAAATTATAAACAATATATATGAAGAATAATATATTTTTTGTTGTTTGAGGTGTGGCTCTTATACTTTGGTTTTCTTAAACAAAGAAGGAAGAAGATAAAACATAAGGGGGCAACATAGCAGGGACTTGTCGACGAGTAGATCCCGAGAGCTGAAAAATCTCATAGTTCTAGACTCGTCGATGAATGCCTTATTCTTGTCGACGAGTGGTCTTCTATGGATCGTCAACGAATCCCTATACTTGTCAGTGAATGCGCTTGGGCTGCGAGCAGTTTTTTGAATTTTGAATTTGAACATTGGGGTGGTTGGGTAATTGGGGGGAAACCTCCAAAACACTATTATATATGTCGTTCTAGGCATGTATTGAGTGAGTGGGTGATCATTTGAGAAGTATATTGTGTACTTTGTGATTTCTTTAGTGAAATTCTTGTGTCATTGCTTCCGTGGATGTAGGCTTTGCCGAACCACATAAATCTTGTTGTTGTTCTTGTTGTTTATCACTTTCTGGTTTGTGTTTCATTTACTTGTTGTATTTATTCCGCTGTGCATCTTAATTATCCCATCCTTATCACAACAAATTGGTATTAGAGAGATTGTTGTTATGGCATCGAGATCGTCTTCTTCAAGATTTGACATCGTCAAATTTGATGGAACCGGGAACTTCAGTTTATGGCAGAGGAGAGTGAAAGATATTCTTATACAACAAGGAATGGGAAAGACATTACTTGGTGTTCAACCGGATGGAATGGATGAGGCAACATGGGGAGATTTGCAAGCAAAGGCCGCTTCTACAATACGCTTATATTTGGCCGACGAAGTAATCTGTCGGGTGATGGAGAAGGATTCTCCAGCTATATGGCAAAAGTTAGAGAGCCGGTACATGTCCAAATCTTTTAATAATAAACGTTTTCTTAAGTAACGGTTGTATTGGTGTAAGATGGTTGAAGGATCAAACTTAGATCAACATATTAATGCCTTCAATTAAATAATTAGTGATTTGATGAGAGTTGATGTTAAGTTTGATGAGGATGACAAAGCTTTGATGTTATTTCACTCTTTAACCTCGACTCATACCTATGAAAATCTTGTGACCACTCTTACGTGGGGAAAAGAAACTCTTGATCTTGAAGAGGTAACAAGTGTTTTGCTAAATTTTCATCAAAGATTGAAGATATGTGATGAAGGAGAAGGACTTATGGTAAAGGGTAATAATGAATGAGGCAAAGGAAAATCAAAACATGGATCAAGTCAGAAATCCCAAAATCAATCCAAGAAAAAGAAAGAAATCTGGTGTTATAAATGTGGTAAAAAGAGGCATGTGAAACCGGAGTGTCTAGATTGGAAGAAGGGAAATTCTGAGAAACATGAAGCTACTTCAAAATCTGTGAATGTTGTTCAAGAAAGAGGTTCAGTGTGTAGTGATGGTGATGTTCTATCAATTTCAGCGGGGTCAGATAATCTAACGGACTCTTTAATACTTGACTCGATATGTTCTTATCACATGACTCGAAACAATGAGTGGTTCAACACTTACAAGTTAGTGAATTCTAGATCAATTCTTATGGGTAATGATGCTTCTTACAAAATCATTGGCATAGGAAATGTAAAGATAAAAATGTTTGATGGTGTTGTAAGAACGTTGTGTAATGTAACACATATACCAGAATTGAGGAAGAGTTTGATATCACTTGGAACTATGGATTGTAATGGCTTTAATTACAACTCCAAAAGTGGAGTTCTAACGGTATGGAAAGGTAATCTAATTGTAATGAAATGGCAGAAATTGGATGGGAATATCTACACATTGTAGGGAACTACCATTGTAAGTGGAATTACAGCTATAGATACTGAATCAGATGAAACTGTCACATGTCATATACGTCTTGGGCATATGGGGGAACACGACATGAAAGAACTACACAAGAGGAAATTGTTGAAGGGCTTGAAATCATGTTAGCTAGAATTTTGCAGGATTTGTATTCGTGGAAAACAAAACAGGGCAAGGTTTAGATTAGCTATACACAAGACAAAGGGTATTCTTGATTATGTGCATTCAGATGTTTGGGGGCTAGGTTAGAGTTGAATCAAAGGGTGGACATGTTTATTATGTGAGTTTCATTGATGACTACTCACGGAAGGTCTGGGTTTACTTTATGCGTCACAAATCAGATATGTTTGCCAGGTTTAAGATTTGGAAGGCTGAAGTGGAAAACCTAATAGGGAGGAGAATCAAATACTTAAGGTCGGATAATAGGACCAAGTACGCTGATACTCGGTTTATGGAGTTTTGTGCGGAGCAGGGCATCAAGAGACACTTTATAGTTCGTTGGCACCTTAGCAAAACGGTGTGGCAGAATGGATGAACCAAACTCTTTCTGAAATGGCTCGATGTCTCAGATTAAATGTAAGGCTACCAAAGAACTTCTGGGCCAAGGTAGTGAGTATGGTTTGTTTTCTGATAAACTGATTACCAAGGGCGTCACTAGAGAGTAGAGTTGTAGAAGAGGTTTGGATGGGAAATGCAGCAGACTACTCCAGATTGAAGGTATTCAAGGGTCCAGCTTATGTTCACGTATCTAGTGAGGGTAGGTTTAAGCTTAACCCAAAGTCTCATCGTTGCATCTTTTTGGGATATCCAGAGGGTGTAAAAAGGTACAAACTATGTGACCTAATGGCAAATAAGGTGGTGATCAATAAGGATGTAGTCTTTGATAAGCAGGTTATGTTGAAGCGTCTTGAGAGTGTGATGAACAGAAATAGGAGCCAGAAAACTGGGGCAGTGATGAACATGCTGTGCAGGTGGAGTTGGAAGCTGAAGGCAACGACAATGATCATGGCCCTATGGCTGTAAGGAGCTCTAACTCGGGAAACCAGCAAGTCAACGATATTCTTATACGAAGATCCAGACGCACTATCAGAAGTCCACCAATGTATGGATTTGAAGAGTTAGTACTTTATGCTTTCCTTACTAGTTGCAACGATCCAACTACATTCCAAGACGTAGTGCATGGCCAGGAGAAAGATGGATGGAAGCGATGATTGAGGAGATGTAATTGCTACATAAGAATCCAACTTGGGATTTGGTGGAGCTTCCATATGGGAGAGATCGATACGTTGCAAATGGGTATATAGGAAGAAGGAGGCAATTTCAGAAAAGGAATGAGAGAAATTCAAGGCATGGTTGGTGGCAAAAGGATAGTCACAAAAGAAGGGGATATATCATGATGAAATCTTTTCTCTAGTGGTCCAACATGCTTCTATCATAATTGTGTTGGGATTGGTAGCCCATTATGATCTTCATTTAAAATAAATGGATGTGAAGACGGTGTTTCTTCATGGTGACTTGGAGGAACAAATCTATATGGTACAACCGAAGGGATTCATTGAACCAGGAAAAGAAAAATTTGTTTGTAGGTTAAAGAAATCTCTTTATGGGATGAAACAATCTCCAAGGCAATGGTATAAACATTTTTATTCGTACATGATCAAGATTGGCTACAAAAGGTGTGAGTATGACTGCTACATATATGTGAACAAGTTTGAGGATGGTTCTCTTATTTTTTTGTTATTATATGTCGATAACATGTTGATAGCCACAAAAGATTTAACTAAGGTGAATCAGTTAAAGGACCTGTTGTATAAGGAATTTGACATGAAGGATCTTGGCTCGGCCAAGAAAATACTTGGGATGGAAATTTGTCGTGATAGAACTGTAGGAAGATTATACCTATCTCAGGGCAGTTATGTACATAAGGTGTTAGAAAGGTTTAGCATGACTGATGCAAGACCAGTGTGTACACCTTTAGCGAATCATTTCAAGTTGTTTACTACAGATTGCCCAAGTACGGATAAGGAAATTTAAGACATGTCAAAGGTCCCCTATGCTAGTGACGTGAGGAGTTTAATGTATGCCATGGTGTGCATGAGGCTAGATTTGGCTCATGCGGTGAGTGTAGTTAGTAAGTTTCTCTTTAATCTAGGAAGGCAGCATTGAGAAGTCGTCAAATGGATACTCAGATACTTACGAGGTACATCAAGATATGGCATCATGTTCGGCAAGCAACAAGGTTGTCCTTCAGTTATGGGGTTTGTTGATGCTGATTATACTAGAGATATAGATAACAGAAGGTCTACAATAGGATATGTATTTACCCTTGTAGGAGGACCGGTATGTTGGAGATCCATGGTATAGTCTCTGGTAGCATTATCCACGACTGAGGCGGAATATATGGCAGTTGCTGAAACTGCAAAGAAAGCTTTATGACTTATTGGTTTAGTCAGAGAGCTGGGATTACAACAAGATGGAGTGTTGTTGCATTGTGATAGTTAGAGTGTCATTTATTTGGCAAAGAATCAGATATACCATGCTAGAACCAAGCATATTAATGTGAGGTTCCACAGGGTTCGGGAATTGATTGTTTCGGGTGAGCTTGTGTTGGAAAAAGTTCACACGTCTGAAAATGCAACGAATATTCTAACGAAATCAGTTACTTCTGAGAGGTTCAAGCATTGCTTGGACTTACTCCATGTCTCCAATTGATAGAAGGGAGACAAACCCAACCAAGTGTTTCAAGTTTAAGGTGGAGTAGTTAGACTTATTTTTTGGGATTCTCCTAAGGGGCGCCAAGGTGCAGATTGTTGTTTGAGGTTTGACTCTTATACTTTGATTTTATTAAACAAAGAAGGAAGAAGAAAAAACATAAAGGGGCAACACAGTAGGGACTCATTGACGAGAGCCATGTGCTCATCGACGAGTAGATCCTGAGAACAAGAAAATCTCAGAGTTCTGGACTCATCGAGGAATGCCCTATTCTCATCAACGAGTGGTTTTCTATGGATCGTCAACGAATCCCTGTACTCATCGATGAATGCGTCTGGGTTGTGAGCAGCTTTTTGAATTTTGAATTTGAACATTAGGGTGGTTGGGTAATTGGGGGGAAACCTCCAAAACACCATTATATATGTCGTTCTAGGCATGTATTAAGAGAGTGGGTGACCATTTGAGAAGTGTATTGTGTACTTTGTAATTTCCTTAGTAAAATTCTTGTGTCATTACTTCCGTGGATGTAGGTTTTGTTGAACCATGTAAATTTTGTTGTTGTTCTTGTTGTTTATCACTTTCTGGTTTGTGTTTCATTTACTTGTTATATTTATTCCGCTGTGCATCTTAATTATCTCATCCATATCACAATATTTTTAATATAAAAAAATTATTTAAAATATATAGAAAATTAAATTTGTGAGTCTTAAGAATTTCTATCATCATGAATAGAAAAAATTCAGCCTAGTAATTCAATTAATTGAAGTAATGGAGGACAATATGATTTTGAAATTTTAACTTTTTTGTTTAATTATTATAGCCTAGTGGTAGTTATTATTTTTATTTATTCCTATGTTTTATTATATTTTATCATTACAAAATATAATAATAGTGTATAATAATACTATATTACTGGAGAACTAATTCTAGCCGGCCAAAATAATTAGGGGCAATTTAGTCCAAGAACACAAGAATCTAGTGGAAATGAATTCTCACAAAAATTACTCAATGAGAACATAGAAATTTTTTAGAAAAGCCTCTTTTCAAGGATATGTGAGATTCTTGTCACGTCTTATTCCAATATCAAAACAAACGAGTGAATGTGATATCTACAAATACTGGAAGTTTATGCGAACCAAATAATAAGGGTCTATTTAGATCAAAAATTTTGTTTGGGGAAAGGAAATGAAAGGAAAATAAGAAGGAAATTTATTTTCTCGTGTATTTTCCTTCTACATAAAACACTATCAAAAATAAAAAAATTTATTTTAATATAACTAAAAATTAAGAAAAACTAAATATCAATTATGTGAAAATTAAATTTTTGTTCATAAATTTGGTATATATATATATATATATATATATATATTTCATTATTTTTAATAATCAAATATGGAATGTAGAATCTTTAATATTCTCCTTTCCTTTCCTATAATATTTTTTGAGTTCCAACCGTAGCCTAAAAGTAAATTTATCTCACCGACTCTCCCAATGCCTAGTGTGAGGCCCATGCCTATACAAAAGTCCAATTTTTTAGGCCTGAGGGCCCATGGTTTAGCTTAAAACTGAAAACAGAAAAGAAGACCCACCTAGATAGGTAGGCGGGCACTGCCTGTGGGCGAAGGCCCAAATTCTCTATTGGTAGTGCTGGCCCAAAATCTTTTTGGGCTGTGCCAGTCAGCCCCATCGTGTTTTTTATATGAATTTTCATTTCTGAGTTCCAAAAAGGGTTTTATTTACCCATCTTGTTCAATTTTGAAAAATAATTTTTTCCCAATTTTTTTTTTGTAGAAATATTGCATTATTTTTTTTTAAAAAGATGAAATTTTCTTTTTTATTTTTCTTCTCATTTTTTTGCATAATTATTAGAAAGTCAAAAATTAAAATGGTGTTTTAATACTTATTTAAAGAATAAAATTAATCTTCATGATTAAGCAAATTCTTTATTTTTTATTTCTACCCTAGTTGTACCATCCTTGTTAGATCTTTGACAAAAATAATAAAGATAGCAAACCATTTTTCAGGCTTAATAATTTTTTTTCAAAAGAAAAATTGAGAATATATTTATTAATATCCATCCAATCCCACATCGCCTCTGTAACAATTTCAAAGCTTGTAAAAGATCTTCTTAACTCTCTCTCCTTAATACCTAAGTTTTGAGGATGAGCCCTCTAACATGGTATCACAGCTGGGTCTTGAGCTGCTTAGCTCCTCCGTGGGCTGGACTTCTCCTCGCCTCATTTCCCCCTTCCATGGGTTCTCATTGCCTCATTTCCTCCATAGGCTTGAGGGAGAGTATTAATATCCATTCAGTCCCACATCGCCTCTATGAACAGTTCCAAAGCTAGTATAAGATATTATTAACTCCTTAAAACTTAAGTTTTGAGGATGAATTCTTTAACAATATTAGGTAACATTTTTTCATCACTATCAAATAAAAATAAACTAACGTAATTTTTGGTTAATTGAAAGTTCATACCACACTCGAACTACATAATATGATATAACGGATCTCTTATTTTATGTCTTTCCACCCCTTTCAAGATTCAAATTTGACTGCTGCAACATAAAAATTTCGAGTACCAACATTTCTTAGGATGCTAAAACGAATAAATATTGGTTAGAACAGTTCATATCATATAATTTTTTTCTTTTTTTTAACAATATTTAGAAATAAAAACACATTATATTCAAAGAAATTGTTTTCTATATTTGCAACTGCATAAATAGAAATTTTTTTAATTCATCCAAAAGACAAGTAGGCATGTAGTACACACCAAAATAAACCTCTTCTATACTTTAAATTGTAAAATTTAAACCTTCAACATTCAACATTTATTCCAACAAAAAAATTTTCAAATCTTGACGAATATAAGCATGTTTTTAGTCTAATGAGTCAATCCTTAAGATCTTGGAGTAGATTTTACAATTCACCAAAAAATTATATTATTCTAGTTTTGTATTGTAAGGAGCATCTCAATGTCTATCAACTTTTACCTTGTTTGCTCGTCGGTAATAATCTCTCTGCACTTAATTTTAATTTGCTACCGAACACTCTTTGAGGGATTTTGTGGAATTTCAAGAAGGAAAAAAAGGGGGATAAGGAAGCCGTTTTTCATCGAGTTATAAATTATGGTGATTTTGAATTGCAGCTTTTGTTGAGGGTATTTTTGTCTTTTGATAGACTACCAAGTTATTATAATATCTTTTATAAACGACAAATTAAATATGAGGTAGGATAATTTTTATAATTTGTTCCATTTAGTTCTATTGAATCCACTTCTATACCAGACTAATCCCACGTCTACCATCGTAAAACGTTAATCGTAGTCATACAATACAAGTGGAAAAAATGGAATCCATGATTATACCGACAGATACCCCGACCCGACCCGACCCGACCCGAGGGCACAAATCATTTTTCCATCCACAACGTCTCCACAGTAAATTGCTTTACCATCCAACTGCTGGCTCCATGAAGCATCAGCTGGAATCGAACCGGGGTACCTACAAGCGGCCCCCCCAGACGCGCTCTTTCCACCCGGTCAGTGTCCGTTGCTCCGCTTCCCGGCCTCCTTTTGCGTTCGTCGCATCGCGCGCGCGCGCGAGAGAGAGAGAGAGAGAGAGATGCGGCACAAAGCCCCTCTTCGCGATAGAAGGTGGTTAGGGTTTTTACTATGCATTGTGTATGGATGGAGCTCGATCACACACACCGATGCTGCGATTCACGAGTACAGGAACGAAGCTTTCACTCCTCATTCCAATTCTTTCTTCTTCCATGGCGGTAGCGAGGGACTTTACGCCTCGAAGGTTCACGATTCATCCAATAAATCACACAAGGGGAAGTCCTTCATCAAGTAAATTTCTTATCCCGGTCTCAAAGGAAATAAACCCAGTCGCTTGCTTATGTTGATGTTCTGTCCATTTTTACTTGCTTGTTTCATTTGTTTGTTCTATGAGTTAGTAGTCCTTTGTGTTGATAAACCCCTTAATACAGTTCGATATACAGGGAAAACAAAGAAAGACAGATTGTCCAGAAGCAAATCCACCTAAGGGGTTTAAATCAAATTGTGGATACGATTCAGGATTTATCTCTGTTTGTCAGTGAAATATATTGCATTCCTGCAATTCTTCTTTAGCCTGGTGAATTTTAATGTAAGAAAATTTCCATAAGAAGGATCTTCGGCATATTTTGTGAACCATAATTAAGGAAGGATAAAGTAAATCATGATATACCTTGCACCATTTCCATTTTGACAAGCACACTTTGATGTAAGTATCTCTTATTTCTTTCTATTCCTTCTGATCAAGCCTCAATTATGCGGAAACTACTTCATCTTCTCTTCCCTTACTCACTTTTATGTTTGGTTTAGTGATGGAAATTCTACCAAACTTGTTTGAGTGGTGAGAGGGACCGAGAACCCTTTATATATAGTTTCATAAGTGATTCAATCTATCAAAGAGTTATTAATGTATACATTGCTTTTTCCTTCCTTCATCTAAGATGAATGTGCTGTTAATTTAATGTGATACATCCTAATGATATGTTGATTATGAGATTCACGTCTTTGGCCAATGCATCTCCATTATTCCAATGTATCTTGGGAGAATTTTCACCACTCATTAAGGATACTTGACTTTGGTCATTGTATCTTGTACATCACTGAGTATATAGTACATGACTTTGGTCAATGTAGCTATTTTCTATTCATTATTAAGATATAACTTAATTAATTATTTATACATAGACATACACCCTCATGTGATCATTAATGTCGGACACATTTACATGTAAAATTCCAAGATTTAAAGCATGGCGAACACAAGGCATTAATCCTGTAGTAATTTGAAAAAGAAAAACAAGAGGAAGTATGCAAACACTTTGATTTATGATATGCAATGCTATGCCGAAGTGCCTATTGGTACCGTAAAGATTTTCCGAGTTACTCTGGCCAAAGCCTGAAAGTAAGATTCTTGTGTTAGTTTGTGACTAAAATTGTGAACATTATTAGTAGGAGAAACAAATGTGAAGCTTGACGATGCAAGGATGAAAAAGGTGACATCATCGTGCAATGTATATGAAACTAAAGCATTAGTGACACAATCTTTTCTTCTGGGTTCGAAGTGGGTATACAGTTTCTGAAGAAGGCTTTAAATGGCATTGGGTAGCTAAAGAGTTCTGCTTACAGTACTCTAGCTTCAGACATGCCAATTTCTTTGACCTGAAGTTGCCTCTCAGATCTCTTCTTGTCTGTGCTTCACACAATTTTGAGCATGCTATAAATTTTCACACAGATGTAAAATAACATGATGGCACAAAGATAATCATTCTTCCGCAGTTCCACTGATACTACAGATAATTGGAAATAAGGCCCCAATAATACTTGTAATGGCTGCTAACCATACAAGGCCTCAGAGGGTTTCCCAGTAGAAGTTTGAAAAATTTGAATTTATTTGATAACATATCCGATGACAACCATGATGCCAATGATTAGGCTGAGAACTGCCCACTCACTGCCAATAATTTTACAAACACTGATTCATTTGTTCAGTTTGACTATCAGTTTGTGGATGGTTTGAAGAACTCATGTTAAGAGTAGTGCCTTTGCCTACAGCTTTGAAGAATTCAAGCCAAAGAACACGGTGGAAACTCTATCTTGGTCCGGCACAACATATTCAAACATACCATGTAATTAGAAAACTAAGTTGAGAAACAATGACAAATTTAGACTTCAAAGGATTCAAATATGTAAAGAGGGTATATTTTGTTAGCCCCCACTACAAGAAGAATTAAATCTCTGCCCTCTGATTTATCAAGGCTCTCCACACAGCCCGTAGAAGTATTGCTCCAGGCTTGAGAAGGAATAGGCAAATGTTGCAAGTCTGTACAATGAGTTTCATTCATATGTGGCTGTTGCTTTTTGCGATGCTTGTATTGTTTCCATCTTGGCAAAGACCGACATGTGCTTTACTTTCTTCTCTTCTTGATGTGGGACAACATCCATGATCTGTAGTTAGGAGAGAATGTAGGAGAGGAGAAGGGAAGAAGGAAGAAGGAAGAAGGAAGAAGGAAGAGAGGAGATACAAGGGTGAAATCACACGTTTTCTCAATTCAAATTCATTGACAGCTACCTCCTACATGGTTTTCACACACGATTTATAAGAAAGCCTAACACATGAAATTACACATATACCCCTAAAACAACATGAAATTACAACACACCCCTAAAGTAAATAATTATACGAACAAGCCCACAAATACACATAGCTCGATACTAGTTAAACTAAACACACATAATAAACTAATTAATTAAACACGACAGACCTTGTCTAATTCTTCTCCCTTAATATCCAACAGGGGTCAACCCATGGTTTGGCTTCTTGTCCTACATCAAATCTCCCCTGGTTAGTAGAAATTTGGCCACAAATTTTGAAATGTTGGAGGATAGAAGTAAGAAGCAAACTTGGACTCTTCAAAATCCAGTGCGTGAGTGATACAAGAAAGCACGTTCCATTGGCAGCATCATAGACTTGAATTGAGAATTTGCATCACTGAACATACCAAGGACAACAAACTCAACAATAGGAATGTTTGAGAGACTTTGGATGTCTTCAAACCCATGCATTTCTTTGCTTGTGGTGTCTTCAAGGTGAATAACTTTGACATGATCAATAATCTCACATTCTTTGTCCTGGTTGTTTGTAGAGCAGGCTTCGAAATGATTTTTTTTCCCATTATAGTGGAAGACATATGTGCTTTGATGTCCTTGAGTCACACCCATATCATCCGACCAAGGAGTAGATGGGCAATATTCATGGGTATGATATCACATCAAACATGATCAAAATAGTCACCCATGTGGAAAGGGACCAAACATCTTTCACAAATATGTAAAGTGGCATCATCAATCCAAGATATGTCATAAGGCTTTGGGCGTTTCTTGGATGAAGCTGCATATGAGCGACTAATTTGCAGACTTTTTCCCATACTTGAGAAAGGTGTGAAAAAACTTGAACTTGTGCCCAAAGTTTGACAAATGACATTCCTTTTTCCAATAATTTGGCGCCTTATTGTTGGATTTATACAGATATATACTGCAACTGTACATTACCAACAGCCCTTAACACATTGCCCAAAATTCTAAATCTAATCATGCAAAACCACAAATTTGAATCACTCCTTTTTCTGATAATTTGGCATGATATTGTTGGACTGCAACTGTATATCACTGACAGCCATTAACACATTGCTTGCAATTCTCAATCTAATCATGCAAAACCACAAATTTGACTCTCAATTTCCAAGAACTATCTTCAATTTGCCTTTGATCTGGAGCGTCGTGCAGAAATGAAACAAATTCATTTAGAAAATTCACAAAATGCAGCAATAAATCTGATTTTTGCTGCTGGCAGAGAATTTCTTGCTTTTGTATCAAATCATCACATTTGTTTGCAGAATATCAGGTCCAAACTCAACATATCATGTTGCAAATCAAAATATCATGGAAGAAACCCAAATATTGTGGCTGGAGGCCATATATTGTGAAACTGGAAAATGCAGAGTCTGGGTTCAGTCACACGTGTGTCACTGGTGCATGGGGCACCAAGTGAGGGTCCTCTGGGGATGAATTTCTGGGTGGTGATAGATTGAAGGGTGCATATTCCAGTGGTGGTGGTAGCGTGTAGAAATAATCCCAAGAACTTAGGGATTTCCAAGGGATGATGGCTGGGGGATTTTTCTCCGGCCCGTGGGGCCACACTGCTGGCCAGAAGGTGATGAAAAATTTAAGGGGAAAAGAGTTTGAGGGGCTTTGTCTCTGATGGTGATGGAGGTGTTGCGAAAAAAAATATTCCAGGAAAGAGGTGTTAGAAAATTGAGGTGCTTAACTTGAATTTCTGGAAGTTACAGATTCTTGGATTTTCCTGCATTTTCTGAGCAAACTTGTTGGAAATATCTGGTTTGAAGCAAGTTTGGCAATAATTGGAACTGATTTGCATCAATTTTGATGTAAAACAGCCAGTGGAAATCAGAAATCAGAGGGAGACAGGGGAAACTGAACAAGAATTATGGAATTCAGAAACAGAGAGAAATAAGGGAGAGAGACAGGAAGAGAATTGAGAGAAGGAAGAAGAAATAAGAAAGGAGCGGGAGAGAAGATGAGGATAGAGACTGCTGCAGGCAGAATGGAGAATTAGAGAACAAAAGAGAAGAAAGATGAAGAAGGAAGGAGGAGGAAGAAGAAGTTGAAGGAAAATGGGGGACTGAAAATGGAAGAATGGAGATTGTAGTTTGGCTCTGATTCCAAATGATGCGGGACCGGATCAAGAATCTGCAGCCATGAGAGAATGTAGGAGAGGAGAAAGGAAGAAGAAGAAGGAATAAGGAAGAGAGGAGGAGATACAAGGGGGAAATCACACATTCACTTCTCAATTCAAATTCACCAACAACTACCTCCTATCTGGCTTTCACACAGTATTTATAAGAAAGCCTCTAACACATAAAATTACACATATACCCGTAATAAACATGAAATTACAAACACACCCATAAAATACCCAAATATTACAAACAAGCCCTCAAATACACATAATTTAAACTAAACACACATAATTTACTAATTGATTAAACACAACAACCATTGTCCAATTCTTCTCCATTAATCTCCAACAAGGTTCAACCCATGGTTAGGCTTATTGTCCTATGTCACTCATTTTTCTGAGCTGGCTTTCCTTTTTCTCTTTTAAATTTTTTTTTATATGTATATATTTAACGAGGGAGAAATGCTGAAGAGGCAACTCAGTTGCCTTTCTGATTTTGTTTCCCTAATTCCCTCTTAGTCAGTGTCTTAATGCCCCACAACTAAATATAACAGCCTAATGAGGCTCAGCTTTTTTATTGGATATAAGAAAAAGGGCACATATCTATGTGCAGTCTTCTGTCATTTGATATTATAAATTACTGCATCTACTTTATTTCTTCCTATTTGTGTCAATTTTTTCTCAAATGAATTGAATTGATGGATTTGGTATGGATTAATTACTCATATCTTTTTGGGGTGCTTGGTGAATTGTGGGTTTGTCCAAATTCAGTGGAAGATCTGTTGACTGTCTTTTTTGCTGGGTTTGGGGAAGGCAAGGATGCTAAAAGGTTGTGGAGATGTGCTCTTTTTCTGTGTTATGGGGAATTTTCCTGGAAAGATATGCTTGAATTTTTTCTGGTAAGAGATTATGGGTTGGATTTCTTTGTGATAGGATTCAGTAGTTGGCTTCTCTTAGGGCTTATGGTGAAGTCTGTTATAAGGGTTTCTATTTTCAAGATGTTATCAGAGACTAGAATGCTTCATTGAGATGATGTAGTTTTATTTCTTTTTTCTCTTAAGGACTTCATTCTCTCTCTCTCTCTTGAAATTTTTTTTTTTTTCTTCTTTTGCTTCTCAACGAAGTGTTTTTTTTTTCCTATCAATAAAATAATAAAAATTTTATGGTCTTCTATTTCATATGCTTTTGATTTAGGAAATTTCTTAATTTGCAGATAACAGTTCCATTTTTGTGTTCTGGAGCTTAGACTTGTATTTTCTCTTTTACTAATTGTGCCTTCAGGTTTGAATCTATCACCTTTGTAAGGACTGAAGAATCCACTAAACATCAGAATGATATGCAGAAAAACACTGGATTGGTGGAAGCTATTATTGTTGAGATAAAAGACAAGGAAAGGATTGGAGGTTCTTTTTTGAATTCTAATGCAACATGCTGCACCCCAAGTCTTTCCAAGGATGGATCCTGTAAGACAGGAGAAGTTATTATTCACAAAAATCCAGACAATCAATGGCCAAAACGCATTCAAACCTTTTTTGAAGGAAAAAAGGAAATAGCTAAAATGCTTTCAGAATCTGTTGAAATAGATAGTACAGGAATGTACTATCTCTACTTCATGTTCTGTGATCCACAGCTTAATGGCACATTAATTAGAGGAAGAACTGTATGGAGGAATCCTGATGGCTATTTACCTGGAAAGATGGCTCCTTTGATGACTTTCTTTGGCTTCATGTCTTTGGCATACCTTGTCCTTGGTCTAATCTGGTTTATACGTTTTGTCCAATTCTGGAAGGATATTATGCAGTTGCATTACCACATCACAGCTGTCATTGCTCTTGGAATGTGTGAAATGGCACTTTGGTATTTTGAATATGCAAATTTGAATTCCACTGGCAGCAGACCAATGGGCATTACATTGTGGGCAGTAACCATTAGCACTGTGAAAAAGACTGTTTCTCGTCTCCTTCTTTTAGTTGTCTCAATGGGTTATGGTGTTGTGAGGCCGACACTTGGTGGTATAACCTCTAAAGTACTTCTTCTTGGTGTGATATATTTGATTGCCTCGGAAGCACTTGAGCTCTTTGAACATTTGGGAAACATCAATGACTTTTCTGGAAAAACAAAGTTGTTTTTAGTGCTACCCGTTGCTATCCTGGATACATGGTTTATTTTGTGGATTTTTGCATCATTATCAAAAACTTTAGAAAAACTTCAGGTAACTTTTTTATTATAACTTCTAACCATGGTATCTTTCTTCTTTTGTTTTTTATATTCAACAATACATAGCTGTCATCATCTCATAGATAGCACTTGTAGCTCAATGTATATGCAAATACATTCATAGTATATGCGTGTGTACAATTGTTTCTGTGGATGTATGAAGTAATAAAATGCATGCATGTCCATAAGTATTGAGTGCAGCCTTTCTTTTGTGAGGTTAGTTTAATCAATAAATTTGTTGCATAAACAAGGTGACCACTTAAAATTGTGTAATTTTATGTATCCCTCCACAAAAGGGATTAACTTTTTAGTTTGTGCATCACTTTACATATTTTCTTTATTGGTGTGACTGTTGAATTAATTGGTGTAGTGTCTTTATCTCTGTGACAATTGAATTAATTTATCTTGTTTTGCCTCCATTTTTTTTCTCAATGCAGATGCGGAGAAGCATGGCTAAACTAGAGCTCTATCGAAAGTTTACCAATTCCCTTGCAGTATCTGTGCTGCTTTCCATTGCTTGGATTGGCTATGAGGTAGTACTTTTTTTGGTTTACTTGAAATAATTGTTACCAAATCATTAATTCATCTTCCTTGACAACAGCAGAGAGTCTAGTCGGTTATTTTTATTTATATTTTCTTTCATAAAATATTGATCATTCAAACCTTTGTGTTTGGCTTAGTTGTATTTCAAGGCAACGGATCCTTTAAGTGAGTTTTGGCAAATTGCTTGGATCATTCCAGCTTTCTGGAGTCTACTTTCCTATGCTCTCTTGGTAGTGATATGCATTCTCTGGGCTCCTTCATCTAGCCAAACTAGGTATTCCTTTGACTTGCCATTTCATTATTCTTCGGTATAAGCTAATATTCTGCATTTTTTTTTTTTTCCTCTGGTGTTGATGGCTTCTCCTAACATCAATAACCTTTTTTTGACATTTATATATTTATGCATATATATATAATATAATATACGTATATGTATATATATATACATTTGTCTGATAGAAAAAGTAGTTCGTTAAGAGAAAGGAAAGAAGCATAGAAGAGGTGAAGGATAGGTAATCCTCATAAATAAATAAAAAAAAAAAATCAAAAGAAAGAAAAAAATAGACTCAATTACATGCGAGCCCCTTTCAAATCTTATTGGATGTCTAATAAGTAATAACAACTTTCCTTGGAAAAAAACCTGAAGAATGAGCTCAAAGAAAGCCAAAAAAAAAACTCTATCCAAAGAACAAGTAACGGTTTTGTTTTGTCTTTAAAGGCCTTTGCATTCCTTTCATTCCACACCATCCAAAAGAGCACAAAAACCACACCTCCAAAGGACTATCCTTTATTACTCCTCCCAAAACCCTTGTATTGCACCATCAAACAATCTTCAACAGTTTGTGGTATCATCAAATTTTTCCTCAAAAGCTGAGAAAAGATTAAACCAAAGTTGCTTAGCCACTCAATAATGTTGAAATAAGTGATTGCTAGTTTCTTTTGTCTCCAAATTCACACAAATATCAGGACTGAGCCTTGAAAAGCCTTCTCACCTGCATCAAATCATTGGTATTAAGCCTATTAAGAGACCCAGTTCACATAGACGTCCTGATTTTCAGAGGAGACTGAGCCTTAAAAGGGCTTCTCACCTGCATCAAATCATTGGTATTAAGCCTATTAAGAGCCCTAGTTCACATAAACGTCCTGATTTTCAGAGGAGCCATACCCTTCCAAATAAATAGGTTTAGGGGGAAAATACAAAGGATTCAGAATTTTCAACTGGGAAAGAAAGGATTTTGTGGAGAAAGAGCCAGATGTATCCCCAGACCGAGACCTCAAGTCACTCTCCAATCGAGGTATAAAGGATTCCAACACTCAATAGAATAGTAAAATCATCAATCTCTCTCTCATTGAGATTCTTAAAAAAATGAAAATCCCAAGAGAGAGAACCATCCTCAAAAGAATAGAAATCATTAATTGGTGCATTATGCATGGTAGACAGTCTAAAAAAGCAAGGGACCATAGAACCCAACATTGTCCTAGAACCAAATCCCATTCCCCACATGAAAACAGTAACAGGGTAAAAGAAGTGAGCAATCGAGGAAATAAACTTTCAAGGGATTGCATGAGAAACATCACCATTCCCTTTAGCATCTTGATCATTTAGATGCAACCCATACTTTTAATAATCATGTGCCATAAAGAACCAACCTCCAAAGGGAACCTCCACAACCACTTTCTAGCTAGCGAGATGTTTTTGTATACCAAATTCCCAAGGCCCAAACCCCCTTTATACTTAGGTCTCCTAACCTTTTCCGAATGAACAAGATGATCTTTCTTCTCTTCTCCTATACTTGACCACAAGAATTTTCATAATCCTCCCCAAGGCATCAACCGCCCCCACTGAAACCCTAAAAAGAGGAAGAAAGTAAATGGGAATATTAGACAAAACAACGCTAATGAGAGTAATGCGACCCCTTGAAGATAAATATGATCTCTTTCAACTTTCTAGTCTGCTTCTTGCTCTCGCCACCACCAGATCCCCAAAAGTAGAAGAGTTGGGATTAGCACCTAAATGAAGACCCAAATAAGTAAGAGGCCACTCAAGAATAGTACAGTAAGCTAAATTAGCGAATACCTCAAGGCCATCTTATCTGACATTCAATACCACAACCCACTTTTAGACATGTTAACCCTTAATCCCATAAAATAAGTAAGATTAAATTTCACACAATTATTCTCAAGAAAGAGAAGGATATCATAAGCAAATTGAAGATGGGGAAACCACGACCTTATGACTTCCCACCTTAAGGCCCTAAATCTCATCAAGGCTTTGAGCGTGTCTCAATAAATGACCTTAACATGTCAACAATTAGAGTAAAGAGAAAAAGGGGATGCGGTACCCCTTGTCTCAACCCCCAGAGAATCATTAAAAACCATTCCTCGATTGACCATTCACAATGTTGGACATAGTTACCAAGGATAAACCCCTTTAACCCATTCCCTTCACTCCTCTCGAAACCCCTTCCTAGCCATCACATGATCCAAAAACTCCCAACTCTCCATGTCGTGGGATTTTCAAAATCCAATTTAAATAAAACACCCTTTCGTCCCCTCCTATTCACATTCTCCACATTTCATTAGTGACCAAAACTGTATCTAAATCTATCTATCCTTGATAAAGGTAGATTGCTCCAATGTAATTGTACTCCCAAACGCCTCTTCGAGCCTCTAACGCAAAACCTTAGCTAGAATTTTATAAAGGCCAATAACCAAGCTGATTGACCTAAAGTCTCACACTTTTTTAGACTGCTTTTTTCTTAGGAATAAGGGCAATAAAAGTAGAATTAACACTCTTCCCCACCACCCTATTCCAATGAAACTCATGAAAGAAATCCATAATATCCTCCTGGATAACCTACCAACCATTTTGAAAAAAAACCCCTAGTAACGCCATCAGGTATTGGAGCCATGGAGCTAGTCTGCTCCAATTGGGCTTCAATCAAAGCCCTCTATGATCAAACTATGCTCATGTCTTTCAGTGTACAAACTCCTAAAAAAGTTCGCAATCTCCTTCCAAATATGTTTAAAGTCAAATCACTGCATCTCTTGAATTTATCTTCAATTCTTTAATAAAGTTTTCTCTCTCTCTCTCCCATTGGCCACCACCCTATGGAACAACTTTGTATTACAATCCCCTTCCCTTACCCACTCAACTCTAGACTTCTCTCCCCATCTAACACTTTCCTGAAAAAGGACCATATCCAATTTGTTTCGAAGTTGACCCTTTGGTCCCTTTCTAGCCCTATCCTCATTATTGGCCAAACCACACTCTTCCCATCTATACAAGCACTCAATTTCATCCAAAATCATTTTCTTTTTGTCTTTCAAATCACCAAAATCATCTCTATTCCATACTTTTTCACCAACTTCAATTTTTTTTCATAAATTTAAACCTTGCTCAGCCCTAGACATTGTCCCCTCTCCACAAGTCTTAATGCACTCCCAAAAGAAGCATGCATCAACCACATATTTTGAAATTTGACTAGGGTGGGACCCCATTTTATGGGATTAGCATCCAGCAACATGAAAAAGTGGTTTGAAGTCGGCCTGACAAGGATCCCTCGAGTGACATTGGGAAAAAAAAATCTTCTTAATCATTTGTAAACAGTAAATGATCAATATGAGAAGACAATTTCCTACCTCTTGAATCCACCCAAGTAAAATGACCATTCTTCACATTAATATCGCTAAGTTCACCATCCTAAATGAAAGAGCTAACAATCTTATATTACTAGTCATACCGCACCCCCTAGTGTAATGGGCTGAATTTTTCACACCTTTGTGAAAGGACCGTGCTGCACTAGCTAAAGCCCTCTTGTTTAACTATTCAGTCTAGCATTTACCACAATTCATCAATAGAACACTTTCATTGTCGTTCAAGCAAATATAAGCAGAAGCAATAAGCAACTTATGAAAGCAATGACACTTAAGTAGTAAACATTGAAGCAACATAATTCATTATCAACACCTTCGTTAACATGTGTCTAGCGAGAGGTGCAAGTAGGCTAAATACGTTTACAATAGCTAGTGAGTTTTACAAGTTGATAAACACTTACCCTCACCTGAAGAGCTTTCTATGCCATTCTTACTCTGGCACTAAGAAACATCAATATGACCGAGGAGTCATACTCCCCTTTTAGCCTAGGGAAAAACTATTTCTGAAAAATAACCCTACACTAGTATTAAACCCATTCAAATGTACGAGAAAGCGATCATAGGCAAGCATAATGCCTTGAACAAGCTTGGCTCGTGACGCTCCCCCACTTATGCGGTCAACGTCTTCGTAGACTTTGACACTAGGTACACTTCAAATTTGTCGACAAATAGTTGCATATATTCCGCAAAAACCCAAATTCTTTGTCGCCAAGACCTTTCCACTTCACTAAGAACTCCTACTGCTTCTTCCTTGAGGATGTGAACTCTTTGTCTACAAGGATGTCTTTAATTTTTTGTATTTTGGGTTGCACTGTCTTCAATTATGCTCTGGTTGACTGACTGCTTCTTGGATCTTTGGTGTTGGCGTTGAACGGATGCACTTTCATCCAAACCAGAGGGCCAATTTTGTAAGAGGGCCTTCCCAACTTTGGCCAAGATGGAGACTGGTCAGTCTGGTGCTTCATATTTACGAAGTAGTCTCCTATCTCGTCCCGTAGTGACTTCATCTGTTTAGGATTGAGCTTAAAATGCACCAAGTAGGTGACGTGCTGTGGTCTTCTTTCTTGATCTGCCCACTTTTCATCTGCTTAGAAGCTTTCTCCAAGTAGGCTCGGGCAATCTATGCATTTTGTCTCCATTCTTTGGTAAAGATGTACACTCTAGGACTCTTTCCTTTGTACGACTCATCCACGGTGTGCCGTAACAGCGACTGCTGGCTTGTAACAAGCTCAAAAGGACTCTTATTGGTTGTTGAGCTCTTTTGGGCATTGAAATAAAACTGAGCCACATATAGTACTTGCACCCAATTCTTCTTGTTGGCGTTGATGAATGGCGCAAGCACTCTTCTAGTAGCCCATTGAATCTCTTTGTTTGTCCATCTGTTTGTGGATGGTAGCTCGAAGAGATGTCAAGTTGTGAACCGAGGATTCTAAAAAGTTATGTCCAAAAGTTGCCGATGATACTTGAATCTCGATCATTGACAATATCTTGGGACACAATACTTCACAATATTCTTAAAAAATAGTTCTGTCGTTTCCTTTGATGAACAATACTTCGGTACGGGTATAAACGTACTGTACTTCAAAAACCTGTCTATAACTACCAGTATAGACCCTACATCTCCCACTCTGGACTGGTTGGTGATGAAATCTAGTGAGTCACTTTTCCACGGTCTGGATGGTACTGGTAGGGGCTCCAGCAGCCCTGCAATCTTCTTCTGCTCCACCTTGTCTTGTTGGCAGGTGAGACAAGTCTGGGTCTAATCAACCACATCATCACGATTGTGATGCCAATAATACCTCTATTTTAGTAATGCTAAAGTGAGCTGCCATCTTGGATGTCCGACCCACATGGTATCATGACACTCTCTCAGCAGTGTCTTCCTCAAATCTCTAGCTTGTGGTACAAATAGCCGTCTATCATAGATCATCAGCAGTCCATTTTCCATCCAAAACTGGCGCGTTTTTCCCTCTTCTATCAGCTTCATAAGGTTCTGCCCAACTGAATCTTTGGTTAAATTGTCCTTGATACGCTCCCACATCATTGTGGTAATAGTACTCAGCGTCAAGTGTGTTATCATCTGTAAGGCCGCTAGCGCGGCCTTCCTGTTCATTACATTAGCAACTTGGTTCACCCGCCCCACCTTGTGTTCAAATGAGAAATCAAATTCTGCCAAAAATTCCTGTCATCGCCCCTACTTGGGTGACAACTTCAGTTGTGTGAAGACATGGCTAACACTCAAGTTATCTGTTTTGACCACGAACCTTCCCAAAGTAGATAATGCCTCCACACACGGAGACAATGGATCACCGCTAGCATCTGCTAAGCTGTGTACTTTCTTTCCACTTCACTAAGCTTACGATTCTCATATGCAACCAAATGTCACTCTTGTAACAAGACTCCTCCAAGGGCGTAGTCTGATGCATCTGTTTGTACCTTGAAGGGTTTCATGGTGTCTGGAAGAGGCAAGTACCAGATTTCTTATCATGGCATCCTTCAAGTCATCAAAGGCTTCCTAACACTTCTCTATCCAGTTCCACCCCTGATCCTTTTTCAATAGTTCTGTCAAAGGAGCAGTTCTCCTTGAGTACCCCTCTATGAACTTCCTATAATAGTTGGCAAGACCAAGAAAGGAACACAACTTCTTCACTGTCGTTGGGATCTTCCATTCTTGAACAGCTCTTACCTTCTCCATATCCATCCTGATATAACCTTGGTCAATGACATGAATAAGGAATTTGATACTCCGTTGAGTGAAAGAGAACTTCTCTTTCTTCACATACAACTTGTTCTCCTTCAACCTGTTGAACACCTTCCTAGATGCTGTTTATGTTTCTCCGGAGTGGAACTATAGACAACAATATCATCCAAGTACACAATGACAAACTTGTCAAGGTACTCACGAAATACCTGGTTCATCAAAGTACAGAATGTTGCAGGTGCATTTTTTAACTCAAATGGCATAACCAAGAACTCATATGCCCCATACCGCGTCACACAAGTTTTTCTTCACATACAAGTTCTCCTTCAACCTATTGAACACCTTCCTAGATGCTGTTTATGTTTCTCCTGAGTGGAACTGTAGACAACAATATCATCCAAGTACACAACAACAAACTTGTCAAGGTACTCACGAAATACCTGGTTCATCAAGGTACAGAATCTAGCAGGTGCATTTTTCAACTCAAATGGCATAACCAAGAACTCATATGCCCCATACTGTGTCACACAAGTTTGTCTTCGGCTCATTCCCATCACAATTCTCACCTGATAGTAGCTTGACCTCAAGTCAAGTATAGTGAAGTACTTGGCATGGCTTAGTTGATCAAATAGATCGACAATCAACGGAATAGGATACTTGTTGCGCACTGTCACCTTGTTGAGCGTGCGGTAGTTTATGCACATCTGCATGCTCCCATCATGTTTCCTTTGAAACAACACTAGTGCTCTAAATGGTGCTTTGGAAGGGCGAATATATCTCGCTTCCAACAAATCATCAAAGTTGTTTTCTCAACTGTGCTTGCTCTAGAGGTTCCATCCGATATGGTCTCTTAGCAGGTGGTTTCACTCTTGGGAACAACTCGATCTCATGCTCCACACCCTGTTGTGTAGGCAAATTGTGAGGCCGCTTATCTGACATCACCTCCTTATACTCATCCAACATAGCTTGGATGGTCGTAGGCACCAGCTCTTGGCCTACTTCTTCCTCTACCACCACCGTGGCGAGATATGTATGTTCACCCCTTCTCAATCTCTTCTTGAGTTGCATGGATGAAAGGAACTTCTCATCGTCTCCTTTTTTTGCAACGACTTGTACCATGCAAGGGTGATCTCCCATTGCAAGAACCATCACATTCATCTTTGTAGTTAGATTAGCTATTTGAGCTTGCAAGGTCTACACGATGTGGTGAAAGTCCTTTGAAATTTCCACCATCGAACTTTGTTAATGCTTTTGTGATCCCTCCAATTCTTTAGCACATTCCGTTAGTTGGGCAAACTCTACAGCCACATTGTTGGCTGCCGTCTCAGCCTTCAAAAATGCTACATTACCTTGAGGTTTTCCAAAAAGACACAAACCTCTCATAAAAAAACTTATCTTTTTACAAAATACAAGGGGGAGGTTTGTGTTTTTTTGGCAAACCTTAGGAGAGGTTCTTGGAATTCTTGAAACCTCAGGGGAGGTCCCTATAATTTTTGAAATCTCAGGGAAGGTCATTGTCTTTTTGCCAATTCTCAGGGGAGGTCAATGTCTTTTGCCCTATTATTTAAGACACTATATAGAATATAGAAAAAAAAAATACTGTTCTTAACTAAATTATATCAGTGTTTTAAAAGGCAAAGGTGCAAGGCTAGGTATTTTACCCCAAATAAGGCGAGGCATTAGCCTTTTAAAGTTTAATTTTTTTTTAAATAATGTGAATTAATTCTTGAGCAGTGAAAAGGCTGAAGCAAATCCAGTAGTTCAATTTAGATCACTTTTGGGGAAATAAAAAAAGTAATGGACTGGGGTGTGATGCATGTAACAATGCACCTACACCCCCTGCCATTTCTTTTTGGTTGATCAACTGGTCAAAAGGACACACAACACGCTTAAACTTCTAAGGCTATGGAATATGGTGGCAAATGACATAGCATACCCCACCTACACACATGCGTGCACACATGTATATAACATTGGGGAAGAATTAATCATGAAAAATACAAACGTATGAACATTAGGACTTGACTCCATACCAGCAAGAGAGATGTTTCGGTTTGGATCTCAATGATGTGGGTCTCATACTTCATTAGGCATTCCGAAACTTATGTACATAGCATGTGTCTGTGTTTAGACTTGGCAAAGCGGATTGGATTAGATAATTTGCGGCGGATTAGGCAGAATTTCTAGTGAGCAAATTATCTCCACATCTCACTCAATTAAGTGGCAATTCAGATTGTATAACCTAATGCTTTGGTGGATAATCTGTTATCCCTAAGAAATTTTTTCCTAATTTGATCTCTAATTTTTTTGTCACAGAATAATTGAAGTTTATTTGAATTTATAAATAGAAAACATAATTTTTCTAAAGCTATAGTCATAAAAGTAAACATCTAAATTTAAATAGAAAGCATAACTATTCTTAAAGCGTAATTCTAAAAAATTGACAAAAATCCACAATTCAAAATGTAAATTTCCATATAAATTTAAATGTAGAGACAATAACTGCTCTAAAAATTAATTCTTAAACAACTTCATCAATGAATCTTTCTCAATAATTTAAACCATAAGTCTATAACCAATTGTAGTGTTTTGATTCATCACATCAATAGCATCCACCATAGACCCTGCAAAGTGGATTGAATTGGATTATCCATGGTAGATTAGTCAGATAATTGGATTAGCAAATTGCAATTCTCATCCTTTTAACGTGCGGGCTGAATACGAGTTAGTTTAGCAGATCGAATTTGGTTAGAACTCAGAATTAACAGATTTTTATCCATTTTGCTACGTCTGTGCTTGTGTATGTGGATGCGTATATAGACCTATGGGTAAGATGAGCTTCTTGAAAAGCTGAGGCCGCTTAATAGAAACAATGCATCTAATAATACTGGACAAAAGGTGACCAATGAAGAAACATGGTTTCAAGCCCATGTCATCAATGAGATGGATCAAAAAGGTTTGCATTATCACTAGCAGTGCCGGAAAAGTTCTAGTCAAAGACTAGGACCCATAAAGGATAGAAGGATTTTGCCCTATAGTGTTTGTTTTGCTCTGAACCTGTGTGACAGAAAGATAGTTTCTTTCTCGCTGCCCATCATTCTGGCCTTCTTGGCTGCCCCAACACTCATCTCATCAACTACCACCATCCTTTGTGTGTGTGTGTGTGTGTGTGTGTGTGTGAGAGAGAGAGAGAGAGAGAGAGAGAGAGAGAGAGAGAGAGAGAGAGAGAGAGAGAGAGAGACCCATCAAAGGAGCTCGCTGAAGATACCGAAGAAGATTGACAGAGGGATGCAATACTTCTCAAAGGGAGGGGGTCTTTGATTCTTCGTTCAGAGAAGTAGGCAGTTGTGCCTTATTTAATAGGTTCTTTAATTTTTGTATCTTATTAAAATGAATTAATGGTTGGTCCCAAAGGTGCATCATTCTTCCTGAAGGCATTAAAAATATGGTTGGCATACTCTCCAACCCAAGGATTTGATGACAAGGCTGGGATGATTGGGTTCTTTGGGTAGATCTAGATAAAAATGCCCCATAAGAAGTGGTAGTGGACAATGTTGGATCGTCCATTGTGACAAGATCTAACAATCCAATATTTTGAAGAAGGGAAATTAATGGAATTTTTTGTTCTTGAAACATCAGCCTTGTGACAATATGACACTTTGCAATATCAAGTTGCATATGGAAATTGCTTAAGGGGAGTTTGGCATCCCTGCCAAAAATTATGAAAAAAAAAAAAAACCATAAATGAAAACTAAAAACTAACTAAAACCAGCGACCTATTTCTAAAACTAAAAGAGATTAAAAGGTTGATTGAACAGATGATCCTTTTTGTCTTGAATCAAATAACAATTAAAAAGTATGATTAAAATTATAAAATTTTAAAATTACGAATTAAAAAAAAATATTAGCATAAAATAAAAAAACTAAAATTATTTTGCCTAATTATTGCTTTTCAAAACTCACTTTTTAGTGCTACAATAAAAATCTTGTTGTACATGATTATTGAAAAAACGTAAAAATATTTTAACATGATTTTATTATCCTTTTTCAAAATTGTAAAGATTTTATGGATATTTTATTTTAATTATGTTTTAAATGCACATGGTTATTTTAATTTTAATTAAAAATCATGCATAAAATGAATGGTTCAATTTACAAAATTTAATTCTAGATATTAGAGTCGGGTTGTTAAAACAATTGAAAACCATAAGATTCAATTTTCAGTTTTGTCAAAAATAACTGAAAAATGAAAACAAAAACATAAAATGGCAACGTAAACAAACGAGTTGTCATAATTTGTTTCTTCACTGTACAGAAACGAAAACAGAAATGATACCAAACAGACCCTTAGTATAATAGTGAAAGTAGAGGATGTAGGAAGAGGCACACTGTACCTTAGTTAAATTATGAGTAAGGGAATGCTGAGTAATGAGAGCAAAGGCTAGGATAGTAACAATACTGGGGGCAACAGCTAAGGCAGAGTGGTCATGGAAGATGGAAGGGTTCTTGTGGCTTCTGGAAGTAGGGGAAGAAGTTAGGGCAGTGACATAGTCTTCATGACCTTCATTCATTGTGAGATCAATGAAGGAAAAGGACCAAGAGGTCAAGCCCCTGGCAGAAGTTAAGGTTGATGGGCAGAGCTTGTACCTACATGTTGCAATGACACACCAAAAGGTGGAGGAAAGGATAAAAAGGAGACGGTGAGATGGCTGGTGGCAAGGCGCAACTGTGTGCATGGTGTGTGCTTGTGTGAGGAAATTGTTGGCAGGGAAGAACGTTAGGGTTTGGGAGAGGAGGGAAGGAAAAAAAATTGGGTTACTGGCTTTCGAGTAGAGGTCCTTTTTATAAGTAGGGGATCAAGTTGCCCAGCTTATGTTGGGTTGGCTCAATGGAGATTTGAGCTCAATTTTGTGTGATAAAATTTTGCAAGGGCATTACACACACAAAGAAACTCTTTTATTTTGAAGAAAATCAAATATTTTTTTTGGAAAATACCCCTACTAAAAAACCAACTTTGTTGGAAAGTTTACTCTTTTTTTTTACCAAACATAGATCTAGATTGACATTTGCAAGCTTAAAAAACATTCTTCTTTAGAGCAAGGAAAAATAAAATTGAGGCATGTGGTCTGCAGGCGTATGAATTTTCATAAGGGCATAAACATTAGAGCACTTTGTCTTGTGAATATTTCCATTTTGATCCCATTGATAAACTAAGAGGAAAAACTGTGTCATTCAAAGGGATTGCCCCTTGCCGAGATCAAGTCAGTATTTGCATAATGGTTTAGTGAAAGTATCTAATTATGCATGTGTATCAACAAATTTTAATTTTTTTCTTGCCTTTTTGAAGATGGTCCCTAATGCAGCAAAGCAGATTTCAATGTGTTTTGTGAGAGCATTGAATGGCGGATTTTTCACTAATCCTTTTGCATTAGTATTGTCATATAATATATAGATACGGTTAACATGCAATTCAAGGTCTTGTACTTGGTGTTTGATTTAGAGTAGTTATGCACAGCAACTGCCTGCTGTAACATATTTGGCTTTTGACATAGAAGTTGTGACAGAGGCCTGTACTTCACTATATGAAGAAACTATTGACTTGCCAAGAAGTGACATCCACATTGGAGGTCAATGGGTTCTACTTTCTATATATGTGCGAAATTCTAATTGCCGCCAGGGAACCTACTTCCTTGGAGCCCAAAATCTAGAGTTTTGGTACGCAAGGACCTGAGAAAGGGTGCTCCAATGTGGACTTCTCAAAATGCAAAAGTTGAACTCATACTAACTAGTGTGCAAGTTAGTTTCTTGGTCCTTGTTTTTTTTGGCGTGGTAAGAAGCAACCTCTGTTCAACATCTGTGGTGGAGGCAGAATATTTTTCAGTAGGTAGTTGCTGTACACAATGACTGGACCAAACACCAATTAGAAGACTTTGGATTGCATATTAATCACTTCTGTGTGATGACAATAGTGCAATAATTTTCATGACAAATTCCACTCATCATTAAACACATTGAAATAGGGTGTCGCTTCATTAAGCATTGTGTTTGAAAAAGTATTTTAAATTTAGTATTTGTTGATGCAGGGCACAAATTAGCTGATATTTTCACTAAACTATTGTGTGCTGAGAAGTTTTGTATTATTCAACATGATCTTGGCATGTGCAATTCCTTTGGACGATATGCATTTCCCTTCCTCTCTAGCTGATTCGTCTCCTCTCTCATTTATGGAATATCTCATGATCAATTAGGAGGGAGATCACAATGGAAATGAGCATGAAACAAAGTGGTCTAATTTCGTGCCTTGCTCATTATTTTTCTTTGGCTTAAAAAAAAAAATTTGTTTGCTGATGCTTGCATAATTTGATCTTGATTGTTTGCAGCATGTTTTTTAAAGGAATTCTTTCCAGCAAAATTAGTTTCTAAACTTCATCATCACCATGGTTTTAAATAAAGGCCGCGATCGTTACGTAACGGCGTTACGTAACGGTTTTTTGGGTTACTAATACCATTACACACCGCGAAATTGGTGGGAAGAAAAATCACAGCCGTAGTGGCCGTTACGGACTGCGACCGTTATGTAAAGGCCACTACGGCCGTTACGTAACCGCTACAAGATTGTTACACCAAAGAATTCTTTTATTTTTTACTTTTTTTTCTCACTTTTTCCCGCTTTTCATATATCATTCTCAATATACCTAATGGCAAGAGAGGGAAAAGATTATAACGAGGATGACAATGATACAAAATTTAATATTTCTTTAAATACTAACAATAGATGCATTAATTAACAATTTGAAAATGCTTACTTGTTAAGAAAATATTTTATTTTGATAATATTAGTAATGTGATATTTATGTTCTATATTTTTCAACTTCAACCTTCTTTCTTTTCTAGCTATTTTATATTTGTATTATTCGTATGTCTTTTGTGTCTAATAAATTAATGGAGTGTATAATGTATTTTATTTTATTAATTAATTTAGCACACATAAGAATTTATCATAGATAAGAACAATGAGAAGCATAAATACACACACACGTAATTTTTCTATCAATGGTGGTTTAAAACAAATGTAAACTTGTTGCCCTTACCAAATAACTTAGTTACACGAACTAAAAGATCCAAAATACACTAGAACTCTTTCTAAGAAGGGCTAAAAGTTTAAAACATGCAAGTATGCTAGTATGCACAAGGTTGTGCGTGCTTCAAAAAAATTCACAGCCGTTACACCTGCTTCCCGTTATGTAACATCCGCTACTCCCACTTCCTGTTACACTCATTACCGTTACGTTACGCTACCCGCTACCGCGATTTGAAACCATGATCATCACCATGACACTCAATGAGGAATTTCTAACCTCTGTTTTCATTTCAGCAACCTGTTGGAATTGTTGGTACTACACCCTGTTTTTGTTTTAATAAACATGAATTTTTGAAGTTTATCTCATAATCCTTCCTTAAAAAAAGTCCCTTGAATGCCAACTTTCACAGTTAAGTGGTGAATTTTTCCCTGCATCATTGGTGCTTTGAAGGGGCCACAACGATTGCATCACCAAAGAAGACTCAAACCTCATGCTACACACTTCACAGGCAGCCCTTAAATTTTTGTATATTGTGCACCACACAAAGTCCTTTAGACATTACACGTACTTGTCTCCTGTATGGTAACTGGTAATGCATGGTGCTGACTGCCAAAGTCAAACTTCGAAGTTAAGATGTCTATTCGGAGGATGAAATTAGTTGGGGCATTTGCGACAAAAACGTCAACAACTAGCAACACTTGACCAACATGCTTTTTAAAGCATGGGACCCGTGGTTGGAAGAAGAAATCCACCATTGCGCCAGTTACTGTTAACATGCCCTCCCCTGGAAACTCTGATGATGAAAGCCATTGAGACCCACTGACTGTCTCTCTGACAAAGTGAACACTACTACTTCAAGGTTAGATGCCATCAAAGATCATATGAGGTTTCCTGCTCCATCATTCCTCATCCTCTTCTCACTGAATGGTTGGTTATGATTCTATGGCTTCAATGTTCCTCCCTATGGCCGCTCCTTTGAACACTCATAACTTTCTTTCGCTTTATTGCATTCTCCTTTTGGAGAATTCTACTATGCCACCAACTTTTTTCTTGGGGACATTCATTTGTACTGTAGTTGCTATTATTACTGCACTTTTCCTAAGCATGTTTTGAATATCATTGCTCTATTGTATAGGCTTTCAAAATAGAATTTATTAAATCTTATTTTGCATCATAAATGCTACATAAAATAAATAGGTGAACCCGCTAATTCTTACCTTATTCCCATCTAAGCTTGTTCGAATGAATTTTACCTAGCATTATGGAATCTCTATAGTCTCTACTGTAAATTGCTCTCTTGGTGAACCTCTTATATTTTGATATGTCCCCAAATTTAAATGCTTCCATTAGTTGAATTATTCTTTTAGTGAATCCACTCTTTTTTAATCATGCCCCATTCTATCATCTATGGCTGGTTGTCTCTAAAGTTGTGTAACAGTAAAAAATGCTCCCTTTGACTGAACTTTAAAATTACTGTTGTCTTGGTGAATCTCACCTATTTTGACTACATCCAATTGTAATATCTATGTTTGGTTGTCTCTGAAGTCACATAATGACAAATGATTCCCGTTGTTATTAAGTTCAAATTAAGTTTGACCTTTAAAATTCTTTTACTGAGCCTGTATTTCTCATTAATTTAAACTAGTTTCCACAATATGCTATTTAATTTTCTTCTTATATTTATATTGAGATTTTTTTTTTCTTTGACGAAATCATGTAATCAATTGATATTTATAGAGATTTGATTCTCTAATTTCTTTAATCAAAGAAAATTCAAATTCTATCCTTTCAGAAGATGGAATAAATACAGTATTTTAGAGTCCACAACACCAATTAACAACTACCCTCCATCAGAAGAACTACCAGTTGCATACATGGAGGAAGGTTATTTGTGCTGAAGGTGCATTTTTCTGTCAGCTCCATTCTTGCAGCACAGCGAGCATGTTCATGAGCCTGCCTGACTACTAGACCTGAGGGAGAAGGAGAAAGAAGAACAAGCAGTACAATTCCTGAGACAAATAATATCTTGGATAAGGGACATACTGCCCCAATGCCCTTGGCAGTGTCAACTATTAATGGAATCAATTACTACTTTTGCATTTCCATCAAAAAAACCCTTGAGGTGGACCATGTAACCGCCAGATAAAACAGAAAAACTCTCCACAAAGATGGTGCTGTCAGAGTGGCGGGAAGAGTTAAGCCATGAGGAGGCAGACCCAGATGGTTTCTCACAGCACAAGCTGCAAAATTTCTACCATTCAAAAATTGTAGCATCAAAGTTTTAATCCGATCTTGTTGGGGGACCAACCCAAGTAGGGGATGAGATATTGGAACATCCTAATTAGAGATGCAATATTGGAAACACTGGGTTGAGAAGATCTACCTTCTGTAACAGCTCTTAAGCAGATACTGTATGCTTTCCTAGTTTAATACCCAGTTGTGGTTCAACTCTACATTCTCAAAAACTCATTTGTTTCTTGCACTCCGGATTTTATTAGAAAGAACTACTGCAAGTGTTGGCACCATATACAAATCTTGAGACACAAATTTCTCATCTCGCGCCATCCTGTGTCAAGGTGTCAGATCCCATGGTATGCGCATTGCAACAGCAAGAAGAAGGAAGTCATCAAACTCCAATTCCTCAATGTGGAAAAAATCACAAGGATTAAATTGTCCAGCTAGCCTGTTCAATGGGCTTCCATATTCTACTTCATCGGTTCTAACACCTCAGCACATTATCTTAACTATTTGACAATCGGAAAGTAGTTGTTTAGATGTTTCTTTTTACAACATGGTGCATAATTGGGGTCAATGCTTTCAATTCTCTTAGGAGTAGCCTTTGTAGGTAGGGCATCTGTAGGAAAATCCTCCAAAAAAGGCCGTAGTATTTTGTGGATTTTGGATCCCCAAATCTTCTTCCATGGAAAATGTGAATTTGGTTGAATCATCCGTTCAATCAGTGAATAGTTGATTTGCTGACTTGATTGAGAATTTTCTGGGGTTTTTCTTGTCCAGACTGGTATATCTACGGACAACATCTGAGGCGAATGCTTTTAATCTATTTTACCTCTTGCTGTTCAAAAAATCTGATTAATGGAGTCCTTCCATGCGTTGCTTTGACAAATTGAACAGTGGAGCTTAACGACCATTTCAGAGGCTTATATATGGTGCTGGATGTTTGAGCGCAGGACGTATCCATTAAGATTTGATTAAAAATGAATGACCTAACTTGAAGATAGGTTTCTCCCTCTATTTATAATACAAATTTTAATACATTCTAATGACAATAATATCCTTACTAACTCTCACTAATTAACATACTAACACACTCAATAATAATAATAATACTAAAAGATATATATAACCTAGCACTCCCCCTCAAGCTGGAGCATAAATGTCATAAGTTCCTAGCTTATTACAAATGAATCTAACCCTCCAATGCTTTGGTAAACAAATCCACAAGATGCATGTCTGACTTCACATAAGCGGTTGTAATGAGCTTCTGCACAAGTTTCTTCCAAATAATGTGGCAATCAACTTCAATGTGCTTCATCCGCTCATAAAAGACCGGATTGGAGGCAATGTGAAGTGCAACTTGATTATCACAGATTAACTTCATGGGCTGAGAATGCGGAAAATCCAATTCTTCCAACATGTTCTTCAACCAGACAAGTTCATAGGCAGTGTGAGTCATTGCCCTATATTCTGATTCAACACTTGACCTTGCCACGACAGTTTGTTTCTTAATATTTCAATAAACCAAATTACCACCAACCAAGATATAATACCCGGTGGTGGATCTCCACTCGGAAGGCGATCCAGCCAAATCAGCATCTGTATATCCATGGATATAAGTGTGACCTTGATCACGATATAAAAGACCTCTCCTAGGTATACCTTTGAGATATCTCAAGATGCAAATTATTGCGTCCCAATGACATGTCCACGAAGAATATAGAAATTGACTCACAACACTCGTTGCAAAAGATATATTCGGCTGAGTAACTGTAAGATAATTCAACTTTCCAACAAATCTCTGATATTGTCCTGGATTAGGTAGCAAATCATCCATATCCGACATTAACTTGCTATTAGGATCCATGGGTGTATCAACCGATTTAGACCCCAACAAGCTAGTTTCATCTAACAGACCAAGAAGGTACTTCCTTTGTGACACAATAGTTCCAATACAAGATGTCGATACTTCTATACCCAAGAAATACTTCAACGGTCCCAAATCTTTGGTCTGAAATTTAGTCTGTAGAAAAAGTTTGAGACTTTGAATATGTTTGTCATCATCACCTGTAATAACAATATCATCCATATAAACAACAAGAAGGATCTTACTTGATGAAATATGATGATAAAACACGGAATGATCCACAACACCGTCGAAGACCAAACTCATTTACTACAGCATTGAAACGGCCAAACCATGCTCTAGGAGACTGTTTTAAACCATATAAATCCTTTTTGATCTAACACACTAAGCCTGATTCCTCCTAAGCAACAAACCCAAATGATTGCTCCATATAAACCTCCTCCTCAAGGTCACCATGCAAGAAGACATTTTTTATATCTAACTGATGTCAAGGCCAATGACAAGTAGTAGCCAAGGAGATGAACAGACGTACTAATGTAAGTTTGGCAACCGGAGAAAAAGTATTAGAATAATTCGGACCATTCAATTGAGTGTATTCCTTAGCAGCAAGACGAGCCTTTAGACGAGCCATAAAATCATTAGTGTTGACTTTTACAGTGTTAACCCAACAATAACCAACCACAGACTTGTCAGGAGGAAGAGGTACCAAGTCCCAAGTATCATTGTCATGTAAAGCAATCATCTCTTCAACCATAGCATCCCTCCACCTTGAATGGGCTAAGGCTTCCAAAGCAGATTTAGGAAGGGTAGTAGATGACAAAGTAGTGACAAAACAATAATAGGAGGATGATAAGGAGTCATAAGAAACATAGTTGGAAATAGGGTGTTGAGTACGTTTGCGTTTATCTTTCTGAACAACAATAGGAGGATGAACATCATAGGAAGTATGATCGACAAACAAGGAAACCAAAGGCATGGTAGTAAAAGCTAGAGGGAACTCTCTTCCTTAGAGCCGCCGTCGTGAATACACCTACAAGTTAGGAGGATCAAGGCAATGAGAAGGACTCAAACTACATGGAGACTCAGATGGTTGGTTGGGCAAGGACAGCGACGTAGAATCTGGAATATTAGGCAAAGGAAGAGACTTATTGAGCTCAGAAATGCTCAATGACTGAGTATAGTAAGGTGTAGGCTCAAAGAAGGTAGCATCGGTAGAAACAAAGAAGCAATGCAACACAAAACTCTAACAACGATATCCCTTTTGAGTATACAAGTAGTCCAAAAAGACACATTTTATAGCATGAGGATCCAACTTATCCACCTTAGGAGTTAGTTGATGAACAAAGGACACACCCAAATATACGAGGAGGAAGAGAAAATAATGGTGAATTAGGAAAGAAAATGGAGTAGGGAATTTTACCCCTAAGAGCATAGGGTGACATTCTGTTGATTAGATAACAATTAGTAAGTACAACATCACTCCGAAACACTTTAGGTACATGCATTTGATAAAGTAAAGTGCGAGTGATTTCAAGATGTCTATTTTCCCGCTCCGCAACCCCATTTTGTTGAGGAGCGTGGGCACAAAATGAGTGATGAACAATATCAAACTGAGTCATTTAAATAGTGAATTGTGCATTGAAAAACTCTTTAGCATTATCACTTTGAAGTATTCGAATTGTCAAACCAAATTGAGTCTTTATTTCAGAACAACAACAACAAGCCTTAAGTCCCACTCGATGGGGTTGGCTACATGGATCCTTTTCCTTCAATTCACCCGATCCAGAGTATTTTTCTCAATTAGATTAAGGGCTATTAAATCCTTCCTCACTACCTCATTCCAAGTAATTTTATGCCTGTCCCTACTCCTTTTCATGCTAGAAACCATAATTTGCTCACTCCTCAAAAATGCTCTACTAGGTCTGCATTTTAAATGCTCAAACCATTTAAGTCGCCCCTCCCTTATCTTATTTTCAATCGATGCAATGCCTAAATTTTTGTGTATATGTTTATTTCTTGCCTTTTCTTTTAATGTTGTTAAACAACTCATCCACCTTAGGTATGCAACTCAACAACTTTCATTCTTTGTATATGTTGTTTCTTAGTTGCCCAACATTTTGAACCATAAAGCATAGCTGGCCTTATAGCCGTCTTGTAAACTTGTCCTTTTAATTTTAAGGGTATTCTACGATCCCACAACACACCTATGCACTCCATTTTACCGAACTTATCTTAATTCTATGTACTACATCTTCTTCAATTTCCCCTTCACCTTGCATAATAGATCTAAGATATCTCAATCTATCAATGTTATTAATCTCTTGATTATCCAGTTTAATCTTCTTTCTGTTGCTACTCCTTACATTACTGAAATTACATTTCATATAATTATTCCTACTTATTCTAAACCCTTTACACTCTAATGTGACTTTCCAAAGTTCTAGCTTAGATTCCACTCTGCTCTTACTATCATCAATCAACACAATATCATCTGCAAACAACATACACCAAGGGATCTCATGTTGGATATTCCTAGTAATTTCATCAATTACTAAAGTAAAAAGACAATGACTCAAAGTAGAACCTTGATGAACACTTGTTGAGATTGGGAACTCTCTAGACTCTCCTCCTACGGTCTTGACGCTAGTCACTACTTTATTATACATATCCTTAATGATCTCTGTATATTTACTACAAACTTCATTCTTTTCTACCCACCAAAACACATCCCTAGGTAGTCTATCATAAGCTTTCTCTATAACAATAAAAATCATATGCAAGTCCTTTTTTTTGAACTTTTTCATTAAACTTCTTAAAAGATAAATAATTTCTGTTGTTGATCCCCCAGGCATAAAAACAAATTGATTTTCTAAAATCTTTGTTTCTAATCTTATTCTATGTTCAATTACCCTTTCTCATAATTTCATTGTATGACTCATAATCTTAGTTTTATGATAGTTATTACAATTTTGAATGTCGCATTTGTTTTTTATGCAAAGGTTCTAACATACTTTTACTCTATTCTTCTGGCATTTTCTTGGTTGTTATAATATTATTGAATAGATTAGTTAACCAAATAATTCCTTTATCTCCTAAACATTTCCAAACTTCAATTGATATTTTATCTGGTACGGTAGATTTCTCACTTTTCATCTTTTTTAGTGTCATCTTAACTTCAAGGATTATAATTTTATGAATAAATCTTCTTTTTTTAATATTCTCTTCATTTGCCACTTCCAAGTTCAATCTTTCATTTTGGTTTTCATTGAACAACTTATCAAAGTATCTCTACCACCTTTCCTTCATGTCTTCTTCTCTAATTAAGACATTATCATTCTTGTCCCTTATACATTTCACAAAATCTAAATCTTTGCATTTTCTTTCTCTAGCTCAAGCAAGCCTTTATTTCATAACAAAAGACACAAAATACATGAAATAACTCAAAAACAATTTCATTAAATATAATCAAGTCATTCTTGAATAATCATCCATAAAGGTTACAAAGTACTGGAAACCCAACTTGAACACGACCCTACTAGGACCCCATACATCTGAATGAGCTAACATAAAAGGGCTTACAACTCGTTTATTGACCCGGGAAGCAAAAGAAACACGATGGTGCTTTCCCAACTGAGAAGACTTACAATCAAGACTAAACACAGACCTCAAACTAGGAACAAGACATTTTAACTTTTCCAATGATTACCCAAACAACAATGAATTTGGAAAGGTGTGGCAGTAGTAGTGCAGGCGGTAGAAGGAGATAGCAGCTCAAATAGAGTCCACTAACTTCACGCCCTCTGCCAATTGTCTTCCTCGTTTTCAAATCCTGAAAAATCACAGATCAGGGAAGAAAGTCACTGAACAATGCATGGATTTAGTAATTTTGCTAATGGACATAAGATTGAAAGGAAATTTGGGAATATATAAAACTGATGGAAGAGAAATAGAAGTGGGATTTACATTCCCAATTCCCTCGATTGCAGTAGTAGATCCATCAGCAAGCGTAACACATGGTAAATTTGCAGGATATTGAAGAGTGGAAAAAAAGCTAGGTATACCTGTGATATGATTAGTGGCAGCAGAGTCTATGATCAAAGGACTAGGACAAGAAGTATTGGATGATAGGCATATTGTGTGCTTACTTGATTGAGCAAGAGATGCAATGAGAAGAGAAGCTTCTTCTGACACTTGATACTGCTGGAACTTAGAATACTCTTCCTCTGACATAGAGACAATACTTTGCCCCCCACTCGACCCCAAAGGTGAGGAGTCAGTGGTGGCTGCATTGGCTGCCCCCAAAGGTGTGAAGCCAGTGGTGGCTGCATTAGCAACACAAGAAAGTCTGGTGCGAAGATCCCAACACTGCTCAAGACTATGATCATTTCGTCCACAATGAGTGCACTTGTGAGGAGCACCTCTGCCTCATCCATCCCTACCACTAAGACTACTCAAACCACCGCGATAACTTTTGCGATTGTTTGGTAGAGAACTAGAATCACTCTGTGTAGCGAAGGCTGTCCTCTCAGAGCTAGATGCAAGAATGGGAGAATGTGTGCTAAAGGAAGCACGAAGGACACGAGAATAGACATCATCAAATGATGGCAGCTCGACACTACTGAGTATCTGGGACTGAACTGCCTCAAACTCAGGTCTCAAGCCTGCTAGAATACGAAGAACTGTCATCTGCTCCCTCTGCTTCTGCATCTCACGAACGTCGGTAGTTATAGGTTGCATGACGTTAAGCTCCTCATGAATACGCTTCATCTCTCCAAGATAATCTGCAATGCTCCTACCTCCTTGTTGTAACTGAAAGTACTCCTGAGATAAATCATACATACGTTTAATGTTACTGGAGCAAAGAAGTTTGACATAATCCTCAATCTCCTTGCACGTATCTAGCTGCATACACATCCGTGCAATCTGTGGCTCCATTGAATTCCATAAGAGGAAAACAATCAAGGCATCTTCCTAAACCGACTCGTCTTTTCTCTTCTCATCAGAAGACTCGAATCGGAGCAGGTGGTTAGATTTCCTAATCCTGCTAAATAAATTTGAACAGCTTTAGACCATTGAACATAGTTCTTTCTATACAACTTTTGAGTTGTTATTTGCAGCAGCGATGTAGGAAACAAATTTTTGGGATTCCATCCCAACACTCACAAATCAGCAATCACACCAAAAACCAGAAGAACAATCGAAACTAATCGGGACAATCACAAACCATGTGAAGCACCGATACAATGATGGACGGGGTGAACAACTCACCGATGGATATAACGCTGCCACAGCACTCACAAACAGCAACCACACCAAAAACAAGAAGAACAATCAATAATTGGAACAATCACAAACCATGTGAAGCACCGACACAACCACAGGCAAGGTGAACAAATCACCAATGGATATAGCACTGCCACAACTGAACAACTGAACATACGAACGCTGCCACAGCTCCAAAAAAGTCATAAGGAAGCCTTCACAAAAATTAACGGAATATCGCGAGTGCATGGTTGAAAAAGGTTGAATTTTTTAGCAAAAAACTGGCCTAACAGCTTGATAATATAGTCTAAAGAAGGAATCAAACATGGCAGAGAAAAAAAAAAAAAAAAGTCGCCAGAACTGCTCTCACATGCTGGCGCGTGGCGTCGGCCCAGCCGGCGTTTGGCTGGCGCATGGGGGGCCCCTCCAGCTATGGGGTTTTGTGGAGTTGGTCGTCCCCTGCCCGGGGGGGTGATTATGGGTATATATGGTTGGTTTTGTGATTTAGTATGGGATTGAGGTGGATTAGGGAAGAACAGCTGTGGGAATAGTGTTTTCCAGCCACAGCTCAGGGAAATAAGGTTAGATAGGATCATGCTCTGATACCATGTTAAGATTTGATTAAAAATGAATGACCTGACTTGAAGATAGGTCTCTCCCTCTATTTATAATACAAATTTAAATACATTCTAATGACAACATTACCCTTATGAAGTCTCACTAATTAACATGCTAACACACTCAATAATAATAATACTAAAAGACATATATAACCTCTAACAATATCATTGCACGAAATTTATCCTACACTCAGTTTTGAGCTTCCTTAATTTTCTTATTCAATTCTGTTGTGCTTTATTATATTTTATCTATCATAGTGAAGCTCTTTTGTAATTGGACAAGAAGTCCTTGAGCTGAATTATTGCTTCTTTGTTTTTTTTATGTGTGAAATTTTGTTCTTGGGTGAGAGGATGTACAAGGATGGGTAGTCCATGCATCGGTGCAAGGCTAGATACCTCGTGTGTGACCGTGTGGAGAACTATTCTTGTAAAGGCAATTTGATCTTCATCATGAATAAGGTTAGAACAAAGTTCAAGAGGGATCTTCGTAGGCACTGTGTTTGGGCCCCACATAGACAGTTATGTTCCTATTATCCTCGCTCAGTCATTTGTAGCATTATTTGAAACTGTGTGCGCTTGATTGTTTGAATTGATATGAATGATTTGAAATCAATTTTTGAATGACAAGGTGTGTACCCTGTTGGGTTGCTACTTGGGCAATCAGAATGTGGGTCAAGTGACAGTCGAACATGGCCTTGGCTGCTTTAGTTTAAGGCATGAGTAGCACTCTCACTATCAACTATAACTTCTATTATAGCAACAAGCACTTAGTAGTCCTTCAAAGTGTGAAAGTCGAGTTCATGTGAGCACCAACGGGCAGCTGCCAAGGGAGATTGTTGGACAAGGTCTAGCAGCAATGAGCTCACGTGATGAAGGCCCAGTGTATGTCAAGTCACGATTGAAACATGGTGCTTGAGTTACTGTAGAAGGGATTTGAGTAGTAGTACTCTTGCTGTCAGCTATAACTTTTGGTGCTGTAGTTGGCACTCGATCTTACAGGCTGCAAACGAAAATGAATTCTATCTAAACACAGTGAAAAAAAGTGAAAATTTTTTAACTCCAATTATATTTAAAGCAAGAGGTGATGGTTCTATTTCCATTTTCCACATCCCGCTTATGATTTTTTTTTGGCACTGAATTTCCTTACCAAAATGGTTGATAATTACAATTACTTGAATTTCTGAACTAGCACTAATTTTATAATTACAATGCAATGTTTATCAAGTGTTGTATGAGTAGAATATTATTTATATGAATTTCGCCTTTCTTGATTGTTAATTGATAATTTTACATGCATCATTACTTACTGTTGTATGAAGCTTGCATTGTATTAACTCACCAACGGAATGCTATCATTATATGGGAGACGAGACGAGACCATTTATACAGTATAGACACACTGTTTAGACATAGGGAATACACTTCCCTCAGAAGTTATTATTCACATTTTTTTTATTTTATGTAGTCGATTTTCTTTGACTATATATAAACTATTTTCTGCTCACAGGAGTTAACTAGAATCAATTCCACTAGAGTGTTGTACCAATAACAGGTATATTGTTGGTAGTAGGAGTGCTTTTTTCCCTCTCCAAAACACCCCTTCAAGTGTGAAAGGGAAAAGGAAAAAAGCAAGGAGAAGGAATGAAAGACATCACTGTACTGTGCACTTTATGATTACAAGAGTAACCAATTTGTGGTGTGGCATTGTAGGTATGCATACTCAGATGAGATTGGAGAGGAGTTCGAGGAGGGTATCTCACTGACAGCGGTCGCCAGGGAGACTGTAGCTAAGCTGGAGAGGAAGGAGAGGTCGAGTGCACCAGATCTTAAGTTTGGGCTCAGCGAAGATGCCGAGGAGGATAAGCGGGAATGAAGCGTTACTCCATCCATGTACTGAAGAATTGTATTCCTATGCCAAGCTTGCTGGGATTTTGCCAAGTTGTGCAACTTCTGTTTCTGTGTACAGAAAGCCTGTGAATGATACGTGACCATCAACTATGGAAAAACAGCACGGTATGAATACATCGATTTGTAAAGCTGAACTGTAATGTTAATACTAAAATAGAAATTTAACCCATTCTAGTCTCTAAAGTCTAATCTATATATTCAGGTTACTCGACGAATGCTTCTTTCTAGGAATATTATCGACTCTCCTATAGGAGTTTGATAGCCTATACAAGTTAAAAAAAACAAAAAACTGTTATCCTAAAACAAATGAAAATGTAAAAGAATTTATTGATCCAAATATTAAATAGATAAATAATGGTTATTTAAGAATTTCACCATAGGGATATTTATTCCTATTTTTTTATTCTACATGGCGGAATAATACAAATTTTTGTATTGTGATTTGTTTTATGATGATAGTTCTTAGTAAGTTATCGTTTTGTATATTTAATATAGGAATGACTATTCACTTATTCCATGGTTGAAGGGTGAATTTTGTTCAATCGAAGGGGCATTTACTTAGGTCATATTTAGAGTGTGGGTTTCAGTTTGAATTTGAATTTGTGAGATAAAATTTAATATAATTTGTATGACATTTTGTTCAAATTTACACAATTGAAATTTAAAGTCTGAACTCTGGATTTCCAAACATACAATCATACAACCAAAATGTTTATTCGAACTTATATGTAAACATCCTAATTATTTACACAAAGGTTTATAATGGTTAATCATTTTTTTAATAATTAAAAAAATATAAATATGCATACAAAAAGGTTTGAAATTTTTTTATTTTATAAGAAATAAGATTAGTAAAAATAAATTTAAAGAAAAATCTCAAGGGAAAATCTGTATTCCTTTCAAATACGAAGGGCCATCAGTTGGAGAAAGCATTTTTCATGTTCTATTTTTAGTTTTTCAATGAATTTAAAAAATTAAAGTTTATTTTGAATTTTCAAGATTCATATTTAAAAGGTAAAAAAATAAAGAGCTTGTTTGACTATGTAAAATAATTTTTTATTTTTCATTTCTAGACAAAAAGGAAAACTTGTTTTTCAATTTTTTAAAAAAAAACATATATAAAGTAATATCTTAAGATCATTGGTTCTGAGATCTCAATATGGATTTGTATGAATTTGAAAGAAACTTAATACAATTATATATTATGTCTTATCACACTTTACGCAAATTAAGTGTATGATATGAATTTCATACTCTCAAACACAAAAATCTAGAAAAGAATAAAATAATTTCTTTCATCTTTTTCAATATAAATTTAGAAAATTGGAAAAAAAAATGACATTTTTATAATTACTTGAATTTTTTTTTTCATCTTTTAATATGAATGTTTTCAAAGTAAAAAATTAGTCAACTTCTCTATAACTCTTTAAAAAATGAAATTTCTTTGCCACAAAATGGATACTAAAAATTTTTTATGCCTTAAACATAAGACCTGAAATTTAATTCAAAAATTTTAAAGTATTTATAAATGTAAAAAATATTTTTTCTACCTCAAAATATTAGTAGTTAGATCATTAGATGATATTTTATTTTCTGTAATTTGTTTTTAGTGTAATTCGTTTTCAAGTGGGGATTGTTGTTTTTTGGTCCCACATTAGTAGAATAGTTTCACATTGATATAAAAAGTTATTTTGAATTTTTTGTATTATTTGTCCAACATTAAAAAGAAGTGTTTTTTAAACTTGAGGTTGAGACTATATAAAAAGTTAAACTCTTCATTTGTAAAACACACTTCAAAGTTGTACATTATCAAGAAGTAGTGGATTGATCGTCAGCGCCCAAGAACATAGGTAATTCTATACTGAACCTCGTTAATTTCTTATCTTGTTCTTTTTACTGTTTTATTATTAGTTCCTCCATTACTTTAGTTTTTTATATATTCAATAGCAATAGTTGTAATATTGGTGTTTGGTACAAGTGGGGTGTCCGGCACAACAATTGGTATCAGAGTTATGTTGAATAGTGTTGATACGGAGGTGTTCCTTTGTTAGGATCCTTGATTTCATGTTTGATGCTTAAGAAAGACCTTGTCTAAGCTAGTGCTCAGAGACCATTGTGACTCAGTCGCTCCCTAGAGGTCGGCCTAGTCAAAGTGGAATTTCATAGAATAAAACAGAGTAGACACAGTTGGTACGTACCATTCATCCTAGGCCTTTTGCTTTGTTGATTGTTATTGAATATATAGAAGATGACAGAAACTAGTGTAGCAGTAGAAGAAACTCTGTCCACACGAACTCCAACCCCTTCGGCTTTGACATCATTATCAAAGATGATAGCTAATGCTCAGTTTGAGGTGGAGAAATTTGATTGTACCAATAATTTTGGTATGTGGCAATGTGAGGTGATGGATATCTTGTATTAGTTAGAACTAGATATTGCTTTGGATGATAAACCAATAAATATGGGTGACAGAGATTGGGAAAAGATCAATCGTTAGGCATGTGGTACGATTCGTTAGTGTCTCGCTAAAAATCAGAAATATTGTGTTATGAGGGAGACATCTGCAAAGAAATTGTGGAAGACATTGGAAGATACATTTATGACCAAGAGTCTGGAAAATCGGCTCTATTTGAAAAAGAAATTGTTTCGCTTCCAGTATCAACTAGGTATTTCGATTAATGACCACATAAATGTTTGCAATAAAATTTTGGCCGATTTGTTAAATTTGGATGAAAAGGTAAAAGATGAGGATAAAACCATATTGTTACTGAATTCTCTCCCTGATGAGTATGAACATTTGACCAGCACTTTTTTGTATGGGAAAGACAAAGTTACTTATGATGTTGTTTGTACTACATTGATTAGTACTGAATGCAGAAAGAAGGATCAGATGGTCCATAAGGAAACAGCAGAAGCACTAACAATAAGGGGACGTTCTCATAGTCGTATGCCTAGAAAAAGGAGTAAATCTCATGGGAGACCTGCTAAAGATGAATGTGCCTTTTGTCGTGAGAGAGGGCATTGGAAGAAAGATTGCCCTAAATTACAACAGAAGAATAAAGGTAAAGCACATTTTAATGCCAATATAGCCAATGATGATGGAAGAGAGTCAAAATTTTCTTTTGTTAGAACATTTTCGTCACATTATTTTGGTGAGTGAATTTTGGATTCTGGTTGTTCCTATCACATGTGTCCTAATAAGGAATGATTTTTTTAATTTTGAAGAATTAGATGGTGGGGTTGTTTTTATGGGAAATAATAATACTTGTAAAACAACTAGAATATGATCAATATAGTTGAAATGTCAAGATGGAACTATTAATACCTTGACTGATGTTAGGTATGTTCCAAACCTAAAGAAGAATCTGATTTCATTGGGTGTCTTACAATCTAAAGGGTTTACTATCACTTTGGAAGATGGAACCTTAAAGATTAAATCAGGTGCGTTGGTGGTGATGAAAGGAATAAGGAAAAATAACTTGTATTATTTACAAGGTAGTACAGTTATTAGTTCAACAGCTATTGTTTCTAAGAAAGATGCAGGTTCAGATACAATCAGGTTATGACATATGTGATTAGCACATGCAGAAAAAAAAATCTTTGCAACAATTAGCCAAGCGAAGTTTGTTAAAGGGTGCAAAGATGTGCAAACTTGAATTTTGTGAGCATTGCATTATGAGAAAACAAACTAGAGTGAAATTTGGCACTACAATCCACCATACTGAAGGTATTTTAGACTACATCCATACAGATGTATGGGGGCCCACAAAAACAGCTTCGTTGGGTGGTATGCATTATTTTGTCACTTTTGTTGATGATTTTTCCAAAAGAGTTAGGGTGTATTCTATGAAGTATAAAAATGAAGTGTGTGATATTTTCCTTAAGTGGAAAAAATTAGTTGAAACTCAAACTGACAGAAAGATTAAACGTGTAGTTACCCGATGAAATTATAATATTTAATAATAAAAGAAAGGGGAAAAAGGGATAGGAAAGTAGGGCCTCATCGACGAATTCAAGGAGTTCGTCGACGAGAAAGCAAGAGGGGCTCATTGACGAGGGGGCATTTCGTCGACAAGAAAATACCGAGAGAATGATTTGGGCATCTCTGAATTTCGTCGACGAGGTAAGAGTTCGTCGAAAAATTGTTTACTTGACCTCGTCGATGAGGTGACGTGGCTCATCGACGAAGGTTAGTATATAAATATGTTTAACCTTCATTTTATGGCCAAAAAACCTGTGGGAATCTCTCTCTCTCTCTCTCTCTCTCTCTCTCTCTCTCTCTCTCTCTCTCTCTCTCTCTCTCTCTCTCTCTCTTCATTTCGTTTTCCCTAACTTCTCTTTAAGATTTCGGGCTGATCTTCTGCTGGTTCGACAATCTAAAGCCACCACGACACTTCTGGAGAAGTTCTCTACATATCTGTCAGAGTAAATCATAGGTGGGTCTAGTTCGGAATCCATTCCAGATTTAAGGTAAGGCGTTTTACTCAATATTTGACTTCTTGACAGTTGTAAAAAGCATAGTACGCGTAGAAATACTGAAGTTTAGTTCTTGGAAATGTCATTTTCAAGGTATTGATCGGGGAACCCTGTAGGTGCAGGACTGTTTTTCTTAGGGGCTTTTCAGGAATCAGGTAAGAGGATAAACTAAACTAATTATTTTATGAAAATGTATGTATGTTATTACAGCATTTGATTTTAGGAAAATAAATATTTTTATATATGCTTTATGTTTGGGAAATACTGCTGTAAAAGATGATATGTTTAAATATGTATAAAAACTATTTCATGTGGCATGAGTAGAATTTATAATGAAATACTGTTTTCTAGGACTATGATAAAGATATGGATTTTTATAATGAAAAATTGGCATACGGGCCGAGAATTTTATATGATTTGCCGGCGTACAGGCCGAGTTATGGATATGATTTGCCGGCGTATAGGCTGAGCTATGGATATGAATTGCCTGCGTACGGGGCGAGCTATGGATATGATTTGCCGGCGTACGGGCTGAGCTATGGGTATGATTTGCCGGCATACGAGCCGAGCTATGGATATGATTTGCCGGCGCACGGGCCGAGCTATGGATATGATTTGCTGGCGCACAGGCCGAGCTATGGTAAAATATGAAATACCAGGGTACAGGCCGATGATTTTATGATGTATATAAATATGCAAAATTATGTGATGATATTGATTTGACAATTAATATTATGAAATATCCATGTATCACAGTTTGAATATATACTATATGTTATCAGAACCTGGTTGGCTTGGTTTAGGCTAGCACTTGCTCGGTACCGATACTATGTATTCATGATCATCATGATATTGTGTTAACGCTGTTGTATGGAATAGCGTGAGGACGGATAGTCGATGTGGTTTTAAGAAGTGTGAGCGCCCTTGGTGTACGGACCAGGTATGACAGACCCATCGAACTTACAGATTGTACTTTTGACTTGGCAGTAGTCGGCCAACCATTGTCAGGTCTCGCCTTCGGGCCACACAACCTAGTCATGTGGGGGTAATACATGACAACATAGTCAGCTAACCTACCAGAGTTGTTTTCGTATTATATTTATATGAGATGAATTATGCTTATGAAAATCTTGTATGTTCAGTCATGATATGAGAATATATGTTTCCCAGATATGATACAGATAGTTATACTGATATGTTTATGTATGATTTTACATAGAAAATGGAAATACTCATGTTGACACACACTAGTATTAGTTTATTTCTCTTACTGAGAGGTGTCTCACTCCGAATTACATGAAATTTTCAAGAGCCCCTAATAGGAGAGCGGATAAAGCTCCGTCGGGATAAATTCAGCTGACCTGCCCTTTTAGAAGGGTAAGTATTTTATTAAGGCCATATGGTTTGGGTAAGAAGTGGCTTTAGAATATTTTTGGGATGTATATATAAATACAATGGATGTAGTAACTCTGGTACTGAAATGAATGGTGTTATGTTTATGATATTAAGATTTTATGTTACTGCTGCTTAGGCTTTCGTATTGTGTTTTTGGTATGTCCTTGCTACCCACGGGTTCATGTTGTTTATGACCTACTGGATTCGATATGTTGATATTGTATTTTATTATTTAAAAGCAAAAAAAATTGTATGTAAATTAAGCAAGTCGTTACAAAACGGCTCAAATTAGATAATGGTGGTGAATACTCGAGTGACCCGTTTATAAAGGTATGTCAGGATGAAGGTATTACTCGACACTTCACAGTTCGAGATACACCATAGTAGAATGGAGTGGCAAAGCGCATGAATCAGACTTTGCTAGAGAAAGTTTGATGTATGTTGTCTAATGTTGGGTTTGACCAAAGGTTTTGGGCTGAGGCTTTTAGATATGCGTGTCATCTCATCAATCGTCTACCATCATCTGCAATAGGGGGAAAAACACCCTATGAGGTATGGTCTGAAAAGCCTACTAGTGATTATAATTCTTTACATGTATTTGGTACTATGGCTTATTATCATGTTAAAGAATCTAAGTTGGATCCAAAGGCCAAGAAAGCAATATTCTTGGGGATAAGTGCAGGAGTCAAAGGATATCATCTTTGGTCTCTAGAGACGAAAAAAATGATTTTAAGTAGGGATGTGACTTTTGATAAACTTGCGATGATGAAGAAAACAATATGCAAGGAATCACGAGTTGAAGAAAAGGCCAGTGGTACTCAATAACAGGCGGAGGTTGAGACAATTTTGGGAAACCCGGTGAGAAATGAGACTGCACAAGGTAACTCTCCAGTTACGGTGGAGAATAGTGTACAAAAAAAGGAGATTTCAATTCGAGAATCTTCACAGCAATAAGAATCAATTGTTTCTCAGAGGTCAAAACGAGAAATTCGAAAACTTGCTCGGTATACTGATATAGTGGCCTATGCACTTCAAGTTGTGGATGATAATGTTTCTTACACTTTCAAAGAAGCAATGAGGAACTCTGAATTAGACAAGTGGAAAAGAGCGATGGATGAAGAAATGCAGTCTCTTCATCAGAATTAGACTTGGGAGCTAGCCTAGCTACCCAAGGGTAAGAAAGCAATTGGTTACAAGTGGGTTTATGTAAAGAAAGAAAGATTTCCAAATGCAAATGATGTTCGCTTCAAAGATAGATTGGTAGCTAAGAGCTACGCACAGAAGGAAGGCATTGATTATAATGAGGTATTTTCTCCAGTTGTTAAACATTCTTCCATTCGAATTTTGTTGGCTTTGGTAGTGCAATTTGATCTTGAACTAGTTCAACTCGATGTAAAAACTGCATTTTTTACATGGTGATTTGGAAGAGGAAATCTATATGACTCAACCACATGGATTTCAGGTTGTTGGAAAAGAAAATTGGGTATGTAAATTGGGTAAATCGTTGCATGGTTTAAAATAGTTTCCAAGACAGTGGTACAAATGATTTCATTAGTTTATGATGTGTCAGAATTACATCAGAAATAAACATGATCATTGTGTTTATTTTCGCAGACTACAAAATGGATCTTTTATATATTTACTCTTGTATGTTGATGATATGTTGAGAGCTTCAAAGAATAGGGAAGAAATCAACAAGTTGAAAATTCAGTTAAATCAAGAGTTTGAGGTGAAAGATCTTGGTGAAGTAAAGAAGATACTTGGCATGGAGATTCACAGAGATAGAATGAGAGGAAGAGTTAGTTTGTCTCAGAAACAGTATTTGAAGAAGGTAGTACAGAGTTTTGGCATGTCTTAGCTGTCAAAACTAGTAAGTTCACCTCTTGCTCCTCATTTCAAACTTAGTGTGGCTTTATCTCCTAAATCAGATGAGGAACCTAAGTATATGTCACATGTTCCTTATGCAAGTGATGTTGGTAGTCTGATGTATGCAACGGTTTGTACTAGACCTGATATTTCACAAGCTGTTAGTATGGTGAGCAGGTATATGTACAATCTTGGTTAAAGGACATTGGTAAGCTGTGAAATGGTTAGAAGATTGCTACAACTGAAAATCCTGCAGATATGTTGACCAAGATTGTGACAACAATCAAGTTCAAACATTGTTTGGACTTTATCAATATCCTACAAGTCTGAATATTTTTGGAAGGCGTCGATGATGTGGAACTCCAGAAAATGTTGGTAACTACAAAATTTGTTGAATTTATCGTCAAAGTAAAGATTTGTTATTTTTTTGTCTCACATTGGTAGAATAGTTCCACATTGGTATAAAAAGTTATTTTAAATTTTTTGTATCATTTGTCCCATATTGGAGAGAAGTGTTTTTTGGACTTGAGGTTGAAACTATATAAAGAGCTCAACTCTCCATTTGTAAAACACACCTCAAAGTTGTACTTATTAAGAAGTAGTGGATTGATCGTCAGTGTCCAAGGACGTAGGTAATTCCATACCGAACCTCGTTAATTTCTTGTCTTGTTCTTTTTATTGTTTTATTATTAGTTTTTGCATTACTTTAGTTTCTTATATATTCAATAACAATAGTTGTAGTATTGGTGTTTGGCCCAAGTGGGGTGTCCGGCACCACAGGGATAATTTTTTTCCCAATATAGTAATGGGTAAATTGAAAGTTAAAAATATCTAAGATTTTTTGAAAGCATAAATTTTAAAATTCAAACAAGAAATTTTAGTTTTTCGAATTCATTACAAATAAAGGGGAAATGAATAAGATAACAAATCTTTGTTTGCAATTGGCTAGTTAGATTTTTTAAATTTTAGTCACATAGAATTATAACAAATGAGCTAAAGAACAGAAACTAGAAACTCAATTAATTAGAATATTTTTTTTAATCAAACTTGAGCTATTATCTCTTCGAAATTCACCAATAATGCACTTTGTCCTAATCTTGTCACAACATTAAGGTTAGGTAATTGATAGTTACCGTAAAATTTGTCAAATTAATATGCCATGAATCGTTATCAATTATTCATTGGGGCATTCCCTACTAGTAATGCATTGCACTTATACCATCCGGGTGTAATGAAAAGTGGGCGATGGGCTAGGTTGTCGTCTTGAAGCAACGCGTCGCATTGGCAACTGAATGCAATGTCCAACATGTGAGGATTCTCACATAATTTTGGATGCGAGCGGATAAAGAAGTTAGTTCCGGAGATTAAGATTAGATTAGCAACCTGAACTATAGGAACACTTAGGATAAAAGTATGGAAATTGTGAATACAATGATTAGAAAAAATTTTAATCTAATCTGTCTTCAAGAAACTAAGTGGGTAGGGGAGAAAGTTAGAAAATTTGAAAAATCAAGATTTAAACTTTTGTACACTAGAATATATATATAAAAGAATGGGGTAAGAATTATTATAGACAAAAACTTAATAGATAGCATTGTAAATGTCAAAAGGGTAGAAGAGAGAATTAAAAAAATCAAGATGGTTTTAGGTCAAAAGATAATAAATATAATTAGTGCTTATGCTCGTCAAGTAGGCTTAGTAGAAAACTTTAAGAAATAATTTTAGGAAAATATAGATAGTCTTATATTAAAGATATCAAGGACTAAGAAAATATTCATAGGAACATACGTAAATAGACATGTTGGAATGAATAATAAAGATTATGAGAAGACACATGAAGGATATGGATATGAAGACAAAAATAACTCTCGGAGATGATTTTAGATTTCATCATGTCATATGATTTTATAACAATAAATACTCGTTTTAAGAAGGGAGAAGAATATTAAATAGCCTTCAAATAGATCTTTTTTATATAAAAAAAATTAAGAGACAACATCGTTTATTGTGTAAGGATTATAAAGTTATCCCAAGTGAAAGTTTAATCACACAATATAGAGTTTTAGTGTTAGATGTATGTACTAAAAAATGAAAGAGAAAGGTTAAAATAAATTAGTGCAAGAGAATTAGGTGGTGAACTTAAAGGGAGAAAATATAATAAAATTTAAAGATAAAAATGATCAGGGATGTTGATTAACTATAGAGGATAGCGTAGACGTAAACACTCTTTGGAGTAGGATAATTAGTTCTATTAAAAAAAATAGCAAAAAAAAAAATTAAGTGAATCAAGAGGAAGATTCTCGAATAGTAAATAAAATTAATGGTGGGATCAAGATGTTCAAAAAAGTGTAAAGATAAAAAGAATTTTGTATAGAACATCACAAAAATGTGGAAACATGAAAATTTTAAAAAGAAAAAAGATGTTAAAAAAAAAAGGTGCATGTAATAGTTGTATTGATGTCTTTAATGGTATGTAGGATGAAGTGTTAGGACTATAAGTATAGAGACTAGGAAATTTCCAACCACAATAGGTTCACATCAAGTATCTGCTTTGAACTCTTATCTTTTTGTTTTAGTAATGGATGACTGACTAAAAGTATCCAAAATGAGGTTCCATGATATATGTTGCTTGCAGATGATATTATCTTAATTGATAAATTAGGAGTAAAGTAGAATCGAGGTAAGAAATATGCAGAGAAACTTTAGAATCTAGAGGTTTTATGACAAGTAGAATATGAAATGTAATTTCAGTCATAGTAGGAGGAATATCGGTGACAAAGTTAAACTCGATGATGAAGAAATCAATAGCAATAGTAAATTTTAGTACCTTAGATCTATTATGCAAGCTAAAAGAGAAATTGAAGAAGATGTATAAAACTAAAGCAGGATGGATAAAATAGAAAAGTGTTTTGAGTATGCTTTGGGATTACAAAATATCATTAAAATTGAAAGGAAAGTTTTATAAGATGATTGTAAGACCAATTAAGCTATATAAATCAGAATGTAGAGCGACTACGAAACAACATATCCAAAAAGTAAATATTATTGAGATAAGAATGTAAAAATGGATGAGTAGCATAACGTAAAAAAGATAAATTAAGAAATGAATATATTTAGGATAAGTTGGTGTAACTTCTATAGAAGATAAGATAAAGGAGGGATGACTCAAATGATTTGTGTTAATCGTCCCACCCGGCTAGTAGTATATAGAGTCAGAGGGGGGTTAATAGACTCTTTTCGCGTATTTTAATTTTCTATACAAAATAAAAACTCTTGGCAAGATTCAAGCAATTAAATCACAATATAAAAAATCTAAATCATGCACAAGAAAAATAATAAAGAGTAGGGAGAGAAAAGCTTAACACCAGGATTTAACGTAGTTCAGCACCAAGCCTACGTCCACGCCTTAGCACCAAGCCAAGGATTCCACAATCCATGATAAAACTCCTTCACCGACGGAGCAAACCTTACAACTCGGGTACCAAACCCTACACTTGGGAACAAATCCCTACCATGCTCACCAAGAGCCTTCGGTTCACCAAGAACCTTCACCGAGTGGTTCACAAAGAACCTTTACAAAAAACGGAACCTTCACCAAGTGGTTCACCAAGAACCTTCACCAAGTGGTTCACCAGGTTGTGTGCCTCGAAGGGGAGTGTCCGTTGGTGGCGATAGGGATGAGAGGAACCTGACGTAATAAAAAAAAAAAAAGATAAATGAGCAAGAGAGATTGAGCACTTGTGAATGAATAACAAAGATGCAAAGTGCCTAGAGTTTGTATAAAATAATATTTTTCACGATAAACTTGTATAAATCACCAAAATCATGCTAAACAAGTCTATGGACTTGTATTTATAGTCAAAAACCCCAGCTAGCCATTATTGGACCGTTAGGAGCAAATCTCAAAAGAAACTAGCCATTTTCTAGTTGTTATTGCGATGTTCACAATGCATCTCGTCGACTAGTCTACCCTACTCGTCAACTAGTGGCCCACACCCGTCGACTGGTGGCCCCTACTCGTCGACTAGTGTCCCAAATTAGAAAAAGTTAGCAACATGAAAGTTGTGGAATTTTTTCTTAACTTTTCATAGATACCAAGATTGTCCTTTTTGGATTTTGTTAGAAAATGTTATGTCCTAAATACCGAAAGGTATTCAGGAAATTTGATAGGTGCATAATTGAAGTTTTAAACCTAACCAGGACCAAGTTTGTAAAATATTATAACACTAATATAATTTAAACTTGTTCTTATGAAATTTATTTTGAATATAAGATATCTTATTTATGAAAACATATTTGAAACCTCATTTTGGTATCTTATATGCTAGTATCTTAGAGGCTTTAGGATGTAAAACATGTTTTGGCAAAATTGGGACTAAGTAAATGTTTATAAAACCTAGATGTTGAAAACTTGTCCCTTTGGAAAACATATTTTGAGTTTAGGATCTTTTTGACAAACTCTTTATATTTGAAAACTATAAATGTTGAGTTTGTGACTTTAGTGAAATCCTATAAACTCATGTACCCTAATATGCATATGCAATTTGCTCAACTCTTATTCAGAAATCATACAAGAAACAAAACCGCAAGAGCTACAAATTAAACTACCTCAAACACACACCCCATTACATATAATATAACATTAAACTTCCTTTGGTGTGCTTGAGTCCTTTTTGAGTGAGTGTCCTTTTGATCTTTCCTTCTCGACATCTACTCGGTCTAATCTTTGCCTTTGATCTAGTACTTCATGTAATTGCCACTTGAACATATACTAAACATGATCTGCAAAGATGGAAAATACTAGGAACAACAAATAGGTTAATATCATCAAAACATAAAACATGATGATGTAGTCACCCAAGGCTAACATTCTCCCCCTTTTTTATAATGTCTAACCTATTACAAATTTACTGAATTTTTGCAATTGAGTTTCACTTACCATAACTTATTATGCAAAGATAAGTTTACCTAAAACCACTAATGAGTTGTTATCATTAAAATAAGACAATTTAGAACATGTAGCCACCAATGCTAACAACTTGGACACTTACAACCTAAGTCACATAGTGTGCTAGTAATGAAGCGATAATTAGGTATTGTGACGGATAGTAGAAGAGGTAGAGGTAAACTTAAAATAATTTGGAACAAGATAGTGAGTAAGGATTTAACAGTCCTAAACTTATTGAAAAAAAATATTTGTCCATAAATAAATTGTTAAAAAATATTTGTCCATAAAATGATTTGGTTTGTTGTTGTTATAGCTATTATATCTTTTCTGTGGTTTTTTCAATCATCTTTGTAAAAATAATCTTAATTTACAATCTATCTTATACATATAGTATTTACAAATTATGGATATATAAGTAATTTAATAAATATTTTTAATTTAAAATATGAACAAATTCTTATAACTTTCATTATTTTCTTTAACTCTCTATTTAAAAAATAAATAAAAAGGCACATATAGTTTGTGATCACAACTAATAAATTTAAAATGATCTCAAATCAATTAACTAATATTAACACTTTCTTATTGCGTTATAAGAATTTAAGTGTGTAAAGTGCTTCCACAGTAAAGAGAAAAATAGCGTGAGTCTCGACCAATTGCAACTAGTTATATGTATTTCAATTCAATGTGACATTTCCACTATATGCGGAATATTGGCGCAATTATTAAGGGGGCTTGTGTGGGTCCAAATAAAAGCCTTGATGATGGAAGTTAAATTGTTCTAAAATCTAAATCACTTGAGAAGATTAGGACCATTTAATTGTGAAAAATATTTTTCATATTTCATTTTTATAGTTTTGCCGATAATCATAAAAATATATTTTATTTTTTTAGTTTTCAAGATTTGTATTAAAAAGGGTCAAAAACAAAGAATTTGTTTAGTTGTGTAAAATAATTTTAAATCTTTTATTTCCAAATTTTAAAATAATTATGAAAAAAATAATTTATTTTTTAATTTTAAAAAAATTATACAAGATAATATTTGGGAATATAAATTTTGGACTTAAATTTTAAACTAATGAGGACTTGGTAAAAACTCGATACTCAATTCTCAAAGTTTAAAGTTCGAATTCCATGACAAGGTAAGAACTAAGAATTTAAAAAATAATAAAAAATATTATCTAACTTTTTCATATAAATATAGAAAATCAAAAAACAAGATGTCATTGTTATAAGTATTTGAAAATTTAAATATAAAAATTATAATATTTCCATAAGTAAATAATGTTCTATTGTTCTCCATTTATTTCATACAAATATTACAAAAATAAAAAAATTTAACTAATTTGTTTTGTTAAAATATAAGATAAAAAATAAAATTATTTTTCTAAACTAACAGATAATCAGTATATTCTTATATTAATATAAAATATTTTTATTAAATAAGAAATAAATAATCTTAGGAAAAAATGGAAGAAGTGAAACGACAATTGCAATGGTAGCGAAACGACGCCGTAGGGAAGCCGCGTAGCCAGAAAGTCTTCCAGTTGTAGAATCCTGGAAGCGAAAATTTCTCGCGGCCTTTACCTTCCGGGATTTGGGGAGCTGCCTTCCTTGCGAAGTGGAGTACAAACTTCTTTCTTCCGCAGTTTTTCTCCTGGGTCAAATTTTCACAAAGGGTCTGATTTGATTTCAGACCCTAACTTGTGCTTTGCATTTACCTTTGTTCGCCATTTTGGCTGCAGAGATATACAGAGGTTTGATAATTATTCATTCGTTATATTTTATAATTTGCATGTGCTTCGATTCCCTCAACTTGATCCAACACCTCCTGATTACATACTTTATGTTTCAAGAACAGTAGTCACATGGGTGTTTGAGCATTGGATTTAAATCTTCGTCTTTTCTGTTTGGGACTATCTAGGACATGGGTTTCCATTGTGGGTTCTATTGGGCTTAATTGTTTACCTTTCTTTTTGGTTTTTCAACTTAGAATTAGGGTTTGATTTGTTGGGTTTTTGTGTTTTAGCTCAAGAAAGAACATGGTTCATCACCACCATCATCATCACCATCACCAGCAGGTCCAGCACCATCATCACCAGGGAAGAGATGGACCGTACGATGATGGCTTGTTGCCTTGTTATTGTTGCCCATGTTTGTTAGTCTCCTCCTTCTTCCGAGGGATTGGGCGATGCCTATTTGCTGCTTGTTTCCCTCTCATGCAGTGCTTTGGATGGGATGACTGGCGCCACCACCATCACCACCACAAGCATGTCTATTGACATCATCCCAATATGGTCATCCCTCTCTCTCTCTCTCTCTCTCTCTCTCTCTCTCTCTCAAGTTTAAGCTTGTTCAGGATTTGTTCTCATTGATTCATGGAGATTGGATTATATTTTTATTGTCATTTTTAGTTTTTTGAGTTGTAGGCTCATTTCAGGACATTGGAAGTAATGTAAGATACTGATTTGCAAGTAATACAGAGCGAAAACGTGTGAATTTTCTTTCAAAACTATATTTTTGAATGAAAATTCTTCTCTTATTTTATGTGGGAGAGAGAGTCAGAGAGTGCTAATTTTCTTGGTTTTGGATGCTTTTATTTCATTGGGCTTACGGATGTATTGAAGGAAGCTTTGAGGCATTTAGGAGGGGCTTGCTTTTGATTTTATTTGGGTGAGATATGTATCACGAGTGACTTGTTCTTGCGTTTTTGTGCAATTTAAAATCTCTTGTGGAAGTGCAAGATTATGGGTGGTGTCATGGACTGTCAAATCAACAGAACATAAGTAGGTAGGCTGCAAATGCTTTATTACATTCTAGCTAGAGATTGATTATTTTTAGAGGCAGGGAAAATTAAGACAGCTTCCACTATGAAGATTAAAGAAAATCATGCATCTGTCAGTGTGCAACCCAGGTTTAATTTTCACATAATCTGGGTGTTAACCCTCCTGGTCAAAATCCAAAAAGGAGAAGAGGACTACCTCATCCTGCCTTCACATAATCTTGTATTGCCTATGCTACAACCTCTATGACTGATAAGCTATTATATTGAAGCCATCTTATGTTCAAAAAACCAAGGCACAAAATTTTAAGGTCGTCCATTGTATATCTTATGGGTAGTAAGCTATTATACTTGGCTGGGTGTCAATTGTTTGCAGTACCTTACGGCCTGTTCACTTTGTAAAATAATTTTATTTTTCAATTGTAGTTTTTCAAATAATTACAAAAATGCCACCTATTTTTTAGTTTTTGAAAATTTATGTCGAAAAGATGGAAAACAACATTTTATTGCTTTTCAGGTTTTCTATTCAAATGTTGGGAAATTGAAGAACAGTCGCATTTTTGTAATTCTTTGAAAAATTAAAAATGCAAAAATGAAAGTTGTTTTCCCAAATGAACAGGCTCTAAGATTTCCCTTTGAATGACATATTGGTAATAACATGTCTGAGTCTTTTATTTTTCCCTCTTTCTTTTTGGGGCTTGCATAACTTTTTTGGTCTGGAAACAAACATGAGAATGGGATGCTATGGACATAACATTTTGGGTAGTTGAACAGTCCCCCCGTTTTGCACTAAGGATGAAAGCTTTCAAAGCCTTTCAAACTTTGTGATTCTGGGGACATTTTTACATTTATAGCATAGGGATTAGCACCAATGTTACCATGGGCATGGAATTATTTTGCTAAACCAATTTGTTGATCCTCAGTGTTTTCACTAATGTTTCGTAGTACCTAATTTCTCATATATATTGGGGGATGGGAGATGCATCCCCCTTTGCTTGCTATTGTCTGATGTAGTGCTTCAGGTGTGATAAAAATATACACGCCCTTTAGCGGCTTATGTTGTTATCAATGTCATTTTTTCAATCATTCTTCTTTCTTAATTAATTCAACTGATGTGGTGTTTGATTTTTGGTTTGGAATTCATGCGTGATTCAATCATTTTGGTCCTTGAATTTTCTCCTTCAGTTGTTTTTGGTTGCTGTTATTGACAATTGCAGTAGGAGATCATGGCTCATGGGGGGATATGCTAATATTTGTAGGGATATGCTAATATTTGTATCTTATATGTCAGTGACTCAGTTGGATCATGGCTGCTCAAAAGAGATTTCAGTTTGATCCCATTTTTTTAAGTGATTTTGTTTGTGAGCTGGGGACGCCGGGAGGTGGGGTGGGGGAATATATAGTATTTTCATTCTTCTACTTAGAAATTTTTTTGCAGCATGAAGACTAAAAATACACCTGGGCAAAGATTTTCTCCTCTGCAGTGTGCTGAGGACCATCCTTTGCATACCTGTATGAAGAGGGATGTTGTGCCTGTTTTTTCTTTTCATCTTTTTTTTTTTGGTGATGAGGGGAGAGTAGATATGCTACTTGCATTCTTCTACTAACTAAAAAATCCTTTAGGAGGTGTATATAGGACCATCCTATGTTCATATGACCAGTGGGTGTTGTGTTTGTTACCATATGTTACTTGCATTCTTCTACCAAGAAATGTTCTTTCAACACCAATACCCCAAAACCTCCTTGGGCCTAAGGATTCTCTCTTTTGCAGAGGTGCAGTAGACCATCCATTGCATACATATCTTTATCACTTCCAGGGTTTATTGTGTTTGATTTTGTTATTTATTTTGTTATTTTTTTAGTGATGTAGGGGAGCATATATGGTACTTGCATTCTTCTGCTAAGACATTTTCCTCCTACAACAATACCAAAAGATACACTTTGCCCAGGATTCTCTCATTAGCAAGGGTGCAGAACAACATTCTCTGCATGTATATCCGTATGGTACTTGTCTGTCATGAATGATCAAATTACTAGTGATGAAATAATCAATATATAAAGATATACTTATCACCAATTGTTCGATCACTCATAATGCACACATCATACAGATATGCAAAATAGTCAATATATAAAGATATACTTATCACTAATTGTTCAATCACTCATAATGCACACATCATACAGATATGCATGTAGATGATACTCATCTGCATGTCCTCTCAAGAGAATTGTAAGCCAAATGAATTAGTGAGGATGTAGAACATTTACATAACCCGCAAATTTAAGCTGAAAAAGAACATCTACATAACTGCATTACGATCAAACCAGCTTGCAGGATGCCTTGACGACCCTCAAGGGAAAGAAAAAAAAAAGGTGGCTGGGTTTTGGTTCTGGGTTCTGGGCTAGGGTTTAGTCTTTTAGTGTTGATGTTGGTATCATGGGGATGAAATTTGGTCGATGATGATAGCTAGTTTCATTGGAGTTGCAGGATATTATTTTCAATTTTAGTTTGGGAAATATAATTTTTGGGAGCAAGAGAAAATTTTTTGCCTTACTGCACTTGAATGCAAGAATATTTGTTAGTTGGGTCTCTCTTAATCTAATCAGCAGGCTGTGTGAGTTCAACCTAGTAAGTAAAACTGCTTTATATTATGTAGTGTTCCAATTTCATTCTCAACATTATTCTTGTAGAATTTCTTAACCTAGAGGATAAATTTCAGGTTTTCAGATTTTCATGAATTTTGGATGAATATCTAAAACTTAAAAAGCCATGGCTCCAAACACGGCCTAGCAGCCTATATCATACATAAATTTGAAACTATATAGATCTTAAAAATATGTTATATTTTTATATTTTGTTTCCGACAAGTTTGTGTACAAATTTAAATGATAGTGGCACTTAAAACTATGGTGATGAGATATTTTTGAAATTCTATTAGGAGTTTGGTTGACTTTCTAAGAGATTGTATCCAGTAGTCTCCCGTAAAGACCCTTGTGGGGCTGACACTAGTGGGATCGGCCTCGTGTCTTTTTGGGAGACTCCGGAGTACAACACAACCTCCTAGAAGCTTATTATTTTTTTTTTTCCCGATTGTATGCGGGTGTAAAGGTGTGTTTTTTCATGGGCTAAGAGTGGCTAGGTCTAGCCTATGTTTGATGGTGAAGAAGCTGATATTCGAGCCCAAGCTAAACATAAACTTAAGGCGAAAAAAAAAATCAAAGATAAAGGTAAAAAATTTACTGTCTGTTCTTTATAGTTGACGTTGGAACTCATGCTAGGCTAATTGTTATAGCCAATTTAGTCTAATTGTGTTATTTGGTTGATCCTTGTTCAATCCAGTCTTGTAAGATCCTAATTTGGGAAACAAATGCACCTTAACCCACCACTAAGAATCAAAGACTACGTGCTCTATATTCAATACTATGTTCAGACAATTTAAAATGTGAAAACACAATTCACTTAATATGCATTTTTTTAGTACTATTTTAAAAAAAAAAAAATAGTACCAAAAGGAAAAGAGGAGTGGAGGGGTAGGTTAAGCATTCTCTTTAGTGGGTGACGTAGATGACCAGTTTTTGTGTGTGCATAAAATATTTATATCATATTCGTCTATGAAAAACGATATACGAGTGACTGCAGATGAAATTATTATAAGTATATTATTTAAATATGCATTAGAGGGCAATTGGAATGGCCTTGGATTCCAATTTCGGTGAGGGATTACCCGTTTGATCTATTGATTTCATAGGTTTATCCTATAAAAGTTGTTTTACATAATTGGAGTACAAAGCAACATTTTAAGTTTAATATTTTCCTAATAAGCATCTGATGTGTGGGGTTGTGACATTCTACTCTGTCTAACATCTAACGCCCTCCTCGACAGATTGGTTCGCCATAATAGTACCTACTCTAGGGTGACTTTGATACCAAATATTTATCTTGAATCCAATTCTAATGAGATGGTGCTCGCTTTTACTCTATTAATTTTACGAATTTATCTTATGAAAAACAGCTCGTGTAAGTGGGACTCAAATCAGCATTATTATAAATTCAATTTCTCATTAGTACATATCCAATTTCTGCTTCACATTCTATGAAGGAGAGAAATTCTTGGCTAAAAAAGCATGCCCTCTTCCCCACGCTCAAAATGAAATGTCAAGACAATGGGCCTACGTGATGACCCTTTTCTTTTGTGTGTTTTTTGTGTGGAGAGAGAGAGAGAGAGAGAGAGAGAAGGGGGAGAGAGAAGATGGGCCCATCTCCATCCTCATCATCCACTCTGTTGTTGTATAAATGAATGGCCTTAAATAAATATTGGTTGACAAACAGACACATTTGGCTGTCTCCATCCTCACCCTCACTCACACTCACCAAAAGATGCTCTCCACATGCTTCACGTGTTATCTTTTTTAATGCCCAAGAAGAAGAGCCAGCTAAGATAGGCTTGAGCATATATATATATATATATATATTAATGCACGGGTCATTTTTTGGAAGTGGTGAAGTTGCTACCAAAATTTTGCTTCCTAAATGTGCAATGACCACTTTTTTTCAGCTAAGTGACGTGTAGTTCCCAATACTTTTTAGGCTTATTTGAACATTAAAAATTTAGGAGTAAGAAAAGAAAATATGAAAAAAAAAATTTACTTTTCATATTTGATTATCAAGTAAGAAATATAAAATTAACAAACAAAAATATGATTTTACATGCTATTTATATATATATTTTTTAAAAAATTAATTATTTTAAAATTAGAATTTGTTTTTAGTAGTATAGAAGAAAAAGAAAATAAAAAATAGGTTTCTTTTTTATTTTCCTTTTTCAAATCAAAACCCTTGTTTCAAGTGGGCCCTTAAGATTCTCGATATTTTATTTTTATGTTTATTTTAATATGAAAATTTGACTTGATAGGTGTATCGCCACACTCTCTGTGCTTTCTTCCTGATAATATTGAAATCTCTGCAACTTCGTGGACGTAGGCAAAATTGCCGAATCACGTAAATATTATCTTGTGCGTGTGATTGAATTTTTCTTTGGCATTATTCTTTCTCTATTTGTTTCTCACAGGTTTCGGGAATTTGTTCGTATATTCCTAACAACTGGTATCAGAGCCCAAGGTTAGGTTCGAGTGGGAGCAATGGCAGAGGAAGTAGGAAGGGCGTCTGGAATAGAAAAGTTTGACGGCACAGACTTTGGATTCTGGAGGATGCAGATCGAGGATTATCTCTATGGGAAGAAGTTACATCTATCGCTTCTAGGAGAAAAACCTGCTACTATGAAGGACGAGGAATGGACACTCCTTGACAGACAGGTACTGGGAGTTATAAGATTAACTCTGTCCAGGTCTGTTGCACACAACGTCGTGAAGGAGAAAACTACAGCAGATTTGATGAAGGCTCTATCTGGTATGTATGAAAAACCATCAGCAAATAACAAGGTACATCTGATGAAGAAATTATTTAATTTAAAGATGATAGAAAACGCATCTGTAGCACAACATCTGAATGAGTTCAATACTATCACAAATCAATTATCGTCGGTAGAAATTGATTTTGATGATGAGATTCGTGCACTGATCGTTTTGGCTTCGTTGCCAAACAATTGGGAGGCAATGAGGATGGCAGTAAGCAATTCTACTGGAAAGGAAAAACTGAAGTATAATGATATACGGGATTTAATTCTGGCTGAGGAGATTCGCAGAAGAGATGGAGGCGAAACCTCAAGATCCGGCTCTGCCCTAAATCTTGAGACCAGAGGCAGAGGTAATGACCGAAATTCAGATCGGGGTAGATTAAAATCCAGAAACTATAATCGAAACAGAAGTAAGTCCAGACCTGGCCAAAAGGGACAATGCTGGAACTGCGGAAAAACATGTCACTTTAGGAGACAATGCAAAAGTCTTAAGAAGAAGAGTGAGGATGATTCCGCTAATGCTGTAACAGAAGAGGTACAGGATGCACTACTTCTTGCAGTAGACAGTCCACTTGATGATTGGGTTTTGGACTCAGGAGCTTCATTTCATACTACTTCACACCATGAAATCATACATAATTATGTAGCAGGAGATTTTGGTAAGGTATATTTGGCTGATGGTACAGCCTTGGATGTTGTGGGTATGGGAAACGTCCGGATGTCACTGCCAAATGGGTCTGTTTGGTTACTAGAGAAGGTACGACATATTCCTGACCTGAGAAGGAATTTGATTTCTGTCGGACAGCTTGATGATAAAGGGCATGCGATGTTGTTTGCTGGTGGCACTTGGAAGGTTACAAAGGGAGCCAGAGTATTGGCTCGTGGAAAGAAATCTGGTACTTTATACATGACGTCAAGTCCAAGAGATACAATTGCAGTTGCTGAAGCAAATACTGATACAAGCTTATGGCACCGCAGACTTGATCACATGAGTGAGAAGGGGATGAAGATGCTGCTGTCAAGAGGGAAACTGCCGGAATTGAAGTTTGTTGATTTTGAATTGTGTGAAAGCTGCATCTTAGGAAAGCAGAAAAGGGTGAGTTTCTTGAAAAGTGGCAGAACACCGAAGGCTGAAAAATTGGAGTTAGTGCACATAGATTTATGGGGTCCTTCTCCTGTTGCATCCCTTGGGGGTTCAAGGTACTACGTTACTTTCATTGATGACTCAACCAGAAAGGTATGAGTTTATTTTCTGAGAAATAAATATGATGTATTTGAAACTTTTAAGAAGTGGAAGGCCATGGTTGAGACTGAGACAGGTTTGAAAGTAAAGTGTTTGAGGTCGGACAACGGAGGAGAGTACATAGATGGAGGGTTCAGAGAGTATTGTGCTGCACATGGAATCAAAATGGAAAAGACCATTCCTGGGACACCACAGCAGAATGGTGTGGCTGAGCGCATGAACAGAACTCTCAATGAGCGTGCCAGGAGTATGAGGCTACATGCTGGATTACCAAAAATTTTTTGGGCTAATGCTGTCAATACTGCAGCTTATCTGATAAACCGAGGACCTTCAGTTCCCATGGAGTTTAGACTTCCTGAAGAGGTTTGGAGCGATAAAGAGGTAAATTTTTCTTACTTAAAAGTTTTTGGTTGTGTTTCTTATGTTTATGTTGATTCTAATGCTCGTAGTAAACTTGATGCAAAGTCAAAATATGCTATTTCATTGGCTATGGTGATGAGAAATTTGGCTATCGGTTTTGGGATGAACAAAACAGGAAAATCATCAGAAGTAGAAATGTGATATTTAACGAATAGGTTATGTACAAGGATAGGTCAACTGTAGTGTCAGATGTCACAGCGATAGATCAGAAAAATTCTGAGTTTATTAACTTAGATGAGTTGACTGAAAATACTGTCCAGGAAAGGGGTGAAGATAATAGGGAGAATGTAGAATTACAGGAAATTCAAATTACACCTGTAGCTGCGGTCTGTAGATCTTCCAGGGCCACTAGACCTCCACAGCGTTATTCACTTGCTTTAAATTATCTTCTGCTAATTGATGGTGGTGAGCCAGAGTGTTATGATGAAGCCTTGCAGGACAAGAGTTCAAGCAAGTGGGAGTTAGCCATGAAGGATGAGATTGACTCCTTGTTGGGGAATCAGACATGGGAACTAACTGATTTGCCAGCAGGGAAGAAGGCTCTGCATAACAAGTGGGTATACAAAATAAAGAACGAACATGATGGTAGCAAGCGCTACAAAGCCAGATTAGTTGTCAAAGGGTTTCAGCAAAAGGAAGGCATTGACTTTACATAAATATTTTCTCCAGTTGTGAAGATATCAACAATTAGACTGGTACTGGGAATGGTGGCTGCAGAAAATCTACATCTTGAGCAGTTAGATGTGAAAACGGCATTCCTTCATGGTGACTTGGAGGAAGACATCTACATGATTCAGCCAGAAGGGTTCATTGTCCAGGGACAAGAGAATTTAGTCTGCAAACTGAAAAAGAGCTTGTATGGTCTAAAACAAGCTCCAAGACAGTCTTATAAGAAGTTTGATAGCTTTATGCATAAAATTGAGTTCAAGAGATGTGAAGCTGATCACTGTTATTATGTTAAGTTCTTTGACAATTCTTATATCATTTTACTGTTATATGTAGATGATATGCTTATTGCAGGGTCTAGCATTGAGGAGATTAATAATCTGAAGAAGCAATTGTCAGAACAGTTTGCAATGAAGGATTTGGGAGCTGCAAAGCAAATCCTTGGAATGAGAATTATTAGAGACAAGGCTACTGGTACATTGAAGCTTTCACAATCAGAGTATATGAAGAAAATTCTCAGCAGATTCAACATGAATGAATCTAAACCAGTGAGCACACCCTTGGGGAGTCATTTCAAACTAAGCAAGGAACAGTCATCGAAGACAGAAGAAGAAAGGGACCATATGAGCAAGGTGCCCTATGCTTCAGCTATTGGCAGCTTGATGTATGCTATGGTGTGTACAAGGCCAGACATTGCACATGCAGTGGGAGTCGTGAGCAGATTCATGAGTAGGCCAGGAAAGCAGCATTGGGAGGCAGTAAAGTGGATTCTGAGATATTTGAGGAGTTCATCAGATACATGTCTTTGCTTCACTGGTCCAAGTTTGAAACTGCAGGGTTATGTAGACGATGATTTTGCTGGTGATAATGATAGTAGAAAGAGTACTACTGGATTTGTATTTACTTTGGGTGGTACAACTATATCTTGGGCTTCTAATTTGCAAAAGATTGTTACTTTGTCTACTACAGAAGCTGAGTATGTTGCAGCAACTGAAGCTGGAAAGGAGATGATTTGGCTACATGGTTTCTTAGAGGAACTGGGTAAGAAGCAGAAGACGGACATTCTACACAGTGACAGTCAGAGTGCAATTTTTCTTGCCAAAAATTCGGCTTTTCATTCAAAGTCGAAACACATACAAACAAAATACCACTTTATCCGTTACCTTGTTGAAGATAAGCTGGTAATACTTGAAAAGATATGTGGATCTAAGAACCCAGCAGATATGTTGACTAAGGGTGTTACTATTGAGAAACTGAAGCTGTGTGCAGCTTCAGTTGGTCTTCTAGCTTAAGGAGAGGAGGTTGAGTTGCAAGGATGAGGGATTGTTTTTCAGGAGGATTGCAATTGATATTGGTGATTGAACTAGTCTCCAAGTGGGAGATTTGTTGGGCTTTTGTGGAGTCTAATTGTGTCTTAATTTGGATGACGACCTGACCTTTGTTTTATTAGAGATTTCTATCCTAAGGCTTAGTCCATGGAGCGACGGCCCAAGCCACAGTGCTCATGGACTAAGCGGTACACGGCCCAAGCCGCAATGCTCATGGACTAAGCGGTACAAGCCGTACTCGTGGGGGCCCGGGGGCGAGGAAAATTTTTGGAGCCCATTCGGAACGGAACCCTAGGCGCAACATATAAAAAGGGTGCTTTCGGGTGATTAGGTGTGGAGTGGTTGTATCCACGAGAGAGAGCGAGAGCGAGAGAATTGTATCGCCACACTCTCTGTGCTTTCTTCCTGATAATATTGAAATCCCTGCAACTCCGTGGACGTAGGCAAAATTGCCGAACCACGTAAATATTGTCTTGTGCGTGTGATTGAATTTTTCTTTGGCATTATTCTTTCTCTATTTGTTTCTCACAGGTTTCGGGAATTTGTTCGTATATTCCTAACAATAGGAATATTCACATTCTTAAAAATTAAAGAATTCTTATAAAATGCTGACATTCAATTCCAAGTTATTTTCATGGATAAGTTTTATAAGAAATTATTAAATACACCATACGTATATACTAACCAACATGATTCTATTACGTAAATCAAAAAAATAATTATAACTACCTAATTTAGTCAAAACGCATATACGCAATAAAATGATGTTAGTTTGGATATATATGCTCGGTGTTCCTAATATTTTCTTTGAGAATTCTATTCCCATGGTAATGTTACTTTTTACACCAAATTATCCTTACTATTTTGACTTTCTGGACAGCAATGTTCCAATAATATTATATAATCGCATTCTATTATTATACTTAAAATAATAAATTATTAATAAAATAAAAGATTAAAAATTTTGAAGTAACTTAAATATTAAATATTTTAAATATAAATTATTAATTAAAGACATTAATTATGAAGTTTTAATTAAGAATTTAATTAAATTTAAATTAGAAAATATTAATCAAAAAATTTTAATTCATCTTTAATTAGGCAATATTCAAAATTTCCATTAAAGTGTTAATGTTTATGTTAATTAACATTTTAATTGACGTTTGTAATTTATGAAATGAAATTAGTATTATTATTTTATAAAAAAATTAATGTAATATTTAATATTTAGACATCGTATTCCCTCCATTATTTTGATTAAATGCTTTTATTGAGTCTTAGTAGGCTTTTCATTTTTTTTTATGACAAGTTTACCCTTGAAGAGGTGCAACTACCCCTCTCACATCCTTCCTGGCTTCCTGCTTGTGCGGTCCTATATTGTTATCATAAAACTAATAACTATGTGAAATTTTTTATGAATTTATTACAAAGAATATATAATAACACCGTATTGTAAGCATAAATGAAATAACAATGTGAAATTTTTATGATTACATAACAATGAATATATAAAGAATAATTATTTTCAAACATTACCATGGGAATTGACAAAAAATGGAAAAAAATGCTATATATATATATATATATATATATATTTGTCTTACAAGATGAATGGATATATATTACAGAAATATTTATTTATTTGTAATTTCCTCCTATAATCACGTCAACTATCTATCCACAGTTCCCTCCTACAATCACGGCAACACTCTCCCTCAAGTTGGTGCATATATATCTCTAATGCCCAACTTGTCAAGTGAGTTGCAGAAGTTCTTGCTGCACACAGCTTTTGTAAGTATATTTGTCAACTGGTCTTCGGACTTAACGAATGGAAATCGAATTGTTGTGGCCTTAAGATTTTGTTCGATGAAGTGTCAATCTACTTCCACATGTTTAGTCCGATCATGATGAACTGGATTATGAGAAATGTCAATAGTAACATTGTTATCACATAATAAGTTCATCTCGTAGTTTGGGGCAAAGCCAATTTCGGTTAATAATCTTTAAAGCCAGAGAAGCTCACATAGACCCTTAGCCATCCCACGGAACTCAACTTCGGCACTTGATAATGCTATCGCCTTTTGCTTCTTACTTCTCCATCTAACCAGGTTCCTTCCAACAAACGTAAAATAGCCTGAGGCGGATTTTCTATCGAAAATATTTCCTGCCCAGTTAGCATCTGTATAACCTTCAACCCTCAATTGGTTGTTTTTTCATAACATAAGTCCTTTTCTAGGGGAAGACTTTAGGTATCGGAGAATCCGAATCACCGCATTCATATGATCTTCACTTGGACAGTGCATGAATTGGCTTACCACACCTACTGCATAGGCGATGTCAGGCCGCGTATGAGATAGATAAATAAGTTTCCCAACCAATCTCTGATACCTTCCTTTGTCTATTGGCACTTGGTATTGGTATTCTTCAAGCTTGTGAGTCTGGATTATTGGTGTATCCGTAGGCTTACAATCCAGTAATCCAATATTTGATAATAAATGTAGGATATATTTTTGTTGGGAAAGGAATATGCCTTGCTTTGACCTAGCAACTTCAATTCCCAAAAAATATTTGAGTCCTCCTAAATTTTTCATCTCAAACTCTGTCGCCAATTGCTCTTGAAGTCTTGCTATTTCTTCTAGGTCATCTCTTGTAATGATCATATCGTCTACATAGATTATCAATGTTGTTACCTTACCTAATTGATGCTTCAGAAAGATTGTATAGTCTCAGTTGCTCTTTTGAAAACCATATTTCTTCATTGCCAAGTTAAATCGCCCAAACCATGCTCATGGTGATTTCTTAAGTCCATACAATGTGCGATGTAATTTATACACAACCTTAGTCCTTGAGGTTGTCGTGTAGCCTAGTGGAATATCCTTATACACTTCCTCCTCAAGATCGCCGTGAAGAAAGACATTCTTTACATTAAACTAGTGCAGCGGCCAGTCGAGGTTTGCTGCTTGAGATAACAAGACTCTAATTATATTCAACTTGGCTACTGGTGAAAATGTTTCTTGATAATCCACGCCATATGTTTGTGTATAGCCCTTTGCCACCAGTCTTGCTTTATATCGTTTGATAGATCCATCTGCCTTGTGTTTGATGGAGAACACCCATTTGCACCCCACTTCCCTTTTTCCTTTAGGCAACGACACAAGAGCCCATTGTTAAACGCCCCGCGGAGTACGTAGAGTCAAAGGAGGGTGAATGGACTCTTTTCATGTATTTAGATTTTCTCGACAAAATAAAACTCTTGGCAAGATTCAATTAATTATATCACACTATATATATATATATATATATAATGTAAATCAAGCACAAGATAAATAAAATAAAGAGAAAGGTAGAGAAAGATCAACACCGATATTTTTACGTGGTTGGGCACCAATCCTACGTCTAGTAGGCTCGCCAAGGCTTGAGTCATTAACTACCAAAAATAATATTTATAAAACCTAACTATTCCCAAGTTCAGTAGAAAGTGGGGAAGTCGGGTGTCGATTCACAAGGACTAAACCGTGCAATTGTAGACCTTTTCTCAATCAGCTTATTAGTGCCTTGTGTAAAAAGAAAGATAAAAAGATGATATTTTGCAATTGGTGAAATCTAGCCAACTACAGGAAAGCAAGTAAAAACTATATTACCCTACTCCTACAAAGCAGTGCTGAGATTATGAACCAGGTGCTGTACTTCTTGCCTCTGACTACGTTCAACCAAGAATACATAAGAGTACTAACTTGAGCCATCTTAGGCCAAAGCGGGAGAGGGTCATTCGAGGGCACAGGGTAGAAAGGGTGCACCGACTGTCCAAAGCACGGTTGGGAATCGGAGTATACCCTATCTCAACGATCACGAACACCTCCGCGTATCCATAGCCAACTACTTATCCTGACTGAAACAATAGTAATGCTATTCCTTATTAAAACCTTTCATCATTCATCAAAGCAATAAATCAAAAGTTGTAAAGGAAAGCATGTAAAAGAAAGCGGTAAAGGGAAAACAAGTAAAAGATCGATCCTTTGTATTCAGTACGTCTGTCACCAACGCCAGAAGGAACAAGAGAATGATCATGTAATATACACGGAGATTATAAAAATTCCGCCGGTTATCACAGGCCGTCAAACACTTTGTGCACACACCGAAACAAGAATTGAAATCTACTCTACTCCTACTGTAACTTGGCTCTCAATGACGTCTTAGGTCTCTCACTAACCTAAGAGAGGCCGAAAGGGAACTCAGAGTTCATGTTCATAGCGATTACTTATAGGCTCTAGGATTTACAAAGTTTGTTTCACAGTTTAGGAAATTTTGCAGCATATCTTGCATAGAAGATTGTTGCTGTTAACCAAGTCACTCCCATGTCTTCCTTTTTGTGCACCCTGGTCGATTCTCCCGGGAAAGCAGGGATTTGAATATTCAACATTGTCGACTCAGTCGCGACATAGGCAATGCAGATGGACGCACGCAAGGGAGCCACGTGTTTTCTTCGATCGAACGATCGATGGAATGTCACATGTTCGAATCTTGTGGCTCCGGGGCTTTAGATACTTAAACCCAATTTTTTCCTTCCATTAATTTTTCACTTCTCATTCTCTCGAATCCCCTTTCCCTCCCTCTTGTTTCCTCTCTCACCCTCTCTGTCTCCTAGGGTTTTTCTCTTCTCTCACCCTCTCTACAACCCTCTTTGCTCTTGTTTCCCTCAATTTCTCACCCTTTCTCTTCTCTCTCAGACAGAAGCCCTTTTTGTCTCCTCACTCTCCCTGTTCTCTCACTCTCTCACTCTCCCTATTCTTCCCCCTTTTCTACAACTCTCCCTGCTCTCTTCTCTACTCCTTTCCCTGAAGCAGGCCAAAATGAGGCCTGAGATCCTAGTAATCAAAAAATAAGGAAGATCCAAGACACCTCAGATTGATCTCGTGTTTGGTGGAAAGGGATTGGGATCCTCAGAAAGAAATTTTTTTTTTTTATGTTTTTTTTTTTAATTCTTTTGTTTGTTATTTGTTGTGAAAAATACTGGTGATGTGTGTGATGTGTTGGCTTGTGTGTTGATTATGACTCTGGTTAGGGTTTCAGGATTAGAGTGTGAGGACAAGTAGGCTTGTCTTCACTTGGTGAGTCGCATCAAAGTTGACTCATGCGAGTTAACTCAATGATTCGAATCTGAGTCGCATCAGATACCTAATCCTGAGTTGCATCAGAGTTGACTCGCACTCGTGCGAGTCAACTCAACGACCCGTATCCGAGTTGCACCCTACGAGCTGACCCGGACGTGTAAGTGGGCTAGGTGGAGTTTTGGCCCGTGTCAGGTCTTCAGTCACGTATGGACCCTGAGTCTTAGGAGAGTGGGCTTTAGTGATGTGTTTTGAAATTGGGCCTTAGGTTCGGTTAAGGGTTCAGTGGGCTTGGTCATAGAGATGGGCCCCGGTTCTGGTTTTGAGTTCCTATGGGCTTGGTTTGGAAATGGGCCTTTGGTTTATTTCCTTAAAACGGGGTCTGACTGATTTTTTTTTAAAAAGAGTCGGCCCACTCTCTTTTTTTTTTTAAAGCAAGGCTTGGGTTTTTTTTAAAAAAAAAAATGGGCCAGCTCGTTCTTTTTTTAAAACAAGGTCTGGCTGATTTTTAAAATGGGCCGGCCTACTCTCTTTTAAAAACAGGGCCCAAAAGACTTTAAAAACAGGTCGGCCCAAATAATATTTTAAAACAAGGTTGGCTGGATTTTGGAAATGGGCCGGTTTTCAAAATTGGGTAATGGGCTTGTTTTTAAAAGTTGGGTTAGTGAGGTTGGGAACTTAAAACCTATGTGGGCTAAGTATTTCAAAATATGGACTAGGTCTTGATGGGTTTGATAGGTTCGGGATATGATCCAAGTCTGGTTCAGGTCACATGGTCTGGTTTGAAGGGTTCAATGAAACGAGTTTGGGTTCCGAGCTCAGGTTAGAAACCCGAGAGGGGAGAAGGGCACCTACATTCAATTCACATTCAATCTAGCATCAAATGAATTCAAAGAAATAGGAAGGAGACTTAGAAATTTTACCTCCTCCTTCTTACTCCTCCTTTCTTCTTTTCCTAAGCTCCGGGTGGATCTGACTTAAGTGTTTGGCTCCCTAGTTCTGCTTCTGAGTCTCTAAATCTCAGTGATTTCGAATTCTGTCTCTGCTCTCCAAACCGTATGGTGCATAGCTTTTGCTTTCAACTTAGCAGAAACCACCTCCTCTCTTTGATTCACTATCTTGGCAGAACCTCGCTTTTCTAGCTTTCTCTCTCTCCCAATTCTTGCAGGGCTTCTGTATGCTTTTTTTTTTCTCTCTCTCATTTTCACAAGGTAATTTTGTGCTCCCTAAGGTGTCTGCTACAGTGCGGGAACCTCCCTATTTATAGGGAGGCTGGGCTGCCCATTTGGCACTAATTTCCCCATAACGGAATGACAGAGAGGGAATATTACTTTCTAGGTGTCCTTTCCTCCTTGCGCATGTGAATTTCCATTTCCATTCTTGAAATTCCTTCTAACCAACTAATTCCTTTTGGTGCGCAGGTGGCTCAAGAGATCCAGGTGGCATTACAAGAATGGCGGGCTTTCAGGGCTCTTCCAGCTAGCAGCTCGGGAGTGGAGTATTCAGCATCTGTTTTTTGCTTTTTGAATTTTTGTATTTTTATTTGTTTTTATTTTTTTTGGATTCTAGCTGCTAATAGACTATTTTTGCCTTATACGCAGGTGAGCTGGGGAGGTCCAGCTAGCAACCCCAGAGTGGATGGCATGGAACTTTTCATTTGAATTTTGGTGTATTTTTGTATTTATTTGTGAGTGAGGTATGTATGTACATGTACTCCCAAGTTGCCTTGTGTGCAACTATCATTTGTAACATTCCCTTGTGTGTATTTTATTTTTAATTCCTTTATCTTGTATATTTCTACACTTTCCCATTTGTATGTTTAAATGCCTATGTGTGTATGTGCACATGTGCTCTCTATGTTGAACAACTAACGTACCCCTTCCTAAGTCACAACTCCCAACGTTGACTAATCTTGACCAAATAAATTAACCAATTTTGATCAAACCAGTTGACCAATTTCAACCAAACAAATGCAGTCATCAAGATATAACTTTAATACCTAAACACAAATTGATTTTGAAATTAAGACCCAATTTCAAACTATCTAAGATTTTGAAAGCTTGATTCAAGGTTTGAGAACTCCTAGATTCATGGAAACTTAAAAGACTCTATTAACTAAGACTAATCCCTGGGCTTAGAAATTAAATCTTAGAGGACCACAACAAATGATTTTGGAATTAAATGTCCATACTCGATCCATTATGAGGACTCTAAAATGATATTTTTGAATTTTGAAATCCTAGACTCATTATGAGGAAAAATGAATTCTAAACTAAGTTTTTGGATTTTGATATTAAAATTGAAAACTTGGAGAATAAGACCCAGGTCTATCATAGAGAACGATAACTCTAAAATTTAAAGGATCACTTTCGATCAAAATGAGTACCCTGAACTAATTTTGGGTTTTTTGAAAGTACATATACAGCTTAAAGAATAGGACTTTGACTCTGAAATTGAAGGACAATGAAGCCTAGGCTATAGTGACTTTAGGAACTATAGGGACTCCATTGAGGATGTCTAAAGGAGATTAAAAGGGCTCGACTCTTTTTCATGAAAATCACGAGTACTCAGGGTCTCAATTTTAAAATTCCGAGTCATTTAGATCTCAAAGTTAAGTCTTGCTTTGCTAGGTTTGATTGGGGTAACTTGGTTAAAATGGGGGTATCTATACCAGTCATTAGTTCGATAAGGCCCGTTCCCCTGTTGTTTGGTCCAGGTGAAGGAGAAGTGATGTAGTGCTCTCTGATAGACCCAAGTTAGGGTGTTACACTAAAAAAAAAACAAAAAGTAGAATAAATGAGTACAGTACAATTTAAGTCTGTTGTTACTTGTCTAACAAATAGTAACTTATGAGACAAAGAGGAACCAATAAAGTATTAGATAATGTGAGAGAAGGTGACAAAGTCACCGGGCTAATGCATCGCGGTCGAGAAGTGTGTGAGAAATCATTGGAGTCGAATGTCATATGGTCGGTAGCCGTAGAGTTGCCGGGGTCGCCGGTGTCCTCCATTGATAAAACCTTATCAAGAAAACAACTCCAAAATAGCAAAATTAGTTGTTGACAAGTTCTAGGTTGGAAGTTCAGAGTTCAGAGTTGGTCAAGAAACCGCCGATCTTCACCGGCAGCATTGGTCCTTTGGTTTCGGACTCTGTTCTGGATATGGACTATACAGAGAGGTTGTTCGGGTAGTTTTCGTTGGCAAAGCTGCTGCGATTGTCAGAGAATCTACAGATGGGTAAGGGAACGAGAAAAAAAATTTTAAAAAAAATAAGTGGGGTATAAATCCAGCCACGTTGCTGCAGAAGGTGTGCCCCTTTTTTCTAATTATTAAATTGAATGATTGATGATGTAATCATACCTGCACAGTGGAGTGTGAGGAAGACGAGTCACGCATAGCGGAGGAGTCGAAACAGCAAATACTAGAGAGATCGGTGCCGAAGCGTGGTCGCGACAGCGACGGCAATGATCTGGTGGCCGGATTGCCGAAGCGTCTGAATGGTCAGGACTTGTTGTTGAGGACCATTGTGTCGTCGAGGTAGATCAGGAAGGTGTCGAAGCGTCTGAAGGGTCAGTACGTGTTGTTCAGGATCGTGGTGCCGTCGAAGTAGATCATGTTTGCGTTGCTACCATTGCAGTGATCGAGAGCCGGGATCAGGATCGGCTGCTGTCGTTGCTGTGATCGTAACCCGATTCCAGAATGCCTTTGTCGATGAGGTGATAAATAGAAAAAAAAAAAAATTAATCAATTAGAGGTCCTATGACCTGCTCTGATACCATCATAGAAAATGAAAAAAAAAAAAAAAATTCTGTATATTTTTCTGTTTTTTTTTTTTCTTACAAGATGATTGGGTTTATATTACGGAAATATTTATTTATATGTAATTTCCTCCAACAATCACGCCAACTATTTATCCACAATTATCTCCTACAATCATGCCTACAATCACACCAACCAAGAATGTCTATTTTTTCCTTATTATATGTTGATTAAATAATAAAAAATATATAAAAATAGCTATTACATTTATTCTAAATTTCTCGTTATATTACTATCCCATGAACCAAATGTAATCTTAGAGCTTAATATTCTTTATTAAAAGTACACAAATATTGTTAGTATATTTAAAGAAAAAATCATATAGAATTATTTTAAAGTTTTGTTTCGAATTTGAAAATATTAAGGAAAAGAAATAAAAATATGAAGGAATTCATATTTTTATGTTTAGTTATTAAAGAAAGTAAGAAAAAAAATAAAGTATATAGCCTACAGTAAAAACTTGATTTTATCCATGATTTAACAATTAATTTTTTTAATATAAAAAAGCAATTAACTTTTTCTAGTTTTAATCGTAGTAGAGTAATTTTTTATTTTTATTAATAAACAAAAATAAAAAATGAACACAACAAATTTTCATATATATATATATATATATATATATATATTTTAATTCATACCTCTTCTTTATCTAGCATCTTCTTCGTAATTAATCTCTTAAATAAAACCAAAAATAAAGGTAGAAGTGTACCATCCTCAAAATTTCTCCATTTTTTTATATATATAAATTTAGCAAATTACTTCAATATCTGAATACAATGAGCTCCCCTATGCAGCAAAAAAAATAAATCACATAACCACATATACATACATACATATATATATATATATATAAAATACCAGAATTCAGTATTTTCAACCATAACTACATAATACATCTCTCTCTCCAATGTCAACTATCCCAAAAATACAAAATACTACATAAAAACTTACCCTATAACTAGAGTAGCCAAGTCAACTCCCTATCTGCGAGTCTGATCTACTCACTTAACTGGCTCACCTGAAAAGTGGTAAAGTAAAAGGGTGAGTCAACGCTCAGTAAGTGGAAATATGCTATTACTAGTGTGTGGCGACCGAGTTATAAAACTATAATAATAATAATATTTAAAACTTCAAGATCTGGCAAAACTGTCAAACACATATGTAGTAGCTTAAAACATTTGTATCATCTGAATTTTCTATCATTTATACTGCTATAACATACTATATACAATAAAAGTTGTAAAACTGTATACATATACATAACTGTGTTCTTTCCCTGGGATTCTGCATGTCATGATTGACCCCTCATGACAGGGTTATGCGGCCCATAGGCGAGACTTAACCTAGTTGGCCCTCCAAGTAAGTCATCATACTCTACACTACCTCAGTCCGGCCAAACTGCATCCACTCTTAAGCTCAGGACTAGCTGCTACCTCGTCTAATCGGCCCCCTCAACCCAGCGTTCTGGGGAGCTGCATAATCTCTGAGCACGATTAGACGATACTGACACACTATCTGAGATATGTAGTTGCACTCTATCTGTATATAACAACGGTACCGTGCTCTGTAAATTGTATCTATCTGTAATATTTCCACAGGGATCTGATACTATATAAGTACATTTATATATATATATATATATATATATATATATATATATTTGCTATTTTCATCATGTTTCCAAAATAGTCATAACGCTATGATTCTGTACTGTAAATACTGTAATATCTAAGTGGCTGTAGCATCTTGATGCTATAACTATATAATTTGTCTTTATAAACTGTCTGTATAATTTGTCTATATAAACTGTGTTATGGCATTTAGGAAAATATGGTATTCTGTAAATACTATAATATACTGAACTGAATAAAATATGTATAAATATGTCTGTTAAATATCTGTGAATATCTGTATATATATATAACATGATATGCTGAAACACTGTATAAATTCTACATCAGGTAAATATCTACTCAGGTCACACAAACATTAAAACTCATATTCTGTAAAACTGTATAATAAACTGGTATATATGTATCTATGAAATCTCTGTTAACATTCTTAAAACTCTTAGCATAGCATATTTCTCTTACCTTAAATCTGAAAAACCTCTCACTAAACTCTAACCCTACACCCGCAAGGTTCTCCACTCAACACCCTAAAAACAACATCCCCCAAAACAAAATATCAGTATTTTCTTACCTACAACATTTCTTATAACTACAAGGAAGGCATTATCTGAATAAAATACCTTGTCCTAGATTTGGGATGAATTACAAACCAATTTCTCCTACGATCAGTTCCGGCAGACTTGCAAAGAACTTTTCCAGGAGTGTCGTGGTAGCCTCAGATCTTCAATCCGACAAGAAACAGAGTCAGAATCGAAGAGAGAAGGGGAGAGGGACATAGAAAGAGAAAAAGGGAGTGTTTTGTGCCAAATAATGCTAAAAATTCGAGTTTTTACTATTCATAGGGCCGGATTCGTCGACGAGACACGTCACCTCATTGATGAGTCCTTAACTAATTTCGTCGACGAACCCAATCTCTTCGTCAACGAAATTTAGATTGTCCAAAAACCCCTCTCGATATCTTCTCGCAGACGAGACGTGGCATCGTCGACGAGACCTACTTATGCGCTCGTCGACGAACTCCCTGTGTTCATCGACGAGACCCTATGTAAAAATTTTCCGAGTTATTATATTCAAAATGCAATGTCGTTCATGTTGCCTCCTTCTATTTCTGTTTCCATTTCCCTCCCTTTTATTATTTAAATACCATTATTCTTCGGGTCGTTACAAAAAGTACCTTACATGAATAAATTCTTATGTAAATTTAGTAGAGTTTTTTCCTAATTTAATATTTTTTTTCTTATAAATTATTTAAAATTAGTTCGAACTGAACTTTTTTTTGTTTTAACCAAATTGATGCATCAAGTGAGGTAACTCCTAATAGATTGTGGCACATACAATGCAGTGTCACTCGTCCTTACTAGTCGGGCTCATATTCTGCTGGTCCACTTGTATTACCAGTGATGGGTATTTCATCAATAGGAAGGTAAGACAGAATAGTCGTGTCCTGTAGTGTGATTGTGGCCTTACCATGGGGGTGGTAAAACCCGTGCACCTATAGCCTCCTTCGCTCGACAAATGCGGCCATTAGATGTCAATCGAGCTCGATGTGGCCAATACGGTACAAGTCATAGAACCCTGATGCTTGTATCCACTAGATGATGTGCTGATCTGCATCAAAAAGTCGCTCCATGAACTACTGCCACCACGATAGTATAGCAACTCTACATGACCGTCTACCCAGGCTTGAGTTGAGTAATGTTGATTACCCAACATCAGGTCAAAATGACTGATCAATCTTGGATCGGTATTGTAAAGAAGAAAAGGCAAATACATATCACTAACTAATTGGAATCATACAACCTACGGGTTTCAAGTTAAAAATAAGATTATTGACGTCAACTTCCCACTTTTTTATAGTGACGTTGTCGATTTGACTTGGCATAATAAGGAGATGATGTATCAATGTGGTAGGTCTGCTCCATCCCCAACTATAGTCCTTCTCAGAGACCTCGTGCTATTATGTCCTTGTTCATTGCAAATGTTAGACATGTTCTTCTTCCTACCCTATTTTACGTCTATCTCATTGCGTAGACGTAAGCTCTAAGGACGAACCTTGTGTCAAACTAAAGCAAGATCTGCATACAATTTTGGTGTACTTGGCTCCGACCAATAGTATTGATGTTTGATTGGATTGAAATAAGTTGTATACGTTGTATAGTGTTCTGCATTGCTGTAGTAATGGTCAATGAACCTCATAAGATTCAATCGTATCTCAGCACATACAGTTAATAGGTGGGAGCAAGAAAAGTTTAAATCTTGTCACTTCTTATTTGAGCATTGTCGTTCATGGATGCTCAGAGTTTGAACATTGTTTTCTTTATGTGACCCTTGTTGTATTGTTGTTGTGCTAAAGGTATCTCTTGATCAGTTGAATGTTGTCACCCGATGTCTAGTGGTCTTTATCTTTATTCTTTCCATGCATAACATGATGGGTGCATAACATGATATATGGAGTAAATGCATTCATTGTGGTAATTGCTTTGCAATCTGTCTCCCATCAACTATTGAAATAATTGGTGACATGATAAAAAAGTCAACTAGACAATAACCGTTATTGGAAAACTACGTGCTCCTTTAAAGAAAACATTGAAACACTCAATAAGGTTAGTGGTCATGTTCACATACCTTCGTCCACCGTCGTGCCATTAAGTCCACATATGAGAAGGGATTTGATCAAAAAATAACTTTGTCCATTGCCCACATTCGACAATTATCTTTTCCATCCACTTATTAAATTCTTTTTATTTGATGTTTCCTCCCTGCTTGCTCCACCATCCACTTCAGAATGACATTTCCAACTTTATTGTTGAAGTTTTTGACAACATGGCGAAGGCAAAATTGGTGGTAGGCACACGATGGTTGCCAGTTAGGATTTCGTTGCACGGTCGCTATTATACCTACATGTCTATTTGTTATTAGGCAGAGCATATCTTTGTCAGTAACATAACAAAGACAATAGAGAAACCAATTTCATGTGTCAAAACTCTCCTTTTGTACAATGCCGAATGCAAGGGGAAATATTTGTTCATTTGCGTCAGGATTCGTAGCAATCAAAAGCTTGCTTTATACTTTCCATATAAGTGTATACCGTTTATACATATAATGGGTGGGCAATGAAGGAAACCCTCTATCGATGTTGCAAATGACCTAAACACATATACGAACATGGCCTAATTTTCATACTCATGAATATTACTTCACCTCCACTTAACTATAGTACCAGGATTGTGCACACACATGACTTCCATCCACTTCGGCAAATTATGATACGAGATCTACCAATCACCGAAGTATTGAGCAATAGCCTTACGCTTTCTCAACCACACCTTCTTGTACAATATAGAATATCCAAAATGATAATCTAAAAATTATTTCAAGATAGCGATTGAAGTATACGCATCTCCCCTTATCATAGTCATCATCTCTCCACAAATTAGAGACGATGTAATTTGGTTGTGATTTTGCGATGGCATTTTATTCAAGCACATGTGCGATCTTGTATATTAAGTGATTTCAAATAGACTATGTTTTTTTTCGCAACATGGCACGCAATCTGCATTTTCATTCAGATTCCTCCTTACAGTTAGAAACTCATAATTGTGGGTTAGACTGCACCATATAGAAGCCATGGGTGCATTCGAGCATGATAAATAGACATCGTAGCTATCAACTAATCCTTTGAGTCAAAGATCATCCCCTTGCACAAATCGAATGACTCATCCCAATGAGTAAACTACACAAGGAACTTAACTTGACATATTACATCAACAAACCTCCACATCAATGTTAGTGTACATTGGAGGTTGGTCCACAAACCATCTATTGTGGCCATCATCATTCATTTGATCGAGGAAGGGTTGTGATTCCGCACTAACATTATAGTTTGCATAATCGTCGAAGTCATTTAACCCTTCAACAGTTTCTTGCTTGACGTTCTCCTCATCCTATAAATCAACATAATTTGTGATGCTCATCCCCATGTCCAATGCAATGTTTACAATTGCATACAAATTAGTGGGAACATCTACACTCTTGTGCTTCTCATTCATGTCGTACTCAGAATCAGAAGGCGGCTCAAATGACGTTCCTGGGCTTTTGTTCAAATCCACATTAGCCATATCGTCCCCACCATATATACATGTAGTAAAGGAGGTTCTAATTGGGTGTGCTCCTATGCTTGAAAAAATGGTTCGACAAGTGTCGACATTCGCCCATTATCAATGACACCAACTTCCGGAATAGTTGCTTAAGGAATGATTTCGATATAAAATTCTACAATGTAAATATTAGGGCATGAGCTCTATGGGTCTAAGGTGATGTATAGATCATAATCATCCTACATAGGAACAATCTAGAATAATATTGTATCATTTTTCCCCTCATAGTATATCTCGCAGTAACCCACAACACATATTGATTTGGATCAATATGCAGATATTTGTATATTTTGTCATATAATTTGCTTAATTTTGCCATATTTCCAATTCGAGTTGCTCTAACTGTTTGAGTGATATAACCAACTTCATCCACTCTTGTATTTATTTCCCCATATACAATAGTACAATCACTGAAACACTGTTTGAACTTCTTGCCATTTGGAGTAGTACTCTCGAAATGAAAAATATTTATGAGAAACACAAAACCCTAACTCTTAGAATTTGTTTCATTATAATCAATTATCTTACAAAAATGTAAGGTAAGGCTGCATACTATAGACCCATTATGGTCCACTCCTTCCCCGGATCCGGCATATGCGGGAGCTTTGTGCATCAGGTTGCCCTATAATCAATTATCTTACATATCAAGATAACCATATTCACAGTATATACATACATGATACTCTAATTTGTCTCTTAAGAGCTCATGAATTCAACCTTAAACGCACTATTTTCCCCCCTTAATATTCTGCAATGATCCTAAACTACAATGTCATCACATGACAATTTTTTTGTCTATATGAGGCTAAAACTTCTAATTTTAACTTCAAATCAACATTATTACCATCAACTGCTCTAGTATTATAGCTTAAGTTCATACAAAATTTAACACTTTAAACCAAACTATTAAGTTCATAGTCATCATCAAATAGAAGTAAAAATTAGCCAATTTCACCGATTAAACTTTCAATTACTATGTAACTGACACAATGTTGCTACCTATATACTGTCTATCTTTAACCAAAATGTAGTATTATAGTCAAATTAAAACTTCCAATTACTACATACATTAGAGAGTTTTGAAGCCATAAATTCAGCCTTCTCCTAAAAATGTTTGATGCTAACAATAGAACCCTATGTTTCTACTGTTAATTTTGGACATGTGAAAGGGTTTGGCTACCCCTTCAACTTCTACCAATTCGGATGATGATGTCAGTCTCATGCAATTTTTCATTGTTATTTGTTCTTTATATTCCTCTTAGTAATATTGCCATAGTCCTCCCAAAACTTTGGGGAATATGATCCATGCCTAGGGTTAAGTTGGGGGCCTACAATCTACATTGCTAAACTCGCAAATTTACCTTACTTAAACGTAAACTCTATGAGCTCCTAGAGCAGGAAGAAAGCCCTAGGCTAACCCTACTAAACATAGGGACTCATTAACTGCCTAACTGGTTGATCTAGGTCATCTTCTACATGCCCTTTACTAAACAACTTCATGACTTGTGCAAACTATTTGGCGCAATGCTCAAATTTTAGGTGTACTCTTAAAGGCTATATACAGGCTTGTTATGAAACCATGAGAGGTAGATTTAAATATTGAACATTTGGCTATAATTGAGTTTTGTCCTCATTTTTGCTCTCTTCTTTTGGTTAATAATGCAAATGAGTTTCAAGGCCTCTAATGAAAATGTTTGGTATTTTTGAATTTTTTGGCAATCTTTAATTTCATATTTCTAGGATTTTTTTCCCATCTTTGCATCATTTTATAATACAATTGTATAAGCTAATAATCTAGTAGATTATCTAGGGTCTTTATGAGTATCTAATGATTTTATGGTTTAAATATTTTACAAGTATGTGTTGCTCTAATTTTTAGATTTGATAATTATATTTAAATAATTAGGATTTGATATTAATTCTCAGAAAGTCTATTGGAGTATTGTGCGTTCAGCCCTAGTTTGCCTTCACTTTTATCCTCTCTTTTAACTTCCTCTCTATTTTCCAATTATTTATCTTATTTTACTGCATCCTTTACTTCTCCAATCTTGATATATTTTGATCCAATTTTGATGTTTTATTAATTGATGTTTTAACAAAGTCTCTACGCAATTATTGATTTTTAGATTGTTCCACATTTTATTTTTCATTTTTTACATTGGTCTAATTTTTCCACTTGTGATTTACAATTTATTATCAAATGTGAATAAAAGCAAAATCATAAACTTTAATGTTTAACTATCACTGGAGGGTCTTGGTGTTAACATTTCATAGAAAGTATGTGGATGGCTACATATTTTTATTTTATTTTTTTAAAAAAAAAAAAAACACGAAAGGATATGCAAATCAATTATTTTAAAAACTTGAGATGTGTAAATAAATTTTATTCTTTTTAAATAATATATAAGCTTATTTCCAGTTAATAATAGTTAGTTCTTTTAAAAGTAAATTTTTTTTAAGGAACTAGATTTGCTAACTTACCTAATAATTAGTAGTTGTCCATTTTTTTCCTTAATAATACTCTTAAAATACACATGTTCATTTAGTTGTACGTCAAGTTTTGCTAGATGTTCCCGTCTTTTTGTGAGAAGCTTCGGTCTCCTAAATTCTGGTTCGGTCGACTGAGTTTTTGGATTGTTGGGTAAAATGAACTCGGTCGCCTGAACATTGTCAATTCTACTTTGTTCGGTCGATCGTTATGTTGAATTTTATTCTAATGTTTTGGTTTTGCTATTTGAGCTTTGTTTGGCCTTTGCGTTCCTGGGTATGCCTAGGTTGAGTGTAATTGCTTTTGATGTTTCTTTGTTTGGGGGTTTTGGCCTCCATCCTCACGGGTATGCTTAGAGTTTCTATATACATATCCATTTTGATCAATACAATTTATCATTTACTGATCCAAAAAAAAAAAGGTGTCAAAGCTCCATTCATTTATTAAATGAAAATGCTATAATTATTCTCCAATCATACAAATTATCAAATTAGGTTATAATTATTTGATTTATCTTCTACCTCATGTTATTTCAAACGCCACAATAAAAGCATATGACTTCAAAATTAAAAATAAATTTAATAATCATGCAAATTGAAATAAAATTTACACATTCATCATTTATGTATTCAAATAAACATAAGATGAAATGAAACCCTAACCTCAAAAATTTATACGTTAACTGATTCAATATTCAAATAATTATTAAATTGAATAAAAACCCTAACATTAAAAATTTCCAATACAAAGCATACGACTTCAAAATTGAAACTAATTTTAATAATCATGCAAATTGATAATAATAATAATAATAATAATAATAATAATAATAATAATAATAATAATAATAATAATAATAATGTCATATTCATCATTTGTATATTCAAATAAATATAAGATTAAATACAACTCTAACCTAAAAAATTTATACATTTACTAATTAAACATTCAAATAATCATGAAATTTAGTAAAATCCTAACACAAACAACTTCTAATTCAAATCTTATGACTTCAAAATTAAAACTAAATTTAATATTTATGCAAATTGATGATAAAATTTACAAATTCATCATACATACATGAAAAATTTAGGCATGAAAAAGAACCCTAACCTCAATTTGGGGGTTCCACAATGATACTTCAAATCAATAAATTGACTTCAATTTAAGCCAATTCAATATACAAGAAAATAATTTGTATTTCAAACAATTCAAAATCTTGATTGAAATTTTAAATTACAAGAAATCTAGGGTTTTAAACAAGCTTGGATGTGAGGAGAACATACCTCATTTTCGTTCCTTAAATAATAGTCTCCCAACATTCAACTTGTACTTGTGTGGCAGAACGGTCACTTGCAAAAGGTCGTCCGGCTACCACTTGAGATCCTCCACCATCGCCCTTTCAAGTTTTCTTCCTCTTGGCTCTCATGTTCGTGCGCGCAGAGAGGAAGGAAGAAGACAACTTTTAACCAACAAAAAAACCCTGGTTCAAATAGCGTTTTTCACCTCAAAAAATGGTAGATGAAATAATGTTTTTTAATCAGTCACGTGTACTAAAAATGCTACTTCGTCTAAGCATTTTTTAATCGGTCACATCATCCTTCAATTAAAAAAGATGGCTCATCTAATATTTTTTTTTTCAATATACATTGGATGGACCATCATTTTTTAAGACACGTCAATTTGAAAAAAAATAAAGTTCATGTAGAATTATTTTTAAATAATTTATATTAAAAAATATTAAATAGGAAGAAACTCCATTTAGTACCAACCACATCCATCAAGGAAGAAAATGACAAGAGGATGACATATAAGATAGTTTCTACTCATTTAAGTTTTAATGACTTCTAAAAAATTTTCAAAGTACTTTTAGATAAAATCTAAAATTTTTCAATTAATGCAAAAGGGTTTAAGTGTTTTATATTAAATGATTTTATGTATTTAAGGATGGCAACATAATGAATTGGGCCACATGCTATAAAGAAAAAAAGTGGTCTATAGTTACTATCAATTTAACTTTTCATTTGATTTTAAAAATTTCAAGACATTTCAAAGTAAAATATAAAGTTTAAAAAAAAATAATTACTCATAATTATTTTATGAAAAGCACACTTAGCATGTGTTCTTAAAAGTTAATTTATATATATATAAGCGAAAAAGAATGAGCATGCGCTAAAAAACGCTGAAAAATACATTTAAATAATTAACTAAAGTGAGTGGGTTAGAGAAGAGAATAGGAAAGATTATAAGTAGACAACTAATGTGAAGAAATGGAGAATTTAAAACTTGTACATTTTATTTAAGTTGTTTTTAAATGATTTAACTTTTTGTATATTTTGGAAGTTTCTTAAGTTAGAGAATAGAATTTAGCTAAAAATAAGAAATTGGCAAAAATTAACTTTCATTTGCAAAAAAAATTTCTAATTAATATTAGGTAAGATTTCTTGAAACAATTAACTTAATTAATAATATTGTTGATTTTTTGAGTTATTATTATTATTATTATTATTATTATTATTATTATTATTATTATTATTATTTATAACCTCTTAAATTAATTGATAATAATATCGATTTTTTCATCCAAACTATACCTTGTATGTTTTAATTAAATCAAATGTCTTTTTTTTTTTTAATTTTATAACCGATATGCCCAAAATTGTTAGGAATGCTCATAGGGTTGGACAGCTATAAACCAACATTTGATGTCTCACGTGGCTGCCCTTAAATTACCAATAATCCCCCTAAGTTTAATGGTACAATTACGAGAGAGCTACTATTAATGTCTTGCATAACTTCCCTTAAGTTACCTATAAGCCTCTAAGCATAATGGCACACTCATAAATGTCAAGTTAAAGGAGGGTTTGCCTACCCCACTATAAAAAGAGATCCAGTGAGGAGGTAATCATCTCATTCTCGCTTACTTTTCATTTACTGTTGCAATCTGAACCTTCCATTCCCTAACTTAAGTATTGGAGTCACCCCCCGGAGTACACATCGGATCCTTCAAGCCGTTATTATTTAATTCCTTTCAGGTGGTTACGAACGAATGACAGTTCAATAAAAGCTATTTAATTTTTGGCAACAACAATAACTAGTGTTATAAAAAATATTATAAATTGATATTAGGAAGTATCAATTATAAGTCATGAAAAGCTTTACTTTTAAAAAAATATTATTAATACAAAATCTAATTCTATTGCAATATTTTTTTTTTTTTTTTTTTGCAATACTATTTACTGCCATACCTTTTATTATATATATATAAGTAACAGATAATGCATGTAAGCATATTATTAACTATAAAAAATTATTTATATATATTTTATAGGAAATAATTAATTATATTTTTTAACAATTTTTAAAAAACATATTATTGAATTATAAAATATTATTTATTAATATATAAAAAAATATTTATTTAAATAAAAAATTTATTGCAAACTTGTAGGTTCGGAAGAACTTTCATGCCTCTATAAAAAGAGTAGAAAGGATTTGATTCTTTTCAATTTTTTAAGTATAGGTTGCAACCGAAAATTGAACAGTCTTCATGAATTGACCCTTAATCACAACCACCTGAAAAGAAACAAATAAAAGTGGCTTGGAGGACCTGGGGTGAACTCCGAGGGACCTCTCCAATGCCTAAGTAAGGGATGGGCTTAAGATATTTTTATGCAACAGTAAAGTGTACTAGGATGAGATACTTTAACCCCTCATCCAAATCCCAATTTATAGTGACGGAGATTGACCCAAGGGTGTAATGTCATTTATTGGTGAGTTATGGTGCGGGCGTGAATCGCTCTGCTTATTATAAGGCAGGCATCAATTGCTCTAGTCAAGCGATTGACTTGGGCAGTAACTGCCCTCATGATGCTACGCTCTGGTCTTTTCTAGGTAGGTGATATATTTGAGGTATATCAGTTGTCCCCCATTAGGTTCAAATTTTTGAAGTTGACTTCCAAAGTTTAAGAGTAATTGTTGTTCTTATTTTTTTTCTTTTTTTTGGTCGTGCAGCTTTTCTTGAGGCATTTTGGGCTGCTTGTGGCTTAATGAGTCGTGCTCTTCTTTTTTTGCAATTTCTAACCAAATGAGCTATGCTCATATTTTGGACCGTTTCTAGGCCTCACGAGCGTTACTCGTCAATTAGGCCGATTCTTCTTTGCCTAATGAGTTGTGCTCATTTTTTGGGTAATCTTTTGGCTTTACGAGCGTTGCTCGTCAGTTGGGTTGATTCTTCTTTGCCTAATGAGTTGTGCTCATTTTTCAAACAATCTTCTGGCCTCACGATTTTTGCTCATCAGTTGGGCCGATTCTTCCTTGTATAATGAGCAGTGCTCATTTTTTGGACAGTCTTCTGACCTCACGAGCATTGCTCATCAGTTGGACCGATTTTTCTTTACCTAATGAGCTGTATTCATTTTTTTGGCAATCTTCTTGCCTTACGAGCGTTGCTCATCAGATAGGCTGATTCTTCCTTACCTAATGAGTTGTGCTCATTTTTTTAGCAATCTTTTGGCCTCACGAGCGTTGCTCATCAATTGGGCCGATTCTTCTTTTCCTACTGAGTTGTGCATATCTTTTGGGCTATATCTTCAGTAACATTTTGGTAATTTATGATATCGGGATGGTTGTTCTATGACGACCTGCTTAATTTCCATATTTTTTTTCCATAATATAAATACAATATCACAAAACTCAGCAGATCATAGTCCACATGGACTAGTGAGTACCAAGGGTATATCAAAACATATAGCAGAAGTCTAAGCAATAGGAAACATACAATCATATACATCTCATTATACCATACTTTACAATACCAGAGGTACTACAACCACTGTATTTATATACACACAGTACACAACCCAAAAGATATCTTAGGACCATCCCACAAAATACATCTAACCCTATCAAAACACTTACCCTTTTGGAAGGGCAGATCAACCGTACTAGATCAGCAGGGCTTTACCCGCTCTCTTATCAAGGGCTCTTGAAATTTTTATAAAATTCGGGGTGAGACACCTCTCAGTAAGAGAGATAAACTAATACTAGTGTATGATAACATAAGTATTCCGTGTTTAACATATACCATACAGAACATATTTAGTAAACTGTTATGTCATATCTGGGAAAACATATATATCATCATAGCATAGCAGAACATACTGCATTTTTATAAACATATTTCATCTCATATAATAATAATAATACAAAAACAATCCTAGTAGGTTAACTGACTGTTGTCATTTATTACCCCCACATGACTGGGTTATGTGGGCCAAAGGCGGGACCTGACAATGGTTAGCCGACCACTGTCAAGTCAAAAGTACAGTCTGTAAATCTGGTGGGTCTGCCAGACCTGGTCCGTACACCAGGGGCACTCACACACTTCTCAAAAACCACATCGACCATCCAATCTCACACCACTCCGTACAGCGGCGTTAACACAAATATCATGATCATGATGACCATGGACACATAGCAACAGTACCGTGCAAGTGTTAGCTTAGACCAAGCCGACCAGGTTCTGATATCATATAACATATACTGAAACTATGATACATGGATATTTCATATCATTAATTATCAAATCAATCATATCATTTTGCATATATACGTATATCATGAAAATTATCGACGCGTACGCTGGTATTTCATATTTTACCATAGCTCAGCCCATACGCTGGCAAATCATATCCATAACTCAGCCCGTACGCTGGCAAATCATATCCATAACTCGACCCGTACGTCGGCAATTCATATACATAGCACGGCCCGTACGCCGGCAAAATATATCTATAGCTCAACCCGTACACGGGAAAATCATACACATAGCACGGCCCGTACGCTGGCAAAACATATACAAATCTTGGCTCGTACGCCGATTTTCTCTTATACAAATCCAAATCTTTATCATATTCCCAAAAAAAAGTTTTCATTATAATTTCTACTCATGCCACACAAAATGGGTATTTTGTATAATCAGAACATGGTATTGTTTTCAACAGTATTTCTCAATATAATGAATATATATATATATATATTCTCTAAAATCAAATGCTATAAAATCATACTTATAATTTTCATAAAAACATCTAACTTAGTTTATCCCCTTACCTGAGTCCTGAAAAGCCCCTAAGAGAAATACTCCTTCACCCACAGGGTTCCTTGTTCAACACCCTGAAAATAACATTCCCTAAAACTAAAGCTCAATATTTTTACGCATACAACACTTTCTATAACTATCAAATAGGCAAATATTGAGTAGAAAGTCTTACCCTAAATTTTGGATGTTCTCCAACTCAGCCCCACCGACGATCCCCTCTGGCGGACTTGTAGAGAAATTTCTTAGGAGCGTCGTGGTGGTTTCAGATTTTCTCGTCGACGAGACGGAACTTCGTCGATGATATCCTGATAAACCCTCGTCGAAGAAACCCCTATGTTCGTCAACGAGGCTTAGAAAATTTCTCGGATTTATCCCATCCAAAATGCAACGTCGTCGACGAACTTTTCGCGTTCGTCAACAAAGTCAACTACCTCCTTCTGTTTCTATTTTCAATTCCCTTTCTTTTATTATTTAAATACTATTATTCTTCGGATCGTTACATGTTCAATTCGGCAGGTTCTCGCAGTTTTGATTTCATTGGGATTAAAGATGTGAGTTTTGGTATTTTCAATATCAGTTAGGATTCGAAATAGGCTCGGGATGGATTTTTTTCAAAGAGTTTGGACGTGTATGCACCAAGTATTCGATCATTTGCGGCAAAGGGAACTACAGATAAACGTGTAGTGTTATAGATTTCGCAGACTATTTTCATGTCGTCTGTGTCATCTATGGGATCTATAAACTCAGATTATTCAATTGTATCCCAGTTAATCCATGAGTCCCATGTTGGATTTTTTTGACATGGGATTGTGAATGCAATGACAAATTGAAGTTTGAGATTGAGATATAAGAGATGTCTACCATTGACGACGGTGATTTTGTTATTGTTTGTTTTGATTATGGTGTGGATTGTTTAGCTGATTGGGCTCCAAGTGCTCGACGGAATGTCACTAAGGAGCTTGGTTTTACTGTTTGGGGTTTTGCCAATTGCAGTTACTACAATTGTGCAATTATAGTGTACGTTAAAATTTCAACTCAAATTTTCAATTGCAATTTCGAATTCACTGTTCAAAACACTGTTCAGCGCACATGAATGTGCAAGAGTCATTATTACCGACCCCATAGGGCATTCGGCCAACCCATTATAATTTCAAAACTTGACTTTATTTATTTGACCGGCAATGTAGCTATCATGAATTAAAATAAAGATATTAGAAAGAATTTTTTAAAAAAATAATAAATTTATCTTATATATTGAAGGGATTTTAAAAATTAAAATAAAAGAGAGAATCAAGTTGGTAAGCGAGGAGGATAATGTTTTCAATCCAAAAAAAAAAAAACTTATCTTAACCCTTAAGAAACAAATATTTATTTTTCTGGAAAAATAAAAAAAAAAAAAAAAAAAAAAGAAGAAATTGGTGATGGATAATCTGCACGCGGCTGCACGTTCTCATAATAGAGGCGAAATCTGGGCCCACTGTCATGCATCAGGGACACGTGGCCGGCTGATAGCACCTTATCAGACGTCTGTCCTCTGGGGTGGGACCAGCGCACTAAAGGCCGGTGTCCACACTCTGCGACTTTTGGAAGGGAAGATAAAATACGAAAGCTGCATCTTCGCCACTTGATCGCAGCTGTTAAAGATATGGGGCCCATTTTTTCATCAAATCAAATAGCAGCCGTCCGTCCATCACTGCCACAAAATTATCTCGACAAATTGATGATATCGCGACAAAAAGAGACTCAGCGGAGTTAGAATTGGATTAAAGCCTTCATTAATGGTGGTTCAGATCTTCCACTGTTCCTGAAGACGAGTCGGGAGTTGCTTCTGATCCTATTTCCCTTTTGATAGGGCTCCCAAGCAACCTAAATATTTAGATTTTCTTCTTATCATTAATAGACTTCAACCTTGGAATCTGAACTTAACTGACACGTTTATCTTTGTTTGAACTTTCTTTCTGCGTCTTCTTCTCGATTCTTTTCTTTCAAACAACAAACAACCATCCGTCAATCTTCAGCTGAGGACCCAGTAAATTTACACGCCAAAAAACGTATTTTTTTTTGCTTTTTCAATTGTAATTTCGATCTGGGTACTCGGCGAATCGTGTTTCTGTTTGGAGGAAAAGCTTCAATTGCTCCAATTTGGGGTCGTATTTATAGCAATTACTTGTGGTACCTGAGTTTTCCTTTTAGTTTTTTAGTTATTGAGGTTTTCGAGGGTATAGGGATCAAATTCAGTGCGTCCGTGATCTGAGTTTTTCTCCTTGGATCTGCTGAGTGAAGTGAAACGAGTGGGAAGATGAGGGAAAAGCTAGGGTTTTTGTTGTGCGTCTGGTGCATGCTCTGGGGGTGCTGCGTGGGTAGGTTCATGGTGGAGAAGAACAGCTTGAGAGTGACTTCACCGGATTGGTTGAGGGATGTGTATGAATGTGCGATTGGTAATTTCGGTGTTCCTCAGTATGGAGGAACCATGGTTGGGACGGCGCTTTACCCGAAAGCCAATCAGAAGGCATGCAAGAACTTCGAGGACGTTGATATTTCCTTAAAATCAAAACCAGGAGGTCTTCCGGTCTTTATTCTCATCGATCGTGGAGGTGAGCTTCTTCGATTTCATGCATTTAAAATGTAGTTTCTACTTCCTGTTTTAACTAGATTTGTTCAACTCGCTCCTTGATACATACTTCAGTTTTTGAGGAATTACAATTTTCAGAATATGGTTGCTAGTTTCGTATCCTTTTCTTTATTTTTAGTTCCTCATCCTTTTTCTATCTGATTTATGGTGATAAGTTTGCTGCAAAATTTACTTGTGTAGATGCAACTATTGCTATGTGTACTTTGCCAGAAGAATCTGGTGTCTTCATTACTGAAATCCTTAAGCATGATAATTTAATACTTTGTTTGGTTGCTCATTTATTCGGTTTTAAACTTCAGCAGCTTTTGATTTCTTCAAATTAAATTACTCTGGGTTTTTTATGATCGTTTGAATACTTTGATTTCTTGAAATGATAAACGTGGTAGAACTGATAGAATTTAGAATGGAGATGCTGATAGAAACTCTCCAAATACTGGGTGTTTCACTATTTTTTTCTGGTCGGCTATGATGATGCCCCCCTACAGCTGTTGCTAGAACTTTTGTTGAGGACTGCATCTGCATCTAAATGATTTTCCAATATGTTTTCATTTTGGTTTTTTTTTTTTCAAAAATCTTACGATGTTGAAGCTTTTCGTTTTGGCAGATTGTTACTTCACCTTGAAGGCATGGAATGCCCAACAAGCTGGAGCTGCTGCTATTCTTGTTGCAGATGACAAGATTGAACCTCTGATCACTATGGACACCCCCGAAGAAGAAAATGCAGGAGCTGATTATGTTCAAAAGATCTCGATTCCTTCTGCACTTATTAGCAAATCTTTTGGGGATAAAATTAAGAAGGCTTTATCTAATGGGGAGATGGTTAACATCAATCTGGATTGGAGGGAATCCCTTCCTCATCCTGATGAGCGGGTTGAGTATGAGCTCTGGACAAATAGTAATGATGAGTGTGGTCCAAAATGCGACAGCCAGATTGATTTTGTCAAGACCTTCAAAGGGCCTGCCCAAATACTTGAGCGGAATGGTTACACACTGTTCACTCCACATTATATAACTTGGTACTGCCCAGAAGCTTTTATTTTAAGCAAACAATGCAAATCTCAGTGCATCAACCATGGGCGATACTGTGCTCCTGATCCTGAGCAGGATTTCAGTAAAGGGTATGATGGGAAGGATGTTGTGGTTCAAAATTTACGCGAAGCTTGCTTTTTTAAGGTGGCTAATGAAAGTAGAAAGCCTTGGCTTTGGTGGGACTATGTGACTGACTTTGCAATCCGTTGCCCAATGAAAGAGAAGAAATACAACAAAGAGTGTGCTGAACAAGTCATACATTCTTTGGGTTGGTTAAAGTTTATATTTCTGGATGTTTCAATTTGTTGTACATCAATGGATGCACTTTTTCAAGATTTTCCATGTTAGTTAGAGCTCAGAGGTGCTGAAAATTCTTTACTTTTTTTGAAGAAAAAAAAAAAAACATTTTGTTAGTACTTTCTTCCAAATGCACGTCTACAAATTTGTTTGCTTTCATTGCACACTATATCAACAATTCATAAATTATTATAATTTTGAAAACATGTGTTTGTTTTGGGGTTGAATGGAAAGCTTACGATATTCTGGTTAATTCTGGTTGTCAAACTTATGTTTTCCCAAATCTCTTCTCAAATTATTCTTAAATAAACTGTCAACTATTAGTTCGGAAACTCTTGATGTTTCCCTGCAATCACCGCATCTGTCTTGCTTAAGTCTCGCCCACATTCACCTTTATTTTTTTTTTAGTATTGAATTCCAATATTATGCATGCCGTCTAATTATTGCATGCTTTTATCTTTGTGTCTTTACATGGAAAACAGGAAGCAATATTAATTTGTTGTCATTGAGTGTTTTTTTTTTTTTTGAATTCTGATGATCCAGTTGGTAATCACTGTAAGGATGAATTTAATCTATGTACTTTAGTTAATTTAGGTTGTGTGTTTCTCATGATTTTTTGAAGGTCTTGATGTCAAGGAGGTAGAAAAATGTGTGGGAGACCCTGAGGCAGATGTGGAAAACCCAGTCCTTAAAGCTGAACAGGATGCACAGGTTAGGTGCCCCAGAGACACTGTTTTCAATGTCTTGTACCTTGTTATGGCAACATCAGTACTACTTGTTTATTGTGTTGCTTATCTTCTTCTTGCAAACCGGGTTTCAGATAGGAAAAGGCTCCCGCGGAGATGTGACTATATTGCCTACACTTGTAATAAACAACAGACAATATAGAGGTTGGGGTTGCTATGTTGAAGATCTCAGATGCTGTGTAACTACTTGAATGTGCAGCTTTAATTCATGTTTCTGGTTGGTTTCAGGGAAGTTGGACAAAGGAGCTGTTCTTAAAGCCATATGTGCAGGTTTCCAAGAGACTACTGAGCCTACAATTTGTTTAACTGAAGGTAATCATCTATGAGTGTTATTTTTTAAAATTCAATATTAGGGTTGCTCCTGAAAAAAAATCTCTCCGATTGATGTCAATCAATGCTCTGTTGCAAGAATGTTTTAGAATGTGGGCCATTCTTTGGGCAGTTACAGGAACTGCAGGTGCAGCATGGGTGAATAGAGTTATTTTATTGTGCCTGCATCTCTTATCTATCATTTTGCATCCCAAACCCATCTTTGCTTTTCACTACACTGGTGAATTTTTATTTTTTTTTATTTTGCCTGCAACTCTTATATGTGACATTTTTGTTCAGATTAATAATTATCCAGGGTAACATTTTTAACTTACAAGTTAGATGTGTCAGCTCTCAGCAGGCCATATTGGTTTTGGGTGAATAGTTACTTTATTGTACCTGCGACTTATATGTGGCATTCTGTTCTAATTAATAATTATCCAGGGCAACATTTTTAACACACCAATTAGATATGTCAGCTCTCAGCAGGGCATATTGGTTTTGGGTCCAAGGATGAGGAGCTTCATGTGTAGGCGCTTTATATCAACTCGTTTGAGATGGCTGCAGACTCTTGTAGTGTTGGTATTTCATATTCTTTAATAAATTATTTTGCAGATATGGAAACAAATGAGTGTATGGAAAACAATGGTGGATGCTGGCAAGACAAGGCTGCAAATGTTACAGCATGCAAGGTTCTTTTAATGTTGTTAAAAAATTCTCAACGTGGCTTTTTTTATGTGAGTATTTGGCTTCAAGATCATCCTACTTTTATCTGATAGGAATAAATTTTGTTCTAGGATACTTTTCGTGGGAGAGTGTGTGAATGCCCTATTGTCCAAGGTGTGAAGTTTGTGGGCGACGGTTATTCTCATTGTGAAGGTAAATATTCAATAAAAACAATAATAATTTCTAGTTTAAATCTTTCACATAACACAATTCACATTCCTGCAAAGAAACAGTAGGTCATCATGCCTGCAGCTTGATGCTTGAATCAGTAATTGAAATAAACTGGAGAGACATGGGCTGGTCTCTACTCTAGGGCATGAGGACTCTTTTTATTTCCCCCTGGCTAGGCTAAGGCACGAGAACATGTGAGAGCCCATGGTACTCTTTTATTGGAGAGAAAATCATAGAACCGTGTTATGTGAAGAAATGCTATCTACATTTACGACTTATATAGATGGTTTTGATGTAAATCATGTTTATTGTTTTTTAACAGCTTCTGGAGCTTTACGCTGTGCAATTAACAATGGAGGCTGTTGGAAGAAGACTCAAGGTGGTAGGACTCACTCTGCTTGTAATGTGAGTTGTTCAAACTATAACCTCTACTTGCTCTCTCTCTCTCTCTCTCTCTCTCTCTCTCTCACACACACACACACACACACCACACACATTCACTCACTCATGCATTGTGAGAGTACTGATTTAATTGTTTCCCTCATATATTGCTCAGGAAGGCCATTCAAAGGGGTGCCATTGTCCACCAGGATTCAGAGGTGATGGGGTCCATTCTTGTGAAGGTATTGTGTACTTGTTCTTGTATTTCCAGAAGCATCATTATTGTTTTCTCTGTTGTAATCTTGCATCCATGATAGTCAGGGACATGAGACACTGATTCAATTAGGAATCAAGGACACGTGGCCTGTTGTTGCTAGATCTCTCATTTCATCTTTTGTTTTGAATAATTTTTTAACCTATTATTATTACTAGTTGAGGTGTGTGAGTTGCATGTGTAGTTCTCAATACATGGGAAAAAAATTAAATAGTAAATTTGACAAATAGAGAGCTAGAAAAGATCATGTATAGGCCAAACAAGGCACCCTCCCCCTACCCTCACAAAGTGGGGAGCCTTGTGGTTTGGGGATGCTCTATCTGAAGTTTAGTAGTTAATCAGTGATTGAATGACATGATATACAGAAGGATTAATATTATTTATGTAAGAAACTTAAATTCCATACTAGAAGTAAATTTGATCTTTGCTTTAATAAAGTTAATTACTACTCAATTCTTTGGAGAGATGTTCATACTTGCAGGGAAAAAAAATTGAGTTTGAACCCGTGGTTTCAATTTGTAGAATTTGTCGTATATTAATATTTGGACATATTCTTTTAATATGTTTTACCTTTTAATTTTAATGGCTCCCACTTGTCAATGAAAATCGTTATTGCGCACACATTTAAACCTTTTTGCATAATTCTCCCACTCAATAGTTAATTGTGGGGGCAGGCCTTGACCCATGGTATTAGTGTTATATTCACGCTCAAAATGTAACAAGTTGAAGTCATGGAGACTGCCTACCCATGTGTGGAGGTAAGGTTGCGTGCGTCTTATCCTTCTGACTCTCGATTTGTCATGGGTCATGTGCTCTAGGTATTATATTTAACAAAATTTATGCTAAAATTAAAAATAAAAACATATAAGTTGTAGATTATTCATATTTTACATTATATTCTAGTTTGTTTATATTATTTAAACATTGTTTGTTTATATTATTTAAACATAGTTTTAATATATTTTTTTATGTTATTGCCTTTATTGGTTCAATTCAAAATTATGGAAATTTTGAATAAATTGCAAGCCTGCCCCTCCAATTGAGATTTCTGACATTAGCATTTACCTCCCTTGCAATTTTAAAGAGTACATTTGTAGTTGATTGTTATTGAAGTAGGTCAACATTATTAGTGCCACTAGTTAATAAGAAATAGACTTGAGCATTAGGCAGGGGTCAGTCGCATGAACATGCTTTGTTCAAGCCCACCCATTTATATTTCTAAAAATATAGATAAAGATATAGGAAAATATGCAAAATACATATATAATATAATACATAAAAATGAAAAGTATATTCTATATGCTTGTTTATTTTACTTTGGAAGGATTGGGCTAACCTGGCTGCCAAATATACCATTGCCCAAGAGACTCCACTTTCAAACTTACGCGAGTCACTAAGGCCTAAGTAGAAATAAAATGATTTCAACAGTTGAATATTATTATATTGGAAGGCCATATTAGGCTTTTCATTATCATCAATTGAATTGTGAAATCTAGTAAGAAGGGAGGCATTAGTGCAAATATAAGAAACCTTGGGGGAGTTGTATGCACTTCACTCAAAGATTCTATACTAAAGTTAAAATTATCTAATTTTAAACAGTGACGAACCTTTTTACCAAAATAGCCCAAATTTATCATGTGAGTAAAAATTTAGTGGAAGAAATCTATGAAGGAAGAGAACACCTAAAAAAATGGATAGAGCTAGAGAAAGGAAGAGGAAAAGGTAGAAAGTTGCTGCATAGAAAAAATAGTCATTAATTTGTTGTATCATTATCACTGCCTATCAACAATATCCCCTTCAATATGCATGACCAAACAGTCATCCTTCCGACAAAATCTATTATTCAATCATGCAATCAAAGCTATTGAATATATTAAAAATTGATGACTATTTTTTCTATGCAGCAACTTTCTACCTTTTCCTCTTCGTTTCTCTAGCTCTACCCATTTTTTTAGGTGTTCTCTTTCTTCATAGATTTCTTCCACTAAATTTTTACTCACATGATAAATTTGGGCTATTTTGGTAAAAAGGTTTGCCACTGTTTAAAATTAGATAATTTTAACGTTAGTATCGAATTTTGAGTGAAGTGCATACAACTCCCCCAAGGTTTCTTATATTTTTGCACTGATGCCTCCTCCTTACTAGATTTCACAATTCAATTGATGATAATGAAAAGCCTAAATTGGCCTTTCAATATAATAATATTCAACTGTTGAAATCATTTTATTTCTACTTAGGCCTTGGTGACTAGCGTAAGTTTGAAAGTGGAGTCTCTTGGGCATATATTCCGCAGCCAGGTTAGCCCAATCCTTCCACAGTAAAATAAACAAGCGTATAGAATATACATTTTCATTTTTATGTATTATATTATATATGTATTTTGCATATTTTCCTATATTTTTAGAAATATAAATGGATGGGCTTGGACAATGCATGCTCGTGCTACTGACCCCTGCCTAATGCTCAAGTCTATTTCTTATTAGATAGTGGCACTAATAATGTTGAACTACTTCAATAACAATCAACTACAAATGTACTCTTTAAATAACTGCAGTGAAATAATTTAAGTTTATATACTTAGTTTTGCATTGAAATACCAATAATGAGATTCATTTGTTTTGGAATGATGAATGATCATTTTGGTGAAAGAATTTTTTCCTTAATTGATGTTTAAGTTAATTTCAGATATTCAATTTGACACCCACAAAAAAATTTTAAAATCTTAATGCTGTAGTGGCTGTCTCCTTGATAAAGGTCCTATAGGAAGGTTCCTTTCATGTAGGATAAAAATTTGTTTCATTGAGGGATGGGATAATAATAATAATAGCATCAGCGCCTTAGGTAAGCCCATAAAAGACTATAAATGTATTTTTGTATTAACACAATTTTAAAGAAAAAGGAATATTTTTTTGTCAAATATGATATTTATATAAAAAATTAGAGTACTTTTCATATAAACAAGTTTAAAAGGTTAGGATATGGCATTGTACTTCAGGACCTCAGGTTGCTTCATCTTTTGGATATTGTATGATTAAAATTAGAAACTTAGGGGTCCAGAGCTCTGACCAGGTGTCTGTTGAAGAATGAGCTGGCGACTCATAGGCAGTGGCTTAGTTAAGGGAATCCACCAGAGCCATAGTATGAGTGAGTCGAGATCAAGGTGGTGCACTCTAAACCAATGAAGCACAAAGAACAATTTGAATCAGTCATAACAACCAACTGATAGTGAGGATTCGTCCATCAAGGAGCACAAAATATTGTTAATTGTTGCTGTCGTTACAAGCCTAAAGACAGGAAGCCAGCGTGGAACAATTTTGTTATTATAATGTAATAGCATGACTAGGTCCAGATCTTTTGCAGTTCTATAGAATTTTTTTATTCATGAATATTTTTGTCAATCACAGATTTTCATTCCTTCAACATATTCATGTTCTAATATGTGTGGTATAGAGCACTGCTGCTATGTGAGTGGATAATTAATTTTAAACCAGTTATTGTATTCTTTTATCAATTGTGCCCAAGCTTGATTCCTTTTTTCTCTGCCGCTGGGTGGGGGGGTGCTTGTGCTGCAGATGTGGATGAGTGCAAAGATAAGTCAGCCTGTCAATGCCGAGGCTGCAAATGCAAGAACACCTGGGGCAGTTATGAGTGCAGTTGTTCTGGAAATTTATTATATATGCGAGAGCATGACACTTGTATAAGTGAGTATCCTTACTGCACTATTTTCTTTTTCGATGAATACCCCTGGTAGAAAATGGAAAACCTTCTTAAAACAATGTCTGAACACACAATCCTTTATTTTTGAACTTGTTCCATGTCCCAATAACCAAATACAAGGTTTGCATCAAAGACTAGTGGCAAGAACAGCTAAAACTGGTAATTTGCATGGCTTAGTTAAGAGTTTGGCTTTGGCCGAGTGTCGCTGTTCTGGTTTACTCTTAAACTTATAAGATAAATTATAGCCATTGGGATTGAAGTTTTGCAGTACACTAGATCCTGATTTTTTTATTTTTACCTTTTTGGGTGTATAGTTGACTTCCCCTTGTTATTGCTCACCTGCCTTTTGTCCCAATTTTCAATTTTTTCTTTTTTGTGCCCATGTTGATTTTCTTTCTTTTGAATGATGCAGGTAAAGATGCTGACACTGCAGTTAGCTGGAGCTTTATTTGGGTTATAATTCTTGGTTTGGCTGCTGCTGGTGTAGGGGCTTATGCAGTTTACAAGTACAGGATCCGGGTAGGCTCTTTTTATCCTTGTTTTAATGTCTTAGATATTTCTGGTGCTATTTGCATCATGCCCTTAAATAGATTTCATGTTAATTGAGGTATACTGATGATTGAACTTTACTGATTCACTCTTTTTTTTTTAATTGATTAGATAAATTATGAACTAATTGTTTATGTGAATGTTATCAGACACCTTAATCCCATTATTTAGTAAAATGTTGTTTTGAACTGCTAAAAGAGCAAGAAATTTTAAAAAGAACAGAAAACTTTTTTATTCTTATGCTCCAGTTAGGTCACAGAATTTTCTTGAGAAAAGGAAACGAAAAAAAAAGAAAGAAGGAAATTGATTTTTCATTATATTTTCTGTGTGTCAAATACTATTAAGATTGAAAAATTGTTTAACATGATTTAAAATTAATAAAATCAAAGGTTAATGACATCTAAAGTATATTTATTATTTATTTTATTGTCCTCACTTTCTACAATGACCAAAAATGTAAAAATTTATCTGCTTATATTTTTCTTTACTTTTCTTATTATTTTTCAAGTTCTAAGCGGAGCCATAAAGATTGGAAAAACAGACTAAAATCTATAAACTAAAGAAGGTGAGTGTCAGGATGAGTATAATGTCAGGCCACTGCAAACCAGTTAATTGTACGTACTTTGGGAGATTTGGGGCTTAGAAGCCCTCTAAAGTAAAATTAAGCTTCAATTCTATTAGACATTGGAACATAATGCTTCTCATTGATTAACTTTGTGTTGTGCCTTCATATTTATTTCCAAGTTCTTCACCTTCTAACACTGGAGATGACATCAATTCTGATTGTAGTACGAAGGACTGATCAACAGTGCCCAGATCTTTCATGGACTACATTAAATTATCCATTTGAGGGGATCAATTTTTTATTCATATTTATTTTAGTAATTGTGTGAGCAGGTTGAAAAAACAATGGTTTGCAAGATTGATAATTTTCAGCATGTTGTGGTCTAACATTACCGTGCGTTGTTTGCAGAGATACATGGATTCAGAAATACGGGCAATCATGGCGCAGTACATGCCATTGGATAACCAAGCAGAGGTTCCTAACCATGTTTCCCATGGTGATATTTGAAAGCGCCCACCGCTGTGTTACAAAATGCTTGTCCCCCGCAATTGGAGAGAGAGAGAGAGATTTGAGGGTCATAATTGATATCCCCACTTTTTGGTAAAGGGTGTAATGGCTTTTTCTCTTTTTTCTTGGGCATTTTACACTGTTTATTTTGAAGTGGGAAGTTTGTTTCTCGTGCATCAGTTTATGTAAATTATGAATCGGATTATGCAGGCACATAGAATTTGTAGTTTATGGAACTGATAAATGGCTGCTATGTGATGTAGTTTTAAGATTGAATTGGATCCCAATTCCCCAACCTTCTCTCCTAAGGTTTAAATTTGAGTTGTCAGCGGGATTGTGATTGTGATTGTTTTAAGTGGACTGAAATGCATTAAAGAAAAGATTTTGCTGTTCTGGTAAGAGGAGAAGAAGCAAACCAGAGAAGTGGAAGCAAACTATGGCTTGTTCGGTTTGATGAATATAATCGAGGGAGGAATGGGGTTGACTTGAGCATAGAATCCTTGTAGAAATGGAACTGGGGAATGAAACGTTCATTTCAATGTTTGGCTTAATTATGAACCAAGATTGAAATGAAATGTCAATGAAGCATGTAATAAAACTAGAATGGAGTATTGTTTATTTGAAGTTTACCATAATGTCTGTACAAAAGTATTACCCCAAAAATAGAGAGAGAGCCGAGACTGCTGCTTCTCCTCGAGCGGAACAGAGGTATGGAATGAACAAAATTTTAAGTAAAAAGAAAAGAGGAAGGAATGGTCGTTCTTTTGAAAATCCAGTGAAACGCCCATTCCATTGAGGGGGAATGCTCATTCCAAAGGAATATGTAGTACCTGAACATTGGAAAACAATCAGGTAGGAATCGCGATTCCAATTCAACCTTGAGACTAACTAATCAATAGAATAGGATGAAGTTTGGTTATTTGGTGCACTCAGAAAACACTGCCTTAGGAGAAGGAATGGTTGGGAGTTTCGGATGGATTAACAATCTAATCTAGTCATAAAATTACAGGAAGGGTTTGATCAATAGAATGGACTTGGAGAACATTGAACTTGGGTCATCATTGATTTAGGAAGGGAATACAATTGCGGATTAACCATCTACTCTAATAATAGTCATGAAATTACACACCGTTTTGAATTTCAGCAACCGGGGAAAAAACAAAACAAACAAATACAAAGTGGGATCATATCATGGAATTATCCACAAGCTTTCTAAGTTTACACCACCAAGAAATCTTGAGCCTGCACCAGAGGCCTTCGAACTGGTGGGCTAAGCCTACTTGGGCCCCATTACCATTAGTTCTCCCTCTCTCTAGGGCTGAAGGATTCCTCTAAACGTAAATATTAAATGTAAATATTTTTTATACGAATATAAAAACTTCTTGGAGCTTTCTTTGGAAAAAGGAATTTTTACCACCCACAGCCTCTTTTTGATAAATCAAGAATTAATCTGTGCGCAAAATCAAACCCGCCCAAGACGCATTATCACAAAGTCTTACTAATCCGGACGTCTACTTAAACCAATAATTTACAAAATAGGGCATTGCCATTTGGAGTAAGTTATTAAACAAATTTTGCATAGGATGCTCCTTACACCAATTGGCAGTGCGCACACATTGCTCCGAGGACGACGTCAATTTGAATCTTCAAAATGTCATTACACCTCTTTAAAGTTGCCTATTTCAGCAAAATTTTGATTTGAAAGTTTTGTTTTCTTCTTTTAATATATGTGTATATATAAACTTGGTCCTTATTGCAACATATAATCGGAAGCCCTCTTCACAGCTCATGAGTAGAAAGTCAATAGTGAAGCCCCTTTTTCAACAACAAAAACTTCGATACAAAAACACTACTATAAGCTCCCACGCAAGGGGAGTGCAATTTCGACATTACTTCTGTAATTTCCTCCAGCGGGGCAGTCGTAACAACAATAATAAAAAGAAGCCGTTAGTACAAATTGTAGGTACCAGATTCTGTATGCCTCTTCTCCCCACAACATTTGAGTAATTTGCACTTGCCGAATACCAGCTTTTCAGTCTCCCAGGCCAAAGGTCCACTGGATCTTCTACCTGAAAGCATAGCATGCTGGAGGGAATTAGTGTCCTTGATTTCACAACAAATTGCTCAAGAACACTTCATCCAGAGAATGGGAGACAGAGAAATACATGTATCAGCCGAACCAACCTTGCATGGGTGCATTAAATTAATCTTCTGTCCCATGCTTCAGGTCTGACCCTTTTGGTCGTGCACTTTTTAATCCGATCCTGTATATGTAGAATAATAGCATCACACCGCTGCACAAAAGAACCAAATTATCAGACAATCGAACTTCAATTGATGGAAAACGAGAAGATTATAAAATTGGAGCTTGTGTAGGAAAGAAATCACAAAGCAGAAGCTTATGCACAATAATTATAAATTATGCATGTCAAGTGTGCCAAAATTCATCACAAAGGTGAGACAACAGATGAAAACCAACCATACATCTCTCTCTCTCTCTCTCTCTCTCTCTCTCTCTCACACACACACACACACAACAGACACACCACACCACACCACACACGCACAGATAGAGGGGGAGAGAACCATAGATAAATACTAATGAAGATTTTGGATTGGGGATTCTTTGGGGACTTTCTCCTTAAAAAGTATTTCTTTATTCATCTAATAATCTTTTTACCCCAATCCTTCCCATTTGAAGCTGTTTGGATAGCAAAAGTCCCTTTCAAAATCCGGGCTTTCAAGACTCTTGTTCTCAATATGATTAATACAAATGGCTTGGTATAGATAAGGAGACCTCATAAAGCTAGAAGTCCAGATGTTTGTAGACTAATGATCATCTTTCCCTTCATTAACAAGTACCAAGGTATCTGAGGAACACTTTGCTTGTTTTGGTGAGGATTGGGAGGCTTCGCAGAATTTATTTATGGTGATTTTGTAATGTAGGGCAAAAGACACTCATCTCTCCTGAGGTTTGACAAAAAGGCAAGGACCTCCCCTGAGGTTTTTCCATTGACCTTCCTTGAGATTTCAAAAATATCACAGACCTTCCCTGAGATTTGCCAAAAAGACACAAGCCTCCCCTCAACATAAGGCAAGGTTTGTGTTTTTCTGGCAAACCTCAAAGGAGGTCCCTAGGATTCTTGAAACCTCAAGGGAGGTCTCTGGAAATTTTAAAACCTCAGAGGAGGTCACTGCCTTCTTGCCAAACCTCAGGGAAGGTCAGTGTCTTTTGCCCAAGAATGTAAGAGGGAAGATCTTTTGGAATTGCATAGTATTCACTACTTTGTGTTTTCGTTGGCTCAAAAGGAAGGCAATAATAATTAAAGATAACAAGACTTGTCTGATTTTGCTCTGAGAGAATTGCTTTTTTGCCTCTTTTTAGGCACATCACTTTGGGATTTTGAGGGCCCAACATCTTCAAAGGGATTGGAAGCAGCACTGATGTGATACCGTCTTTTTGCCCCCATTTATGGAGAATGTCTTATCATTCTTCTTGAAATTATTCATTTTGTTAATGGATTGATTTTTGCTTATACAAAAATAAATGAGATATTCAAAATTGTAATAACTATCGTAGAATTAAAGTCATACGATGAAACTATGGGAAAGGGTAATTGAACAAAGATTAAGGTTAGAAACGAAGGTTTCAGAAAATCAATTTGGTTTTATACCTGGGAGATCTACCACAGAAGCTATTTAAGAAGATTAATGGAAAAGTTTAGGAAAAAGAAGAGACTTGCATATGATATTTATTGACCTTGAGAAAGCATATGATAGGATATCTAGGGAAGTTCTATGGTGGTCTTAGAAAAAAAGGGTGTATGTAGTAGGTATACCGATGTCATTAAGGATATGTATGATGGTGTAATGACTAGTGTAAGGACTATAGATGGAGAAACTAGAAAATTTCCAATCACCATAGGTGTACATCAAGGATTTACTTTGAGTCCTTAACATTTTGCTTTAGTGAGGGACCATTGACTAAGAGTATTCAAAAGGAGGTTCTATAGTGTATGTTGTTTGCATATGATATTGTATTAATTGACAAAACTAGGGACGGAGTAGAGGCTAAGTTAGAATTATGGAGAGAAGCTTTGGAATTTAGAGGCTTTAGGATAAGTAGAAATAAGACAGAATATATAAAATGTAATTTTAGTAATGATAGGAGGAATATTGGAGACAAAGTTAAACTTGATGATGAAGAAATAAATAGCACTTGTAGATTTCGATACCATGAATCTATTATGCAAGCTGAAAGAGAAATTGAAGATGATATAATGCATAGAGTTAAAGCAGGTTGGGTAAAATGGAGAAGTGCTTCAAGTGCGCTCTGTGATCGTAGATTACTCTTAAAATTGAAAGGGGAGTTTTATAGGACAGCTATAAGACCAGCTATGCTATATAGATCGGAATATTGAGCGACGAAGAACATAATATCTAAAAAGTAAAAGTTTCCGAAATGAGAATGCTTAGATGGATGAGTGGTATTAATATTGAAAGATAAATTAAGGAACAAACATATTCGTGGTAAGTTAGGTGTAGCTCCTATAAAAGATAAGATAAGGGAGGGACGACTCAGATGGTATGGACACTTGTAAAGTAGGCCACATAGTGCACCTGTGAGGAAGAGTGACTTAGTTACTGTGGACGGCAATAGAAAGGGTAGGGGTAGACCTAAAATAACTTGGGAGGAGATAGTGAGTAAGGATTTAATATCCTTGAATCTATCAATAGAAATGGTCCATGATCGCATAAATTGGCGGAAAAGGATTCATATAGCTGACCCCACCTAGTGGGACTAAGGCTTGGTTTTGTTGTTGTTGTTGTATTGATTTTATGAAAATAAAAAAATTCAATAAATACTGATACTGAGTTCTTTTCATTTTTGTAAACCACGCTTGTCAAAAAAAGTTTTATTCTGTGAAGCTGTAATAATCTGGCATTATCTTTTTGTTCTCCTCAAGGTTTCATTAGCTTAGTTTTAATGATAACAAACTCATTTAGGGTTAATGGATTTGTTTTAAAGTTGTAATTTTAGATGGATGAGTGGTATAACATTGAAAGATAAATTAAAACATATTTATGGTAAGTTAGGTAAAGCTCCTATAGAAGATAAGATAAGGGAGAGACGACTCAGATAGTATGGACACTTGCAACATAGGTCACATAGTGCACCTATGAGGAAGAGTGGCTTAGTTACTATTGGGGGCAGTAGAAGGGGTAGGGATACACCTAAAATAAATTGAGAGGAGATAGTAAGTAAGGATTTAATATCCTTGAATCTATTAATAGAAATGGTCTATGATTGCATAAATTGGTGGAAAAAGATTCATATAGCCGACCTCATCTAGTGGGACTAAGGTTTGGTTTTGTTGTTGTTGTTGTTGTTGTTTTGTTGTATTGATTTTGCTAAAATAAAAAAAAAAAACCACGCTGGTCAAAAAAAGTTATATTTTTTGAAGTTGTAATAATCTGGCATTATCTTTTTGTTCTCCTCAAGGTTTCATTAGCTTAGTTTTAATGATAACAAACTCATTTAGGGTCAATGGATTTGTTTTAAAGTTGTAATTTTATAGGATTTTAAGCCATGAGATGGAAGAATAAGAGAGCTTTAGATCTTTTGTATTGTTCTTGTACTCATGCTCTTTCAATTTGCAATTTGTTGTGCTTAAACTCCATGTTTTTTATCACCTTAAGACACGAAGAAACCTCATTTCAAAACTCAAATAGTAAAATTTATTGAAAAATTATTTACATTTAAAAATGAAAAATTATTTACCTTTAAAAGAAATTCAAAATGAGATTAGAAAAGGTTATTTCATGCAAAGTGTTGAGGGATAAGTCGACCGGTCCTAGGGATAGGTCCTGACCTGGCAGAAAGCTTGAGCGGTTACGTCTGGCTATGTAACAACTAGTGATAGGTCGATAGACCAAAAGAGATAAGTCAACTGGACTGCCTGCATAATCTAATGAACAAAAATGACATTTGACCCCCCCCCCCCCCTTCTAAGCCCAAAGAACATATTAGAGAATATTGCAATTACTATTATATTTTCCAATTTTATTATTTTCAATCTCTCTCAATAATTTATTCATCTCCCTTTAAAGACGAAAAAAAAAAACTCAAGACCTCTTCAGTATAACTTGACACTCTTTTCTTGAGTCTTTGTATCCGTAATTGATCTTTCAATTGTAAGTCAATGAGGATATTTTCTTTGGTATTCAATGCATTAGTGCCCTTGTCTCCATCAAAGTATGTTGAAGTAGGTGTTTCAGTTGTCCTTGCCTCCACCAGAGCAATGGGACTGTAAATTTTACTCGGTGATAGTGGAACATGTGGTTGATGCCTACAAAAGAATTTGGACCTCTTCCCTACTCTCTTTACTTGCTTATTTTGTGTTCTATTGGTCGGGTTTATTTGATGTGATTTAACTTATGAAGCATGATATTTTTAGTTAGACCTAATTCACAAACAACTGCCCCTCTTTGGGTAGCATTTGGGTAACACTTTGTGTTACAATGAGCGATCTCTTCAAGGTATACCACTTAGGAAGATCCCTAGTTTGCTCAATACAAAACTAGTTTTTGGGAGGTGAACAAGGTGATTGGGGCTAAATATTGGGATTTCGGAGAATTAGGGTGGTTGGATGAGGGGGAGAGCACGAATCTGCATGAGGTAGGTTTTTCAAAACAAATTAGGAATTGATGAAAGGATCTTCTATTATTTTTTCCCTTTTGATTAGAAAATTAGATTTCATTAATAGGGAAAGAATTTGCAAAGAGAATGAGACATCTCCCAAGAAAATTCTGGAACAAACCAGAAGTAATGAACTAAAAACAACAAAGAGAAAAGAAGCATCAAGCCAGCATGTTGATCCAATCTCTTTGTAAATCCAGAAAGCTAGCAGCCCAGAAAAGTCCAAACCCGACACACCACAAAGAGGCCATATACTGAATCTTATCCCACACCAATACCCAATTTAACTTTTTCCCAGAAAATATCTGTGAATAGGCTCCAACTATAATCCCCACCCACAATGGTGCCCTATCCTTCCTCCTTCCAAACCTGTGAAAGACGTAGATAACAAATCTTCCACCAAATTAGGAGACCAAACTCTTACCCATAATACCAAATAGCTTATTCTGAATCCTCCAAGCAAATTCAGCAAGAAAATTCAGTGGAAAAGAAGATGATAAGCTGTCTCAGAGGACGGAAAGGTTTTTTCTTAGGTTTAACTTTTTTGAAATTGGATACGAGACACATTTTCCTGGAAGGGTATCTAGCGTGGCACAACCCCTCTAAAAATCAGTTCCCAAGATCGTTTTAGCAGCCAACTAACAAGGAAGAATTAGTTTGCCAATTTCTTGGGAGAAAAAAGGGAGCAAGCTAGTTGGGGTCTATACCTTGTAAGAATTGGGCTGAGAGAAAAATGTAGGAGCCTAACGAAGGTTCTCGTGAGAAGAGATTAAAAGGAGGGCCTATGGCAGGTGCTTATGGGTCCATCTGAATACCGGTAGGTGTTCAGTTACTTCTGTAGAGTCATTTTATTCTTCAGACATCCCTTGGAATGCTATTTGGAAATCCAAAACTCCAAAGTTGCTTTTATCACTCAAGGAGCTACTTTGGAAAGATTCATACCAGATGCTTCTCATGCAAGGAACAAGGACAAACAGTCAACCACCCACTTTCATATTGCAGATGGATGAGTGTATGACGAAGTATAATTTATGAAACCTTGGATATCAAATGGGTTATACCTGAAAGTTTGATATCAGATTTGAGAGGCCTAGCGGGGATCCAAGTGCCAAAACATCATACAAATTCTTCGGACACAGTCCATTTTGTTTCGGGTCTTAGGGAGAAGAGAATGTTGGAGCATTTTAAAGGAGTAAGTGCGGCCTTGTAAAAGTGAAAGAAAAGTGGTCTTTTGTTTAAGTACTTGGGAGACTTTTTGGAGTCCTTATACTAATATTTACCCCTTATACAAATATAATAAAAATAAATAAATGAATAAATAATTTTCTAGTCTTTGTTCACTTCCTTTCATAGTTTCAAAATACTACTTGTATGTCATATATATTAACAACTCCATTTGTTTCAATGTCCTAATCTTTTCCCACACAGCCTGTCCCAAGCCCAGGTAAAGGAGGAGGGTTGCATTAGGTAGCTAACAGTTAGTGTAAGACTTGTCAAATTTTTATGATATAAATCCTGAAGAATTATTTTTCGGGGCATGCCCTACAAGTAAGCATTGCACTTATACCACCCAAGTGTAGCAAAAAATGAGCAAGGGTGGGTTAGGTCATCACCTTGAAGCGATGCGATGTGTCAACACCCCAGTATGGTGTCAAATAAGCAAAGGTTCCCACATCACTCTGGATGTGGTCCAATAAGATTAGTTTAGGACATTAGGGTTAGATTAGCAACTTGGAATATAGGGATGCTTACAGATAAAAATATGGAAATTGTGGGTACAATCATTAAAAAAAAATTAATGTAATTTGCCTTGAAGAAATTAAGGTGGGTAGGGAAAAAAGCTAGAGAAATTGAAAAATCAGGGTTGGAACTTTGGTACATTAGAAAAGAAAAACATAAGAATGGGGTAGGATTGTAGGAATCATTGTAGACAAAGACTTGAAAGATAAGTGTCATAGATATTAAAAGAGTGGGGGATAGAATCATAAAAATCAAGATAGTCTTATGCCAAAAGATAATAAATGTCATTCGTGTTTATACCCCCCAAATAGGCCTAGTAGAAAACCTTAAAAAGACAATTTTGGGAAAATATGGATAGAATCATACAATTAAAAGAAATATTTTTACGGATAGTATTAGAGACTAAGAAAATATTCATAGGAGCTTATTTGAATGGAAACACTAGAAAGGATAATAAAGGTTACGAGAGGTTACATGAAGGACATGGATATGGAGATAAAAATGAGTTTGGGGATATGAAGTTAGACTTCGGTCATTTCGCCATGTCATATGATATTATTGCAATGAATACTTGCTTTAAGAAAAGTTAACACTTAATAACCTTCAAGAGTAGAAAAAATAAAAGTTAGTTTTATTTTTTCCTTAACTAGGAGGGTGGATTGTTTATCATGTAAGGATCGTAAAGCTATCTCAGGTGAAAAATAGACTACACAACATAGAGTTTTAGTGTTAGATATATGTATTAAAAAATTGAAAGGATAATATAAATTAGTGCAAGAGAACTAAAAGATGGAACCTAGAGGGAGAAAATATAATAAAATTTAAAGAAAAAATAATCAAATGTGGTGGTTTGACAATAGGGGATAGTAGAGACGTAAACACTCTTTGGAGTAAGATAGCTAGCTCCATTAAAAAGATAACAAAAGAGATTTTAGGTGATCAAGAGAAAAATTCTAGGATAGTAAAGAGAGTTGGTGGTGGGATTAAGGTGCCCAAAAATTCATAAAGACAAAATTTGTATAAAACATCGCAAAAACGTAGAAACATGGAGAACTTTGAAAAGTATAATAGGCAAGAAAAGATGCAAAAAAAGGTCTACTGAGGCTAAACATAGATCATAAAATAATTTGTATGCTAGATTAGATATAAATAAAACGGAAAGAGGCATATTTAAAATTGCTAGGGCTAGAGAATGAAAGACCAAGGACTTACGTAATGTAAAATGTATAAAAAGTGAAGATGATAATGTCTTGATTAAGGAAGAAGACATAAAAGAAAGATGGCGAAGTTACTTTAATAAGCTATTTAATGAAAACCAAGTAGAAAGCTTCAAATTAGAATTGAGAAATGAAGAAAAGGCCAAAATATGAGATGTATTCGCAAAGTTAAGAGTCAACGAGGTTAAGTATGCATTAAAAAAAGATGAAAAATGGAAAAGCCATAGGACTGGATAACATCCCAATTGAAGTTTGAAAATGTCGAGGTGAAAATGGAATTATATGGTCAACTAATTTATTTAATTAAATTATAAAACTAAGAAAATGCCACAGGGAATAGGGAGAAAAGAATTTTAGTACTATACCTAAAAGTGAAAAAGATGTTGTAATAACTATCGTGGATTTAAATTCATGAATCATACAATGAAACTGCAGGAAAACGTAATTGAACAAAGATTAAGGTAAGAAACGAAGGTCTTAGAAAATCAATTTAGTTTCATGTTTGGGAGATCTACTACAAGAGCTATATATCTTTTAAGAAGATTAATGAAAAAGTTTAGGGAGAAGAAAAGGGATTTGCATATGATTTTTATTGACTTAAAGAAAGCATATGATAGGGTACCTATGAAAATTCTATGGTGAGTTTTCAAAAAGAAAAGGGTGCATGTAAGAGGTGCATAATATCATTAAGAAAATGTACGATGAAGTAATGACTGGTGTTAGGACTACAAGTGGAAAGTCTAGGAAATTTCCAATCATAATAGGTGTACATGAAGGATATACTTTGTTTGCACTAGTGATGGATGAACTTACTACTAGTATCCAAAATGAGGTTTCATGGTGTATGTTGTTTGCTGATGATATTGTCTTGATTGATGGAAACATGGGAAGGAGTAGAATCTAAGTTAGAATTATGGAGTGAACTAAGAAGCTTTAGAATCTAGATGTTTTAGGATAAGTACAAACAAGACAAAATATATGAAATGTAATTTCAAATAATAATAGGAAGAATTTGGGAGAAAAGATTAAACTTGATGCTAAAGAGTAGATTTCCAAAATGAGGTTCCATGGTGTACGTTGTTTGCAAATGATAATGTCCCGACTGATGGAAACTAGGGCTGGAGTAGAATCTAAGTTTGAATTATGGAGAGAACTAAGAAGCTTCATAATCTAGATGTTTTAGGTTAAGTAGAAACAAGACATAATATATGAAATGTAATTTTAGTCATAATCGGAGGAAGGAGAAAAGATCAAACTTGATGAGGAAAATTGGTTCCCATACCTTGAATCTATTATGTAAGTTGAAGAAGAGTTGCAGTAAGTTGGGTAAAATGAAGAAGTGTCTCAAGTGTACCGTGTGATCGTAGAATACCCATAAAATTAAAAGGAAAGTTCTGAGGATAGCTGTACGGCCAACAATGCTTTATGGATCAAAATGTTGGGCAACCAAGAAATGACATATCCAAAAAGAAATAGTAGTCGAATGAGAATGCTAAGGTGGATGGATGGTATAACATTAAAATATACCCATGGATTCGCTGTTTGCTTACTGGCTTCATATAATTTAGAAAATACCCCATTTTCCATATATTTTCATGTATACATTTTCTTTTCTTACATAAATTGAGAAATGAACAAATTCGCAGTAAGTTAAGTGTAGCTCCTGTAGAAGATAAGAGGCAGCCTAAATGGTTTGAGCATCTACAACGTAAGCCAAATACTGCACCAGTGAGAAGTGAGCTAGTTACTATGAGCGGCAATAGGAAAAGTAGGGATAGACTTAAAATAACTTCAATGAGATAGTGAATAAAGGTTTAATAGTCCTAAATTTGCCAGAGGAAATTGCCCACAATTGCATAAATTGGTGGAAAAGAATTCATGTAGCCGACCTTACCTAGTGGAACTTAAGGCTTGGTTTGTTATTGTTGTTTGCATCGTGCATATTAATAGATGGTGCAGTTACAAATAACACCTCACTAACCTCAGTCCACGCATTCACACATTTGTGCAAATACAGATTTTGCTCCATCTGGGCTGTTTTTTTTATTATTAAGGAAAAAAAAAAAAAGACCATCTACTAAACATTCTTAAGTTAATAGCTAGGGCAAGATGCACTAATGAGCAGATTTGAAGGTGCATTGTTGTTCCCCTATATCCTATGCACTGATGAACTAGATGATACAATTGATGGAATCCATGAACAGCACTGACACAACATACCTTCAAGACTTGTTTGATTTCATAAATCAGTACTACACTCAAGCAGCAGAAACAAAGCCAGGAAAGCACATGTACAGTTTCCAGATATTGGCAAGAGTATAATGTAAGAGAAACCTTTTATTAGTAGTGTGTAAATATCTGGGAAGAGAAACAGACCACTGACCCCCTGATAGTTCTAGCAATATAAGAAGGATAACTGTCATCCCAATGTTGACCCATACCAAGTGGTTCAGTCATTCGCAACTGAAACACGCTTACACACTTCCACTCAGCAAATTCCAAATCTTAGAACGAATAATCCTCCAAAAGTAACCTATGATGTTTGTGCTGCCACACTAACTAGGAGCTTGTTGGAATACCATAAAAGGGAAAGACATGTTTTATGTTAGTTCTCCTTGACATAAAAAAGAATCACTGCTTAGTAAAACAATATTAAAAATTTCCTATTCATACCTAGCAGCAAAAAATATTCGTAAAATCTGACATGTTCTGTCGCTATGCTCTAGTGTGCGTAAAACACAAAGAGGCATTCATAAGTGTGTATTGACTATTCATGCATTTTCAACCATGCCATTTTGTATTATCAGAAGTAAAATACATATATATATTATAAATTAATACATGTGTATATGACAACATAAATTTAGGCAAAATTTGATTTAGCACCTGATTAAGGTCGCCAAATAACTGGAAAATGATGGTTTCTGCAAGAAACAAAGTAAACATCACAGGCTTCTTCATTGCGTCAATTTTCATCAGGTATAATAAGAGATTAGGACAAATGGATGAACCTCTTACCTGAGACAGCAATCGTATCTCCCTCAGGAATAGTATACCAGCTATTGCTGCAGATCCAGCAATGCAGATAATACAAAATTATAAGTATATCATTTAATATAGAATAAATAGCTCCAAGCGATAGGCAGTAAACAAACTGCCATTTCAGATACAATTTTTAATTCACACAGCAAAGCAAAATGGAATTGAACAATCAAGTACCAAATAGACATAGACTTCATTCACAAACATGTAACATGCAATTACAAAATAACACTAACTACCATGTATTATTTTGTGAACCTTCACATTCAGGTAAGAACATAAACAAGTTCCAAGCAGACATGAGATAAACTTAATCGCAGATATTAGTTTGTAAACCTTCATGTAAAGCTATAAAGAAGATATAATAAATCCAGACTCCAGAGATTATCAGCTGGATTTACAATTAAAACCAAGAAGTAGCATTCCTGGTCAGTTATTGTTCACATCCTAAATGCAGTACCAGCACTGCCAGGATACAGGTGGATGGGCTCAACCAACCAGGGCTTAGTTTGGCCTCCTTGTAGCTTTTTAAGAAGAACCATTTAAAAGGAGCTGTTAGAAAGGAAAGGAAAATTTTGAATGTTCGTAAAAAATTTGTATGGTGCATATTTAAAATGACAAAAATGGATACATATTTTAAGGCAATGTAATTAAGGCATTGATAACTTTGTAATATTTGGAAAAACAAATCAAGGAGAACAATGGAATAAAATCAATAGATTGGAAAAAAGCTAACGTTTAGCTCTAAAAAGCTTCAAATCCATAACTTCTAAAAATTCCCCACAAAAGGTAAAAGCTGGCTTTTTAAAAGCTGAAAATGTTCATCTAATGCATCATGCCAAGATTTTACTTTTAAAAAGGAGAAATTGAACCAAAAAGGGGAGGCCAAACTCACCCTAGCTTCAAAGAATTCGAATGAACGAAGTCTTATCAATCAGCTGGATTTACTACTAAAACCGCAGTAGTAGAGACTGTTTTCTCACTTATCATTCATGTCCTAAGCACAATACCAAAATTGCCACAATAGTGGGATACATATGATTGAGTTCAACCATCTATATTTTAACAATTCTAATGAACAAAGCCGTATGCCAAATGATTTTGTAGTTTCACTTAATCTAGAATGTTCAATATAGGCCACAGATCATTCTTCATGAGTTACCAACCACTTCCTTTATTTTCCTTTTTCGTGTAAGGCCTTCAAGCTATCAATCCATTGATACATTCAATTGAAAAAAGCAATGTTTTAAGACGCTCAATTGAGAGCCGCCTCAAGGCAAGGCATGCCTAAAACACCTAAAGGCTCAATCTAAAATACCAAGGAAAAAGCTTAACACGGCCCATGTGACAAAAGCTGATAGGATGAAATAGTACAGGTATTTCATCCAGGCCGCACCTGCTTCATCAACTTAATTCCTGCCATGTGAGCCCATGACCATATGTCACAAGCCAAGCTTGTTAAAAGCATTATACCTGTTTGTGTTCGCTTGTCTTGTGTGCATGGGATGGGTTACCATCATGTAAATAATAGTATAGGTTTTATGCATCGAGTATGCGTAAACCCTAAAGTAGAAATATGACCCCATAGACATTTTGATGTTTCCTAGTGCCAAAGCTAAGATAGCATATAAATCTCTTTAGGGGATGGTGAATGTTCATCAGTCTTGTAAAACTCACTAGCTTTTGTAAGCATGTTTCACCCACTTGCATCCCTTGCTACACACGCGCTATTTACGAAGGTTTTTTAAATGAATTATGTTACTTCAACATTTACTATTTGCTTATCATTTGGTTTCATGAGTTGCTTGCTACTTCCACTTACTATGAATGTGTTTTTATTTTAATGCAGTAATCTTTGGTTGACTAGGTAACCAAGAGTGCTTTAGCGAGTGTCGCATGGTCCTTTAGAAGGTGTGAAGTGTTTGGCCTATGACAACTAGTATCCGATATTGGTTAATGGCTACACGAATTCAATTACCTTGGTATTGTGGGATTGTGTTAAGCATTAGTAAGAGACCATGCCAACTAATACAGAGAGAATTAAAACGCTAGAAGTGCAGGCTGAGACAGCCAACAATGTGATCGTGGAGATGACCAAACTTGCTGAACATGTTGATGCATTGGAGAGATCACAAAAGCTTCAACAGGGTTCTATGGTGGAGATATCAGAGGACCTCCACGCAATGGTAAAAACTTTACATGCTATGGCAGATATAAATGCCAAGATGAACTTGATGGTTTTTTCTATGGAAAACTCCAATACTATGGAGTATGGAAGAACAAAGGTGCTAGAACCCATAACGTATGAGGGTGTTAATGACACTAAGGGTAAGATGACATACTTCTTATGCTGAGGCCCTCACAAAGTTGTTGAATCAATCGTTCAACATACCTAGTGATAAGGGTAAGATAACATACTTCTTATGTTAAGGCCCTCACAAAATTGTCGATTGCCCTCACAAGTCATCACTTAATGCTTTACAAGTTTCCATTGCGAAGAGGGCTCTAGAAGATGACAAGGATAAGGAGAAAACCCCGAGGATGGGTGCAATGCGGTTACTAAATGCATTGGAGAGGCAGATGAAAGAAAGAAAAGTTGCCCAAGCTAAAGGGTTAATGTTTGCAGGTCCATGGATCGATGGGAAAAGCACTCATGCTATGGTTGATACCAAGGTTATTATAACTGTCTCATAGGCAAAAGCGTAGAGACTCGACTTGCCATTAAAAAAGAATTTAGTACATTTGAAAATGGTCAACTCCACAACTCAATCTACTATAGAAGTAGCCAAGCGAGTGTAAATCTAGGACAATCGGTAGGACATGCGAATTTCACAACAGTGTTGCTTGATGATTTCCAAGTGATTTTTGAAATGGAATTCTTGAGGGAAAGTAAAGCGGCACCAATGTCATTTTGCTAGTTCCCTTTGTCTAATGGGAGACCACCTTTACATGGTGCAAGTTGTTGCAAAGAAAGAGCATGATGAGAAGTTTCTCTTAACCATGCAACTCAAGAAAGGTTTGAGAAAGGGTGAACAGACATGCCTTGTCACACTAGTGAAAAATGAAGAGGTAGGCCAACAACAGGTTCATAGGCCCTAGTATCATCCAAGTTGTGTTAGATGAGTATAAAGTTGTGATGCTAGACAAACCACCTCATAACTTACTTCCATGATGGGGTGTGGAGCATGAAATCGAGTTGCTACTAGGAGTAAAATCACCTGCTAAAGGGTCATATCACATGGCGCCTCCACAGTTAGCAAAATTGAGGAAACAACTTGATGAGTCATTGGAAGTGGGTTATATACGTCTTTCCAAAGCATCGTTCAGAGCATCATTGTTGTTTCAAAGGAAACATGATGGGAACATGCAAATGTGTGTGAACTACTACGCACTCAACAAGGTGGTGCGCAACAAGTATCTTATTCCATTGATTGCTGATTTGTTTGATCATCTAAGTCATGAAAAGTACTTCATCAAACTTGACTTGTGGCCAACCTACTATTAGGTAAGAATAGTAGATGCCGATGAATCAAAGATGACACGCAGTATAGGGCATATGAATTCTTAGTGATGCCATTCAGGTTGATAATGCGCCAGTGACATTTTGCACCTTAATGAACTAGGCATTTCTTGAGTACCTCGACAAGTTTGTCGTGGAATACGTGGATGACAGTATTATAGTTCCACACTAGAGAAATAAAGAATATCTACAAAAGGTGTTCAACAGACTAAAGAACATTCTTTATATGAAGAGAGAGAAAGTGTTCTATCACTCAACGGAGCATCAAACTCCTCGGTCATGTGATCGAGCAAAATCATATCCATGTGGATATGGAGAAGGTGAGAGCTATTCAAGATTGGAAGATCCCAAAAACAATGAAGGAGTGTGTGGAGGGGTACTTGAGGAGAACTGACCCATTAATAGAATTACTAAAGAAGGGTCATAGGTGAAACTAGACAGAGAAGTACCAAGGAACCTTTGAAAACTTTAAGGAAGCTACAATGCGAGATCTTATACTTCTATTCCGCACATCATAAAATCCTTCAAGGTACAAACAGATGCATCTGACTATGCTCTTAGGGGACTATAAGATGGGCATCTTATTGCTTATGAGAGTTGTAAGCTCAGTGAAGAGGAACGGAGATAAGCAACTCAAGAGAAGGAGATGCTAGTGGTGATACATTGTCTTCCTGTGTGGAGGCATTACTTACTAGGGTTGAAGTTTGTAGTGAAAACAGATAACTCGGTTGTTAGTCACTTCTTTTACACTACCACTATTATAGCCCAAGCAAGCCCATTGGCTAGAATTCCAAGCAGTGTTTGATTTCTTATTTGAGCACAAGGCACACGCAAATGAATCAAGTCGCCGATGCACTAAGCAGGAAAGCCAAGCTTGCAGCCTTTACAAATGGTAACCACAACAAAAGCACATTCAAAAGAATCTTGCCAAAGATCCAGTTGTCCAAAACCTCATGAAGGTGGTAGAAGAGTACAAAGCTAGCCAGTTCTAATTAGAAGATGTATTGCTGATGATGCATGATAACCGGTTCTTTGTGCCTCAAGTTAGAGACCTAAGGAAAACACTGCTACGAGAGTTTCATGGCACCATGTGGGCAGGTCATAATGCATGATGAGGTGGCCGAGTACATCCGAACTTGTCTCACTTACCACTAAGACAACGTGAAGCAAAAGAAGATTGCGGGGTTGCTAGAGCCTCATCAAGTACCAACAAAACCCTAAGAGAGAGTCTCATTTGACTCATCACAAGCTTGCCCAGAGTGGAAGACACAAGGTCTATAATTATGGTTCTAAATAGGTTTACGAAGTACAATACTATCATACTAATACTATTCAACAAAGGAGACAATACAATTGTTCCTTAAACATATTATAGGGTATTAGGGTGTTCCCCAAGACATTATCAGTGATCAAGACTCAAGATTCATCAGCAACTTATGGACAAAAGTTTTCAGAATCGTCAATTTACAGTTTGACATCTCTTCGAGCTACCACCCATAGACATATGGATAGACGAAGAGATTCAACGGGCTATTAGAAGAGTACTTACACCATTTCATCACTGCCAATTAGAAAAATCAGGTGCAGCTACTCAACGTGGCTTAATTTTGTTTCAATGCTCAAAAGAGCTCCGCAACCAATGAGAGACATTTTGAGCTTGTTACAGGCCAGCCGCCATTGTTATCTCACATGGTGGATAAGTCACACAAAAGGAAAGAGTCCAAAAGTGTACATCTCCACCAAAGAATGGAGACAAAATGCAAAGATTGCCCAAGCTTACCTAGAGAAAGCTTCCAAGAGGATGAAAAAGTAGACAAATCAAGGGAGAAGACCAATGCACTTCAATGTGGGTGACTTTATGCTTGTTAAGCTATATCCTGAACAGATCAAGTTACTATAGGATCAAGATAGGAGAATACTTTGCAAATATAAAGGACCAATACCCATCTTGGCCAAATTTGGGAAGGCCTCTTACAAGTATAATCCTTCGACTTGGATGAAAGTGCATCCTATGTTTCACGTTAGCTACCTCAAGCCATTCAACGCCAACACTGAAGATCCAAATAGAAGTCAGTCAACCAGAACACAGCTGAAGACAATACAACCTAATAGACCAAAAGTTGAAGTCATCCTTGCAAATAGAGAATTCACATCATCAAGGAAGGAGTGACACGAGTTCTTAGTGAAGTGGAAAGGTCTTGGAGACGAAAAAATCAACTGGATTTTAGCAAAAGACTTGCAACCGTTCGTGGACAAAATTTAAGAGTACCTAGCATCAAAATCTATGAGGGCATCGATGGCATAAGTGGGGGAGAATGTCACGAACCAAGCTTGTTCAAGGCATTATGCTTGCCTGTGACCACTCTTGTGTGCATGAGATGGGTTACCTCAAGTAAATAATAGTATAAGTTTCATGCTTTGAGTATGTGAAAGTTGTAGTGTAAAATGGGAGTATGACTCCTCAGATAGTTTGATGTTTCCGTGTGTCAAAATTAAATAGCATATAAAGTTTTTTAAGAAAGGGTGAATGTTCATCAATCTTGTAAAGTCACTAGCTTTGTAAGCGTGTTTAGCCTACCTGTCACCCTTGCGAAACACACGTTGCTTATGAAGGTGATATTAATGAATTATGTTGCTGCAATGTTTACTGCTTACTTGCCATTTGCTTCCATGAATTGCTTACTGCTTCCGGTTACTTTTCATTCAACTTTTGTGAATGTGTTCTTGTTCTTGTGGTAAATTGCAATAATCTTTAACAAGAATACTTTAGTCCTTCACAAGGTGTGAAATGTTCGGCCCGTGACACCATCACAGGCCCATGTGGTTTAGCATTACTCATCCTGAAAAGGCTAATGCATACACACTAAGGCAATGTTACCTAGAACATGGAATGTTTTGATTCATGTAATGAGAAAAAGACCACGGTATGGCACATGCTCTTAAACATGGAACATTAGGGGTATATTTCTATGGGATATATTGGTGAAAAATGTTAATGGCGCTTGTATATTTTTGGAGAAGATGTTGAGATGTTTATAAATATAAAAGGAGTATTTTTTTACTTTTATTGTGAAATAGATTAAGAATGACCAAAGTAGAATTACAATGTGATGGTTCCCTAATTTAACTAATAAAACAATATGTTATGGGAAAAATATTGAATTAAAACTTTGGACGGTCAAATTTAGCATTTTGTAACAAAAATGTGTCACATTTTAAAACATTCATACCAAATCATGGTTCACTAGGGTGTCAGCGATTTATGGTAACTATGCACCACAAAAGGCATGCCTTTTTTGCACCTTCTTAATAAAGGCTTACACATTTTGGGTGTGTGATTAGCAAGTTGGATTTGGCTATAAAATTTTTACTCCATGTTTATATAAAAGAAATGTCATAATATGGTTGATTTCTTTTCTCTTTCCAGAAATAGGCAGGCATATATTAGCACAAAGGAGGGATAAAAAAAAACAAAGCAAAGAATACAATACAGAAGGAGAAACCAAACTTAAACTCTATGGAGAATCTCCATGGAGTTTACAGTTTACATCAATCAAAAAAAAAATTTGTTTACTACCACATCTAAATTTGTGGTGGATCCTTCAAATAAAAGATTTTTCTGATCCAAATGTTATTCTGAGCCCTCCAAATGTGATATATGACAACATTCCAAAGTAGCTTTAAATTTTTTCTTTTGGCATAAAGTGAAGAAATTGAAGAGAGATCCCCATCCTAGCTAGAACATCTTCTTGGCATTTTCATTGAAGAGGAAGCCTTGAAACAAACAGCTTTTGAAAACTCAAATCTGAGTTGATTTCTATAACTCGTGAACCTCAACCTTCCCCAAATAATTGAGCGATGTATCTAAGATCTTGAAAACAATTTGAACTTTGTAATATTATAGCTATCTCTTATAATTTGCATAATAAATTCAAGTCACCCATTTTTGAATGGCCAACAAGTAAATTACAAATTATATTTGATTTTTTTTTTTTTTAACAATATAATTGTGACTGCCTTAATCTTTGCTTTATTTTTAAAATATATGTAATTTGTTTACATATTTTCATTTAAATATAAAATTCTCAAAGACTTACAGGAGATCAAACGAAGGACCTATGGAAGTCGGGGCTCGCCTTAGGGAACAGTAATCAGACATAGACCAGCGCCCCAAAGCCTTAGGGCTTAGGCCTCACCTCTTAAAGGTTAAAATGCCTCGCCTTATGCCTTTGCCTTTTAAAACATTGGACAGAAACTTAAAAAAAAAAAGGAATCCAAAGGCATTGTGAATTAGGGGCGGTGTCTATGAATATCAACAGAACAGCTATAGAAGGGGATCATCTTCATTCAAACCTATAACGACTCAATGCAACTTTATCCCACAGCCAAGCTTGGAATACACAACTACAAGCCAAATTCTGGACATTATCATTTCTGCTTCTGCCACTTAATGTCATTTCCAATACTAGGTTCCCCTTCACAAATTGTATCATGTACAATTTTTTTTAAAAACAACCAACAGCAAAATTCTCAGGCTTGGTTAGGTAGTTCTTCACACACCAAAAAACTCCATTTACAAAGCCAAATCAAGAGCCCAGGCCCAACAGTTTTGTTTCGGGAAGGGTTTTCCTTGGTAGTAGTTTAAGGTTATCTAATATCTAGGGTTCATGCTTTGTCACTTTCATTATGTAATTGGGTTTAGCTCCATAAATGTGGTCTGATGTAGTGGGGCTTATTATGCAATTATTTTCAGTCACAAAACATTATGTTTCATATCCCCCCTTGGCATCTCTTTGTCTTTATTCTCCCCCTTCTGAAATCTCACTTTCACCCTCTAGTATGTCAAGAAGTTTTAAACTCAGATATGAAATGTAACCATTTCAATAACCCAAATGATTCCTGTTTCCCTCTCTTTATCATGCTTTGCATCTCACACATAAAACAACACTCAAAGGAGGTGCACTAGGGAGGGGAGGATGGGAGAGGAAGGAGGTGGGGTGACTGACGCATACAGCAATAAATCTAAACAATGTTTTAAAAGGCGAAGGCGTAAAGCACTAAGGCGAGGGATTTTAACCCTCAAAAGGCGAGGCGTAAGCCGTAAGGTGTTGGGGCAGTAAGCCTTTTGAGAATTTGTTTTTTAAGATAAAAATACGTTAAATAAATTTTATATATATATATAAATATTTAAAATAAATTAAAAATTAAGAAAATCATAAATATAATGTAAAAAAGAAAAACTAGATTCACTTTGCAAAATACTTGTTGGCCATTCAAAAATTACTAACTTGAATACATGACATAAATCATGATAAGAGATAGTTATACCATTACAAAGTTCAAACCATTTTCATGATGTACAATACAATTCTTAGATATTTTGGAAAGGTTAAGGTTCAAGAGTTTTAGAAATAAACTCATATTTTGACATTCCTTTTATACAAATATGTAGAAATTTTCTAACCAATTCTAACTTGAGAATAACACACCCAAAATGCGTAAGCCTCAACTAAAAAGGCGTGCTTTCCGTACAAATGCGTAGGCCTTTTTGGAAGGTATTTTAGATTGAGCTTCAAGGCAGGCTTGCCTCAATTGAGCCTTTTAAAACACTGAATCTAAATACCAAAAAGGAAATGTCAGCTATTGACAACCAATTGTGGCTTATGCAAAAGTAAAAACAAAAAACAAAATACAAAATAAGGAAAAAAAAAAACGAAATTAAAAAAAAAAAAAAAAGAGGAAAACTCCGGCATGAAAAGAACATTAAAGCACCAAAATTACAACTGAAAAAATGCATTTTAACATAAAGATGGCAATATCAGTTCCAACTATAATAAAATATACTTTCTCCCAAAATAATAATCAAAATACCCTTGTCAGAAGAAATAAAGGGTCATTTCTATGACACCAAAGGTCCAAGGATGCACCACTGTCACAAGATCAAGCAATAGAAGAAAATTTTCAATGAACCCTGCGCACTCTGCTTGTGCTCCATTTTACATGAATGCCAAGAATACCCACAAATTATAGACAAAACTCCACATATATCATTGCTCAATCAAAACAAATATTTAAAAAAAAATCCAGTTTTGAATGAGGAAAGCTTATGAGTGATGCAAGTGCACAAGCATCATGCATTCTTCTAGTGCCCTATCAAAAACTATCCATATAAAAGCAGTCTAGATGCCATAGAAACTCACCCAAGGCTTGCCTAAAATATTATCTCAGATCAACACCAATAACATGAGGCAAATTCAAGATAAGAACCAAAAAATCTTAACTTGGCAATTGGCATGATCTCTAAAAAATAATATAAATGAATCAAAAGCTAAGTGTGAGTAAACTGGACTTGCTTTACAAGCTTGTGATTTCAAATATCAGTAAAATGCCACCATTTTCTCTTTTCCATGTATGAATCCTGATTATAGAAATCAAATGTTTGGGAGATACTAACCTGCTTGCCCTTTTATTGCAAGAGCAAATGATTCTCCTCTTCTCCATGATCTTAAACTTGATACGCTTAATGCCAAGAGAGTACCGCCTAGGATAACGCCAAACCTAATGGCAGAAATGCTTCCCGTTACCATGAAGGAAAGAAAGCCACCAAGAAAGAGAAGCAGACCTGTAAAATACCATGACAAAATTGAACTTTAAAACAAAGACATACACCTTTGCACATATACAAATGTATCAACCATGACCCCCTACTTAATCCGAGTGCAAACCAAACAATGTCATCAAAGCAAAAAATCAATAAGAAAAAACAACAAATGCATGCTCAAATTATCAGTCGCTATACTTTTGCAACCCACAAGCTAACTCTCCAATTCACTTGTGGAACTCTAATAAAATATCCAACAGTTTTCTTGGTCATATTTATTATACAAAATACATACCATATGGTATCCCAAGGTAAAAGTCATAGACTTTCGAAATTTCATTCACATCATCAGTTGAAGAAGCAAATGTTTCGATCACATCCTTCAGTGTGTCGGGGGAATTCTCCGCTGCTGCACTGAGATATTCTTTACCTTCCACAGTGGTTTCTTTTGCAATCACACTCAAATCATGCCCTGCCTTATCTGCTTGAATTTTCAACTGCACTGCAGTTTCTTTCAAGACGACCATTGCTTTCTTAGAATACAACTCATATGCTTCTTGTGACACACTCTGAATCTTTAAGGCTTGTTCTTTGAAGGATGCTAGCACTTGTTTCCATTCTTCTTCCGATTCTTTAGCTTCCAAATCTAGATCACTCTTCCTCTCCACTTCAATTTCTGAAGGCTTCTAAAAGATATAATAGAAAAAATATGCAACTGTCAAGGGAAGTGAGAAGATAAAATTTCTATAACTAACACGCCTTGTCAAACCTCTTACATCTTTAAAAAAGAAAATATATTCCTATCTATTTTTATGACTTTCTTGCATCAACATAACAAAAATATAATATTTGGAGGCATAAACAAATGACAAATGCAATTTGTTGTCAAATTTCAATTGGAAGGAGGGGAAAACTGAGACATATGCCTTCAAGTAAGCTTCTGCAATGAATTATAAATCATCACAAGTTACAACTGATTGAATGTAATGCTACACGAGACTGGAAAAAAAAAATGACTTGAACTATAATACTTCCATATAACATTAATATCAGGAGGCCCCTAATTCATATGATTGTTGACTAAAGGTACCCTATATTTCTGCTAACCTCCTTCAACTGGCTCACAAAGAACCCATCTATAGAAACTACACTTTCTGCTAATGATAATTGAAATGGAAAAAAATAGGCAGGAGGGTAAAGTCACCCAAATTACATACCGCATTTATTAATAAATCGTGAATAATATTGTTTTATGGCTTGAAAAAAAAAACTTAAAATACATACCAACTAAGTTGCCAGAGAAATATTATTATGGCTAACAAATATGACACATTTCCACAGAAATAAGCATCCTTTGGGTCTGGACCCATTCATAAAATGCAGATGAACTAAGTTGAAAATTAGGAAATAGTTCCAACTCAAACCCCCCACCCCCACAAAAAAAACCCCCCTTAAGAAAGTGCAAATACTCTCTTTAGCAAATGCTTGTTCACAATTAAAAAGGTAATACCACCAGATAATCACACAGACTGCTTTCATTCCTAGGCTAACAACTACAGCCTTGTAATTTTTAATTCTCAATAGCCCTTGGTATCATTTATTTTTTCCTATTTTTGTTGCAATAGGGTGAAGAAACAAGTTATGACACAAATTTGCCTACATAAATGCTGAAAAAACTGAACTTTTCATTTGTACAGGTCAGAATTGAGAACCTCTTCAGGTGTTAAGGCAAACCTAGTGTCAAATGTAGTTTAATATCTAGAATTCAAATTTTGCAAATTAAAGCATTGCATGCACAAATTTTTTTAATAAATATATAGAATAAAATTGCAAACATAAAATTATACAATTTCAAAATAAAATTGAGAAAAAATGAAAAATCATGGAAAAAATATTTTCACCATTTTTAACCTTTATATACAAAAGAATCGTCCCTGAAATACTAAAGAATGAGTCTTGTTGTAATATGTGGCTCATATGTTGAGTGAAAAGCATGTACAAAGAGAAAACATGGAAGAAAACAAGAATGCTGACTTGCAGGAGGAAACCGTCGACGGTTTGGTCCAGGTGCAGAGAAACAGTCGACTATTTTGTCCTGTTACATCAACTGTTTGCTCTCGGTATTAAACCGTCAATGGTATGTCTGAAACCATCGACGGTTTGGCTCGCGAACTCAGCGTTGGTTTTCAAATTTTGAATTGGGAAGTTGGATAGGTTGGGTTTTGGAGGGAAAGCCTCCAGGAAAGTTATATATACATGTTTTATGATGTAACTCAGTGTCTTTGGACAAGATAGTGAAAATTTCATTGTCGTTTGCTCCCATGAATGTAGGCATTGCCGAACCGCGTAATTCTTCATGTCATTGTTTTATTGCTTTCATTATAATCTGTGTAATTGAGTTTTCTGTATATTTCATTGTTAAGTGCTGCATTGTGAGATTGTTTGTTTCCGCTGCGCATTAATTTGCACAACAAATTGGTATCAGAGCATTATTGTAATGGCCTCTGGGATTTCTTTTGCAAAGTTTGATGTTGTTAAGTTCGATGAAACAGAAAACTTCGGACTATGGCAGAGAAAGGTTAAAGATCTGTTAGTGCAGCCTCGGTATGATGACGGCATTATACGAAGGTCAACCGGAAGGCATGAATGAAACAAGTTGGAAGGAATTGGAAGCGAAGGTTGTGGCGACTATAAGAATTTATCTGGCCGATGACGTGTTGTATCACGTCATGGATGAGGAATCTCCTGCAGCTGTTTGGTAGAAACTTGAAAATCGATATATTTCTAAGTTTCTAACAAACAAATTGTATCTTAAGCAGAAGTTGTATTGACTTAAGATGGCAGAAGGTTGATATTTGAACCAACACATCAATGCATTCAATCAGATTGTAAGTAATTTGATGCAGGTTGATGTGAAGTTCGAGGAAGAAGACAAGGCGTTGATGCTACTAAATTCCCTACAGGTGTCTCATACGCATAAAAATCTGGTCACGACTCTAACATAGGGCAAAGAAACCCTGAATTTGAAAAAACGTAACAAGCATACTACTGGATTTTCATCAAAGAAAGAAGACCAGCAATGAAATTTCACATGTTAAAAGGATTGTGGTAAAGGGTAACAAGTAACGTGGGAGAAGCAAATTCCGGAGCGGATCAAGTTATAAAAAGTCTCGATCGTAGTCCAAGAAGAAGAAGAATATTCGATGTTTTAAGTGCGAGAAAAAGGGGCATATAAAACCAAAGTGTCCGAAAGGAAGAAAGAGGATGCAAGAAATCAAAAAGGTTCTTCAAAATCGGCGAATGTAGTTAAAGAAGGGAACTCTAAGAACGGTGATGGTAATATGCTATATATTATATTTGGGTCAGAACGCCTTATGGATTCTTGGATCCTAGATTTGGCGTGTTTTTATTACATGACACCAAATAAAGAATGGTTCAGCACCTATAGGTTAGTTAATTCTGGTTCTGTTCTAATGGGAAATTATGTTTCATGCAAAATAGTTGGAATAGGAAACGTCAGAATTAAAATGCATGATTGTGTTGTAAGAACATTATGTGATGTAAGGCACATACCGGATCTACGGAAAAATTAAATTTCATTAGCCACTTTGGATTATAACGGATTTAGTTACAAGTCTAAAAGTGAGGTTATGAAGATATGTAAAGGCGCTCTAACGGTGATGAAGGGGCAGAAGTTAGCGGGAAATATCCATGCACTGCTGGGTACTACAGTTGTAGGTGGAGCTGCAGCCATAGATTCTAAGTTAGATAATACTGTTCTATGGCACATGCGGTTAGGGCATATAAGTGAGCATGGGATGAAGGAACTTCATAAGAAGAATCTTTTGAAGGGTACTAAAACATGCAGGATGAATTTCTGCAAGTATTGTATTCTTGCAAAACAGAACATGGTGCAGTTCAAAACAACCACTCACAAGACTGAGGGTATTCTTGACTACATTCATTCAGATGTTTGGGGACCGGTGAGAGTAGCATCATGAAGTGGACATGTGTACTTCGTGAGTTTCATTAATGATTACTCAAGAAAGGTCTGTGCGACACAAGTCAGAAACATTTGCCAAGTTTAAATTGTGAAAAATTGAGATGGAAAATCAGATCGAGAGGAGAATTAAATACCTCAGGTCGGATAATGGAACCGAGTACGCTGATTCGAGATTCATGGAATTTTGTGCGCAGCATGGCATAAGGAGACATTTCACAATTTGTTGGAAACCACAATAGAATGGTATGGCAAAAAGGATTAACCGAACTCTAACTAAAAGAGCTCGGTGTCTCAGGTTAAATGCAGGGCTTGTGAAGAACTTCAGGACCGAGGCAGTGAGTACGGCGTGTATCTTGGTTAACCGATCGCCAAGGGTATCACTAGAGAGGAAAGTTGCAGAGGAGGTATAGACAGGTAATGCGGTAGACTACTCCAATTTGAGAGTTATTTGGTTGTCCAGCATACGTGCACATTTCTAGAGAGGAGAGATCAAAACTTGATGCAAATTCTAGACGTTGCATTTTTCTGGGATATCAGAAAGGTGTGAAAGGGTTCAAGTTGTGAAATCCAATGGCAAACAAGGTGGTGATCAGTAGAGATGTGGTTTTCGATGAGAAAGTCATGGTGAAGGTGAAGCATACTCAGGAGGAAGATGAAGAGAAACAGGAGCCAAAAAATTGGAGTAAAGATGAGCATGTCGTGCAGGTGGAGTTAAGAGACTCGGGGCAATGATGCCAGTATTCAGAATGCAAGGAGTTCTAACTCGGGAAACCAGCAGGATAACAGTATCGCTATACATAGATCTAGATGCACTATCAGGGCCACCGCCCGGGTATGGGTTTGATGATCTGGTGTCTTATGCACTCATGACCAGTTGCAAGGATCCAACTACTTTTCAAGAGACGGTGCACAGTCAGGAGAAAAGTAGATGGATGGGTGGTATGGTGGAAAAGATTGAGTCATTGCATAAGAACCAGACGTGGGATTTGATGGAACTTCTAGAAGAGAAGAGGGCGATAAGTTGCAAGTGGGTGTATAGAAAGAAGGAAGCAATATTAGAAAAGGGATGAGAGAAGTTCAAGGCACAGTTAGTAGCAAAGGGATACTCACAAAAGAAAGGGGTTGATTATGATGAAATCTTCTCCCCAATGGTCAGACACACTTCCATCAGGGTAGTGTTGGGATTGGTGGTACATTATGATATGCAATTGGAGCAAATGGACAAAAAAACAGCGTTTCTCCATGATGATTTGAATGAGCATATTTATATGGTACAGCTAGAAGGGTTCAATCAACTCGGATAGGAGCAATTGGTTTGTAAACTAAAGAAGTCACTTTACAGGCTGAAACAATCTCCAAGACAATGGTACAAACGTTTTGACTCCTATATGATTCGGATAAGCTATAGAAGGTGTGAGTATAATTGTTGCGTATATGTTAAGAGTCTTGATGATGGTTCTCTAATTTTTCTGTTGCTTTATATTGATGACATGCTAATTGCAGCGAAGGATATGACTGGGGTAAATCAGTTGAAGATTCTATTGACTAAAAAGTTTGACATGAAAGATCTTGATGCAGCCAAGAAAATTCTTGGGATGAAGATTCGCAGGGACAGAACTGCAGGGAGATTGTGGTTATCTCAGGGTGGTTATGTGGAGAAGATTTTGGAGAGGTTTAGCATGACTAATGCAAAATCGATAAGTACACCTTTAGTGAATCACTTTAAATTGTCTACTGCTAAATGTCCAAGGATAGATGGTGATATCCATGACATGTCAAAGGTACCCTATGCTAGTGTAGTGGAGTGTTTAATGTATACTATGATATGTACAAGACCAGACCTGGCACAAGCTGTCAGTGTGGTAAGTAAGTTTCTTTCAAATCCGGGTCAAATAGCATTACGATACAGTCAAGTGGATTTTTAGATACTTGCAAGGTACTTATCACTATGGCATCATGTTTGGTAGGCAACAGAGTGATCCGTCAGTTGTAGGATATGTGGATGCAGAGTATGCAAGGGATCTGGATGACAAGAAGTCTACAACATGGTATGTGTTCACCCTTGTGGGAGGGCCTATTTGTTGAAGGTCCATGGTACAATCTCTAGTTGCATTATCAACAACTGAGTCGAAGTATATGACAGTCGCCAAAACTGCTAAGGAAGCATTGTGGCTTACTGATTTAGTCAAGGAGCTGGACATACAACAAGGTGGAGGTCAGTTGCGCTGTGACAGTCAGAGTGTCATTTATTTGGCGAAGAACTAAGTATATCATGCAAGAACCAAACATATAGATGTGAGGTTCCACAGGATCCGGGAATTGGTTTCTTCAGGTGAATTTGTGCTTGAGAAATTTCACACTTCAGAGAATGCAGCAGATATCTTGACAAAGTGGTTACCACGGATAAGTTCAAGCATTGCTTGAACTTGTTGAATGTCTCTAGTTGCTAGACGGAGGGCGGTCACAACCTATTGTCCCAAGGTGGAGCAGCGGGTTTATGTCTTCAGTTTTCTCCTAAGGAACGTATATTCGCCAAGGTGGAGATTGTTGTAAACTTGTAAAATGTGGCTCATATGTAGTGAAATGCATGTACAAAGAGTGTTGTATTTGTGTGTGGCTCTTATACTTGGTGGGAATCACAAACAAAGGAAGGAAAACATGAGATAGAGGTCTTCTTGTGCTAGCAGCAGAAAACTCGTCAATAAGTGCCCTGTGCTTGTCGACGAGTACATACCGAGAGTCCGAAAATCTCAGAGTTAAAGACTCGTCGACGATAGGATAGACTCGTCGACAAGTGGACCTCTTTGACTCGTCGACAAATCCTCTGTTCTCGTCGACGATTGCACATGAGTTGCGAAAAGAAATTCAAATTTTGAATTTGAACGTTGGGTTGGTTGGGTAATTGGAGGGAAACCTCCGAAGGAAAGTCTATTTATTCCTATTTGAGGATATTGTGAGATATGAGAGAGATCTTAGAGAAGTGCATTGTATACTTTGACATTTTCTTAGTGAAATTTGTGTGTCATTGCTTCCGTGGATGTAGGCTTTACCGAACCACGTAAATCTTGTTGTCGTTCTTGTTACTCATCATTTTCAGGTTGCGTTTCATTTGCTTCTTGTATTTTATTCCGATGTGCATCCTATTTATCCTATCGATATCACAACAAAGAGAAAACATGGAAGAAAACAGGAGTGCTGATTTGCACAAGGAAACCGTTGACAGTTTGGTCCAGGTGCAGAGAAACAATCGATTGTTTTGTCCTGTTACATCGAATGTTTGCTCTCGGTATTAAACCGCCAACGGTATATCTGAAATCGTCGACGGTTTGGCTCGGGAACTCAGCATTGGTTTTCAAATTTTGAATTAGGAAATTGGATAGATTGGGTTTTGGAGGGAAAGCTTCCAAGAAAGTTATATATACATGTTGTATGATATAACTCAGTATCTTTGGATATAAGATAATGAAAATTTCATTGCCATTTGATCCCGTGGATGTAGGCATTGCCGAACCACGTAATTTTTCAAATCATTATTGTATTGCTTTCATTATAATCTGTGTGACTAAGTGCTGCATTGTGAGATTGTTTGTTTCCGCTAAGCATTAATTTGCACAACAAGTCTAAAATAATTATTCAGTTATTTTTTTTATTTATTATAGTATCAGTTAACCTGTATTCTTTCGTATTTTTCATTGTTCTAATTATATTTGAATTGACTCAAATTTTAAATTTATTTCTAATATTTAATCTATTAAAGTTTAACAGTGGTATCATGAAATTGCTTGGTAGATGAATATGATGGTGAAAAAATTTATCATGATTAAAGAATGATATGATAAATGGTATTTGATCTAAGAACAGAGACTAGAACATGTTCAATCAGGTTCTAAATTTGTTTCAGTTTCACAATATAACCAGACAGGCAGTCACTTTTCAGGATTTCAGTTTTTTCTTCAGTTTTTAATTTTTATTTTATAAATTTTGACTGTGATACCAAACAACATCTAACCCAGAACACAACCAAAAGTATCGAGCTTACCGAATCTTCATGAGAAGCTGCAAATGAAGCGAAGGATCGGTTCGGCGAATAACAACGATCGAGTGGAAGGAAGCGAAGGCCGAGCCCTCCAGGAGGTAAGGAGCGAGCTGCGATAGAGACTCTGCATGTGTGATTTCTGGAAAGGGATTCGAACCGCAGAGATGATGAGAATGCAGAAGGGCGCAGATTCATGGAAGCTTTCTTCAGTGGCGAGCTTGAGACAGGGTTAGGATTAGGGATTGCCAGCGAAAATGTTTCCACCGCAACACTCATGGCTTCCTCTGTAAGAGAGAGAGAGAGAGAGAGAGAGAGGCGAACTCCACGAGGGGAAGGAGGGGACAAAGCTCAAGGGTTTTAGGGAGGGAAATCACGGACAGGGAAAGCAGTGTCCAAGAACGGGGCCTGCTGATTCTAACCTGCGCCCTACGTGTACTGTGCCCACACCTTTGCACATTTGGCAGTGTGGTAGCTCAACACGTAACGAACATGTCAATAAATAAATAAATAAATAAGGAAAGATATTTTTTAATATAATAATAATAAATATATCATTTATGCAATCATTGATCAAAGTATCAAAACAGCTAATAATTCAAAATTTACAATTATATATATTTTAAATACGAAATTATAATCATTTTTAATTTCAAAAAATACACCGCTATCCAGAGCTTTCAAATAATTCTAAATTACTTTTTAAATTAATCACCATAAAAAATTATTCTTAAAATTTAAAATCATATATTTTAAATTTAGCATAATTCTCGCCAATGGCTAAACGAATGACATGATAAAATAAGCACGCCACTAATAATCAAAAAACCTCTCCCATTTAGTTAGATTAATGAAAATTAAAAAAAAATAAAGGAGGCACGAAATCAAAATAATAATAAAATTGTTGTTTAAATGCAAATATTATATTTAGTTACTAACATAAATGGAAATTTTGATTTCTTTATTGTATTTGATATTTGTTTGGTAGAAAAAGTTTTAATAATATTCATAACACAAAATTATTTAAATTTGTAATATTTCAAATATATGACTTTAATTCAACATATTTATTTATTAGATATGTTGATATTTTTTTAATCATAATATATTTCTATTTTCTAATAATTATAAAAAATGAAATTTTTATTTATATTTTCATGTTATCTTTCATTGTTAGAACGATAATATTGTTGTTAATTTTTTATAATTATTATTTATTTTTATTGTGACAACTATAATAATTATTGTAGTATTGTTGTTATCTTATTGTTATTATATTTTAATATTGTTAATGATATTGATGGTGATGGGATTATTATTATTATTATTATTATTATTATTATTATTATATTCTTGTTGTTAATGATGATGTTTTCTTGTTGATATTATTATTTAATACCACTTTATTTTTCATTATTGATATCATGATTAAGAAAAAAATGACTTGTGTTTTTTTAAAATTTATTATTTAAATAGAGTTGTCATTGTCTTTCCTAGAAGGGGAAAAAATTGCAAAAAAAAAAAATTGTAATTCCTATTCCGTTGTTCAATCATCATTAGAAATATAGGACCAAGAGTGAAATTCCAAATTTCGATTTCATTTTAACCCTAATTTTAGAAGCATCTCTATTACACTATAGATGACGATCGAAATACATTTTTTTTTTTAGTCATTTTATTAATTTGAAACCTACATAGAATTTAGGCTACACAATAAGACATAGATCATCTTTCATGATCCTTTCTCTCTTTTCACAATTTTCAAAATTGAAAATTGAAACCTATAACATGAAAGTTTCAAGTTTTAGCAGCCAATGCAAATTATGTCAAATGTCTATTATCATAATTGTATAGATATTGAAATCAAACAAACACAAAAAAAATAAAAATTAAATTGCAACTGTTAGCATCGGAGGAGTCCATAAGTGTGCTTGATACACATGAGTGAAGTGCCAATTTGATCCAAAAGTTCAAGCCGATTGGGTCTTGAATTAAACCATGTATATAAGCAACCATCAAATACTCACTTTTTCTAATGTGAGACAAACTTCAAGAGTGGAATTCTGAACAACAACTGATTTAATGTTAAGCTCATGATCAACTTTATAAAATAAGTCATCATCTTGTAGTTGAGCCAGTAGTTCAGGTACAAAAGACTTGTTGCATCATTACGATTGAAATAATTAGGCATCGAGTTCATAGTTGCAATGCTCCAATAGCAACTGCGATATTACTAATGACAAGCAAGAAATAGTAATAAATAAATAAATAACAACAACAAATAAATAATAATAAAAATTTAAATTTTGTCCTTTTACTCTTAAAACAAATTGCTAGCATTTGAATTATGAATCATAATTGAAAAGGTAATGGTTTCCATTCTTTTTTTTTAAATCTTGAAAAATAGTAAGAGGACTAGTAGAACAAGCAAGGCATAAGATGCAATCATGCTTTTACAACTCTCCTTTCTTTTCTTTTCTTTTTGTGATTTAATTTTAGACTTGTATTGGCAGCCAAAACTAGATAGCATTTCAATCTACATGAGAATAAATAACAAAAGAGAATGCAAATGCATAGTTTGTAAGGAAAAATTATTAGGTAAATTGGGTTTACCCCCTCGTTCACGAGCTAATACAATAAATTAATAATAACTAATTAATTTTTTTGACTTGTTTTGAAAAGAAAGTTAGTTATGATTTACTTATAAGGTCTAATGTATGAGTATTCACTGTTTTATTATATTAGTTTATGAATTACGTCGTAAAACCGATTTATCTAATAATTTCTCTCCATATAAAGTACATTAAAGTTTTTATTTTTTAATTTACTTGTAGTGGCGTTGCAATTCAGCTCTCTTTTCTAGTTCTCTCTTAGAACTAGTGGCAACGGTCTAAAATAGTCTGTTGTGATCTTAAGTACATCCATGTCCTCCTTTGAATTTGAAATTATATAAAAATATTTTTAAAAACTTAACATATTTTTATGCTATATTTTATATAATTTTATATATATGTACATATGTATATATTATCTATTAAAAAAATTTTGATTGATATATATAGTGGCTTATAACCTTACTCACTACACCCCCAAAGTTGGAATTGGAGAATTATATTATGTGTTTGATGTCCTCTAGGAGTGTAAAGACACACAAACACACACACACACACACACACACACACACACACATTAATTAGTCTTGCTTTTTGGGGTATAAAATTTTGAACACAAATTTATATGTGTGTAAATTTGAACAAGGCGTAATGTTAAATTATACTAAATTTCTTTGAACCCATATAAATTTAAAGTTAAGTCCGAAAATACATGCTCCCAAATACTACCTAAGGAATTTGAGATTGTTTTCAACCTACGTTTTCCCCTTATTATTCATAAAATGCACTTATTCTTCCACAAGTTTAAAATTAAAATAAAATTCTCAATTAATAGATAAATTAGTGAATTAATATTGTTTAAGATAAATTTGAATTTGTTCAATTTGCACAATCACATGATATAAAATTATTTTTGGGTTTCTCCAAAGTCTGCACAAATTTAAATTCAAACTTTGAAATTTACGTTCTTAAAAACTACTAGATTAGATTTGGGAGTATGAATTTCTAGCCATGGATATGAATTTATAAGTATTTTAATAAAATAATATATTTTTATATTGCATTTTTCCTAAAACCGCCCATATTTAACGCAATTTCTAAAAGTCTATTCTCCTGAACACATAATTATTATTTTCTAGATATAATTATTATTTTCTAAATATAGGGTTGTAGAACACACATACTTTATGATTAGTGACTTAAAATTTTCGGGGGTATTTGGTATCACTGTCAAAATTTAATGTAAACACCCCATTTTGTCCGGAGTTCTATATAACAAAAAATTGACTTATTATTTCACCATTCAATTCAACATTATCTTGTAAATATTTAATAGTAATTTCAAATAAAAACCAAAAATACATGGAAAAATAAAAAAAAATTACGAATAATAATAATAATAAGAAAATCTGGTGGGCCGACCCCTTCAGGCTTGTTCTTGCACGCACAAGAAGAGATTTCAGTTAAAGATTAGTAATTGCAAATCAAAATTAAAAAAAAAAATCAATCTATCTATTTTGATTTGATTGATCAATCAAATTTGATTAATTAATTTTACTTTCCTTTGAGCATATAAACAATGACCTTCAAAAGATAGGAGGAAAAGAAAAGTTGAAGAAAGAAAAAGAGTGAGCCAAAGATTGAGAGGTTGATATTGAATAGAGAAGGGATTGAGAAGGCAAGACGGAAAGGAGCTAAAACTTGATACACTATGAGACTTTAAAGTTCAGATTTTAGAAGGCCAAAAAAATTGAGTGAGATAGGCTAAAGATCTAAGAAATTGAGAGAGGATTTTAGGGAGTAGAGCAAAATAGGAGGAGTTACAAGGTTTAAAAGGTTAGTACTATTTTTTCTTTTTTTCTAATTTCATAGAATTTGAATTGTTGATGCAATTTGAAAATGAGAAGGGTTTAACCAAAAGATGTCATATGATTTGATTTGATTGGAATTGGAGTAATCTAGAATTCAAAACTTTAAATGTAGCATAAAAAATATCAAACAGATCCCTTAAAATTTTAAACTCAATAAATAATTCCAAAAATTTTGACTCAAAAACTCAAATTCCTGAATTTGAAAAACCATACCGAATACTTGTATCCATAAAACCCTAGATCAGACCTAGGACCTTGGTCAACTTAACCCGGGTCCAATTCAATTGACCTGTTGACTCGGTTTAGATCGATTGAACCAGCCTAACTTCCTTAACCGTTCTTTTTATTTTTGAATTTAAAAATAAAATTTTAATTTATTTTCAATTTAAAAAATTGAAAAAAAAGGGTAAAAAAATTAGGATAAAATTAGAAAAAAATAAAATAAATTTATTTGAGTCATTTTTTATTCAAGGAACCAAAAAAATTAAAAAATAAAATACCAAAAATAAATAAAATGAAAAAATCTTTAAAAAAACCATAAAATTGTAGGAAAAAATTTAGAAAATTCTTGCAAAAAATTCTAAAATCTGGAAATATTTTAAAGATCCATTTTACTTAAATTTGATAAATTCTATATGATCATCTTATGTATTTACTATCTGTATATATCTTATTTTGTATGTGCACGTGTCCTAATGATAAAATAAATGGTAAAAAGATGTTTAGACTTCACTAATATTAATTATGAGGAGGGGGTTTATCTAATAGGATCTCTTCATTTGGAGTTCTTGTTAGAAATTCTTAAATTGTACTTAATTTCGCACTTATTTGAGTTAGGTCTATTGTGATGACTCAAAAATATATATACGATTAAAGCACAATAATAATAAAATAATAAAAATGGTCATTAAGTTAATATCAATATAAAAGTGTTTTTATGTAAGATCCTTGATTTCATATTTGATACCTAAGAAAGACCTTATCTTAACGAGTGTTCATAGACCATTGCGGCTCAGTCGCTCCCTGGAGGTCGACCTGGTTAAAATGGAATTTCATAGGATAAACAGGATAGACACTGTTTGTATACGTAAATAATTACATATACATAAAATAGTATTTTGACAGATATAATTTGTAGAAATACATAATAAGATAATAATAATATAAGTATCATATGTGGGGCCCACAAGACTATGTGAGGCTCACATGAGTCCCGAAGTCGTGTAAGATTCACATGAGTCTCGGAGTTATGTAGGGCTCATAAAATCGTATAAGGACTATTTGAGTTACATAGGACCCACTTGGGTCTCGAAATTGTGTGGGGCCCACAAGACCATGTACATGAGTTTTCAAAATTTAAATTTAATTTTTTTAAAAAAAATTAATAATTAAATACTAAAACATAGCTTAAAAGTAATAATAATGATAATAATGATTTAAAAAAATAAAATAATAAAATAATTAATTAACTAATTAATAAATAAGAAATTAATTAAAAATTTATTTAATGGGAATGGTTGCAAGCACTACCACATGACCTCTATCTCCATCCCATACTCAACACATACCTAGCCCATCTCATGCCCATTCTTTAATATTAAAAAAAATTATAATTTCACCCCTCACCCCTCTCCCCACACTTTTACAAATTCCACTTCTTTTCCAAAATTTTCCTATAAATAGAAAGCTCACAACCTTCATTTTTCATAAAAAATTTTCAAATGAAGAGAATGATTAATAAGTAAAAGAATTAGTGGTGGAGAGAGAATTTTTGAGTAAGTTCTCACTCACCCACTTTTTTCGATCTCATTTCTTAAATATAGTTATTGTGTTTGTAACACAAGGTAAAAGAAGAGGTAAGTAAATTTGATTATGTTAGTTTTTTTTTATTTAAAATTTATATCCGTATGTATTTTGTAAATAAATTTCAATTATATTAGTTAGTTCTATAAAATTTCAATGAGTTTATTTTTTTTACGCATACTTAATTATATCCATTCAATCTTTAATATACTTAAATTTATTTTTGAATTAAAAAATGTTCTAATCCCCTCAAGTAAATTTTCAGCATTTCTTTCTATTCAAAACAAAAATTATATATATTTTTAACTCAAAAATTGTGTGATATGATTTTATTTTTACGTTACATTTTTTTCATGAAAATATGAGTAAAGATGAGATTTTCACGAGATTATTTTAAATTGCATAAATTATAATAAGATGATTTTAAAACTTCTTATGGCAAAGCAAGTTCAAAGTTACAGATACTCGGTATCGCAGTTTAAAATTTAAACAGATTAGAGTACACCCACACTATTTACAGAGTGGTTATTTATGTTAGTGGATTTCTTTTGAGTGCACACCTGGTTCGGTACCAAAACTAAATAAAGAAAATCTCACTTAATGTTTACGTACGTTGATTTAGTTTGGTCGGCCAACTAGTTAAGTCCTGTCTTCGGACCACACAACCCAATCATGGAAGTAAACATGACTTACGACAAATAGGTCTAAGGGTGGTTTTTACAATATATGTTTATACATATTTAATTACGTGTATAGAGTTATTAATGATTTGAAAGAAAAGTATAAGATTATATGAAAATGGTCATTCTTGTGTCTAAATGACGATTTAAATGAAATGTATAAGGAGAAGTATATGTATGTATATAATTAGATATTTTTATAGTTTTAAAGTTAAAAGTTTAATATAACGGTCACAGTATATGGTTATTAAATTTTACTATTATAGTTGATGGTAAAAGTTTTATACATAAATTTTTAGATTTATATTTATTTTATAAGCAGTTTTGAAGTTATAGTATTAAATATTGATTTACGACATTTTTAAAAAGCTCATTTTGGTTACACACTAATAATAATCTTATATACTTACTGAACGTCGTCTCACCCCAATCATTATTTTATATTTTAGATCATTTTGAAGAGTGTACCAAGAATCTAACGTAACAAGTGCATGAGCGGGAATAGAAAGAGTAGAATAGAAATAAAAAAAATAATATAATACAATTTAGAATATGTCTGTATATTTTAGAATTTTAGAAATTTGCATTTTAATAGTTGAGATATATATTTGTAATAAAACTAATTAGTGCTCTGGTAATAAAAATAATTTAAATTTATTTGCGTCCGCTAAAAAATTTATATATAGGAACCCACTCAGGTTCGACTCCTTACATCTGTTCTGAAAAAGCTCAATGTATTTTGAATTATTTGCACTTGATTATATACTTTCTTTTAAAATTACAATATTTATTGGATCATATTATATACTTTCTTTTAAAAGTTAATTGAGGATCATATTAATCAAATTGGGATAATTCATAGTTAATTAGGTACTATTTGTAGAACAAGTGTGCAGAAGGTGGTAATACCTTCCTCTGACATAGCTGTATTCCCAACCTAGCCTTGATAGAAATAGACCGAGACTACTAGTTCCTTAACCTTATAATTAGTTTAAAGAATAATTAATGAGTAGTAATTAAGTAAACTAACCGCATCTAGGCAAACAACAGGTTAGTGACGACTCTATCGAACCATCAATAATATTATCACCACTTGCTATTTCGGAATCTTTTGCGAGACGTTACAATAATTTCGGAAACAAAAACTAGAAATGAAAATTGAAAATTAGAAACAGAAAGTAAGAACCAAAAACCAAAAACCTGTTTTGTTAATATTTATAATACCAAAACAAATTAAAAACTTAGTTTAAAAAATTATTTTTAAATCAAATAATATTCTAAAAATATGATTAAAATAATAAATTTGCATAATAATACACATTTAAAAATAATATAAGAAAAATAAAAATAAAAATAGTATAATTATTTTTACTTAATTGTTATACTTAAAAAATTTTTTAAAATAAAAATTTATTTAATTGATTTTATTATTATTTTTTTGAAATTTATGAATATTTTTTTATTTTAATTGTACTTAAATTTATATTCCATTTTTTTAATGTTAAAGTGTATAAAATGAATGGTTTAATTAAAGAGAAATATTTTTGGATTATAATTTTTGGCAACAAATTATTAAAATAAATGAAAACTATAAAATCTTACTTTCAATTTTGTTGCAAACAATTGAAAATCGACAACAGAAACAAAAAAACTGACAACATAGTAAATGTGTTTTATAATATGTTTCTTCATTGTACAAAAACAAAAACAAAAAATAGAAAATAATAACAATAACAAACATACCCTAAATTTTTAGACTTAAATTTATGTGAACATGTGTAGAATATAACATAAAAAAAATGTTAAAATTTATTTAAATTCAGATAAACTTAATTACAAGACTCGGATATGCACTCATTAATATGACCTTATTGTTCTTTTTGTTTGTAAAATAGTTATTCTTTAGAATAAGAGAAAATATAATGAAAATAACTATTGTATAGAATAGGATAGAATATATAGCTATTCCTTTTTTATATATTCCTTATTATTTTATTTGACATAAGATTATTATGTGTATGTGCAGCCCATTAACAAAGTGGGTCATATTTAGGTGGGCTGAGGGTTAAAACAGCTGCCCATGAAAGCTTTATATTTGGTTGGTAGAGCCCATGGACCAGCTAAATGGGCCTAGACCTCCATCCTAACTGAAGTCTCTTCCACTTTTTTTGTTTTTTTTTGACATAGAGTTTGAGGTGGTATTTGATAATTGAGAATCAACTATAGGAACCACAATGAGAATGATTGATCTTCATTCTTAATATTTGTTTTACGGTATTTTTATTCCAATTCCCATTTTATGCAGGAATGAGATTTCTCTTTTTACTTACATTTTGATTCCTGACTTTTAGTCTGAAATCAAATCCTAATTCCTATAAACACAATATTTATTATAGTATGATAATTTATAAAATATAATATAATATATTACATAAATTTAAAAAATAATATTGATATTATGATATCATTATTAATATTTAAAATATTATATATATTATTAATCCATCATTATTAATATTTTTATTATATAAAATAAAAATGATAACATATAAAAATTAATACAATAATATTAGATGTTAAAATTTTAAGATAAACTTATGGCATGATTATTGATTTTATTATGCTATTATTTATAATCTTAAAAATAAAATAAGGTATTTATTATTGTAGACACCCTAATTTTAATCGGGCCGCCCCAAGGAAACCCGGTGTGATAAAGGTTGACTTCAAGTCCTGAATGATCCCGAGCTTCAAAATTGAGTCATTTGAATCTTGAGTTTTAAATTGAGTCCTAGTAGGGGTCCTTTTATTTTAAAATTAATTTTCTTTAATTTTCAAAATGAGTGCAAATAGTGGGAATTTGAGTGAGCTTTCACAACTCTAGTAGGGTTGTCTTTGGTTGCAAAATTAATCTTTTTCTTAGACCAAGGATTGTGAAATAGGTCACGAGTTTTAAAATTTAATCCTGGTACCAATCACCTTGAATCGGACCCTTTAATTTCAATATTGATTTTATATGTCAAAGTGAGTCTCGAAGTATGGAATTAAGTCCATCATTTTCAAAGAATTGAGTCTTTTTAAACTTAAGTTCTCTAACTTGGTTGATTTCAAAATTAGTATTCTTTTACTAGGGTTTCAAAGTTGAGTTATCGTAGTTGAAGTCTTAAAACTTTTAGCCAAGTTCTTTAAGTTTTAAAATGTTGTCCTCTTATTTTGAAAACTCAGTTTTCTGTTTGTTTAATTTAAGTTTAGGAACTTTTAAGCGAGTCATTTTTAAGTGAGTCATTCAGACTTCTAAATTGAGTTTATAGAATTTTATATTGAGTTTTTCAATTTTTGAATTAAGTCTAACAAATTTTAGAGTAAGTCCTCCAAATTTTGGAAATCGGGTTTTAGGCGAGTCTCAAAGTCATGTTTCTTATTACCAGGTTTTTCTTTTGAAAAAGATCGGTCAACTATGATATGGGTCTCGTTGGTCAAAATTGAAAAAAAGTTAAATTGGGTCACATTTTATTACAATAAAGGGAGGGGGAGCACGTGCTCTGGGTGTGGTAGATACACAGTGAAAAAATACAAAAATGCATATTTAGAAAGTTACAAACAACATACAAACCAGTGCAAATACATGTTGCAGGAGAACGAACTGGAAGGTACATCAAAAAGCAGAAAATACATGAAAAAAGAAAATTACATAAATAAATAAACGCAAGGCCCTCCAATCCCCAATCGCCAGCTGGAAGCATCTTCCAGTTCACCTGGGCACCAAAGAGAAGTTGCACTTCAGATTAGCAAATGAAATTCATAACAAACAGAAATGACATGTGCAAAGGAGTTGGTTAAAAATTATTCTCTGCCAGCTCAAGGGAAATCTGTTAAGAGGGGACGAATTTGGCGCCAATCAGACCCCCAAGCCTCCCTATAAATAGGGAGGCTCGCATTGTAGCATAGATGGACAGAGCAGTAGAGAAACTCAGTAGAAATTGAGAAGAGAAAGAAAGAAGCATTAGTGAAACCCCTGCAGAAATTGAGAGGGAAAAGAGAGGCAGAGAGCTAGAAACACTCTGCAGAAATTGAGAGAAACCAGGGAAAAAAAAACTATGCAGAAAATTGTGAGCATTACAGTGCATGTGTAAGCAGAAGCAAAGCAACAATTTGTAGAGCACAATATACATTTAGAGCACAGAACAACAATTCAGAAGCAAAGGTGGAAAAATTCAGAAGCAGAGGCGGAGCAATCCAGAAACAGAATATCCAGAGTACACAGCACAAACCAGATAGGCACAGACATACACAAAAGAAATGAGAAAGAAAGGAGGAGAGAAGAAGAGGAGGGTAAAATTCAAATCTCTCACCCCTGTTTTGTTGTACATAATAAATTGTATATGAGTATGAATGCAGGGTTTTGAATGCAGGATCACCCCTTTAAGCCTCAAGTTCAAACGTGAACTTGAGCTGACCTTGATTCAGCTCAAATCCGAACCCTAGACCCGAACTTGGGTCAGTTTTCTTTGATAACCCACCGGACTCAAACTTAAGATCGGGTTCATACTCAGTTTAAACCGCTGAAACCAGATCCTGAGCTCAGACCTGCAACCCATTTTCATTTTTTTTTAAAACCAAGCCCAATTCCATTTTTTTTTTTTGAAAGCCAAGCCCAATTGTTTTTAAAACCCCCGAACCAAGTCATTTAAAACAGCCAAGCCCAAATCATTTTAATCACCCGAGCCCAAACTCTTTCTTAAAAATCCCTTTAGCCTACTTATTTTTGAAACCGTTAGCCTTAGAGGCCATGTGAGTTTAATTGCGTTGTTTTGATGATAACAACCCATTAGTGGTTCTAGGTTAGCTTATCTTTGCATAATAAGCTATGGTAAGTCAAACTCAAATGCAAAGATTAAGTAAATTAGTAATATGTTAGACATCATCAAAAAGGGGGAGAATGTTAGCCTTGTTGGCTACAATATCATATTTAATGTGTTTTGATGATATTAACATATTTGTGTGTTCCTAGTGTTTTCCTATCTTTGCAGTTATGGTTAGTAGTGGTACAAGTGGCAAATGCTTGAAGTACCGAGTGAGAGGCAAAGATCGGACCGAGTAGGCGTCAAGAAGGAAAGATCAAATGGACACATACGCGGAAGGACCCAAGCACAACTGAAAGCTTAAATTGCAGAATTATTTGTAATAAGGGTTGTGTGTGGTACGAACTTTTTGTAACTCTTGCGTTTTGTTTCTGTATGATTTCTGAGTAAGAGTTGAGCAATGCACATGCATATTAGGACACATGAGTTCATTAGATTACACTAAAAGTCACAAACTCAATTCATAATTTTCAAAATTAAAATCAAAGAGTTTGTTAAAAGAATCCTAAACTCAAGATATATTTTCAAAGGGACAAGTTTTCAAACAACTTGGTATTTTGAACATCTTCATACTTAGTCTCGGTTTTATCAAAACAAATCTTATGTTCTAAGGGTGCAAAGAAAGTAAAATATATTTTCAATAAAGGACATTCTAAGCATATAAAATATCGAAACGAATTTTCAAATATGTTTTCATAAAACAAGATATCTTATATTCATGGAAAACTCACTTAGACAAGTTTTAATCTTCATTAGACTTAATATATTTCATATACTTTTGTTTAAGAATGTTTTGAGTCATTAAAAGACTTTTTGACAAGGAAAAACAAAGCAATCGTCACTAACATAGTACAGCCTTGAGTCTTGAGTACCTTTCGGTATTTGAGGCATAAGGTTTACTAGAAAAGGTCAAAAATGACGATTTTGGTGTCCCTAGAAAGTTATGACAAAATTCCGCAACTTTCATGTTGATAACTTTTTCTGATTTAGGGCACTTATCGATGAACACAGGGGATTCGTCAACGAGTGGCAGTGTGTGACTTGTTGACGAGGGTAGGGGACACGTCGACGAGTCCAACGGGCAGAAAATGATTAGTTTACCAAATAAAAAATACCTTTTCTTCCCCCCAACGACTAGTTAGCGACTCCTTTGGCTCTTGGGTTATAAATACAAGATATTAGGCTTGTTTAGACATAGTTTTGATTGGTTTTACACAAGTTAGTCTTAAATATCATTTTATACCAAAAACCTAAGCTCCAAGCACTTTGCATCATTGTTTTTCTTATTCAAGTGCTCAACTCTCTTTTGCTCATTTATTGTGTTTGATTCACTCCTCGAGAGAGTAGCATGAGATTGTGTTGTAATTCATATTAGCTCATTTGAAAAGCAATTTCTTTGTATCCATCATCTCTTGTAAAAGGTTCTTTGTGAACTGTTTGGTGAAAGTTCGTTGTGAACCAAAGTGAAGACTCTTGGTGAGTGCGGTAGGGATTTGTTCCCGGGTATAAGGTTTGGTACTCGAGTTGTAAGGCTTCTCCACCGGTGAAAGAAATCATAGTGGATTGTGGAATCCTTGACTTGATGCTAAGACGCAGACGTAAGCTTGGTGCCAAACCACGTAAAAATATCGGTGTTGATATTTCTCTTCCTATACTCTTTATTATTTGTTTTGTGCACGATTTAAATTTCATATATTGTGATATAATTGCTTGAATCTTGTCAAGGGATTTTATTTTGTAGAAAAATACGTATTTCGTAAAAAGAGTCTATTCACCCCCCCTCTAGACTATATACTCCTAGCTGGGATGATTATTAGAAACCCCTAGGTCCGATTTGAGTTTTAAAATAAAAGCCCACTTGCTTTTTCAAAAGACCCAACCCATTTGTTTTTGAAAACCCCCCTAGGCCTGATTTGAGTTTTAAAATAAAAGCCCGTTTTGAAAATCCCCCCATGTCTGTAAAGCACTTGGGACTTGTTTTAAATTTTAACCCCAAGCCCGTTTTAAAAAATTTATTTCGAGCCCATTTAACCCAAAAACCTCAAACCATTTTCAAAAAACCCCAAGGCCCATAACCATCTTTTTTGGAACACCCCCGCATATGACTCACCCCCACACGTGCCATAGAACATGTAACTCACTCGGGTCCACCTGAGCCAGCTCACACACCCTCACGAGTTGACTCATACGAATCAACCCCGGTATTCATTCACCAGGACCTGGAGATGATTTCACTCGTCTCCCATCCTGAACCCTAACCCCATGAACATGAAAGCCTTAACTACCCCAGCAAAACAACAACAATCATCAAGACATCACAAAATCCGAATCTTGATATTCGGATAATATACCAACAAACCACAAGTAGAAATGAAAATAAAGATAAAAAAAATAAAAAAGCTTATCTTTTCTACGGACATCGAATTGATCATTTCTCTTGAAGTCCCCAGGGTCTTGCCGCCATGCTCACCATTTTGAGTACCTCCAATTTTCCTGTGTTTCTCCATTGTTAGGGCAAGTGAAGCTGAAAGCTTTGGTCTCTCATAAGGTGAGAGCGTTTTAGGTTGGCTTAAGGGGAGAACTAAAAATCGAAGAGGGCAAACAAAGGTCGTGGTTTTAGATTCAGGCTGGCAGGAAGAGAGAGAGAGAGAGAGTTCAGTGAGTTTACGAGAAAGGTTTTGCTTGAAAGATCAGAGCGAAGAGAGGAGATACGGAGAGAAGGAAGAAGAGGGGAACCTTAGGGTTCCTACTCACAGAGGACAGAGGAGGAAGAAGAAAGAGAGAAAGAGAGAGAGAGAGAGAGAGAGAGAGAGAGAGAGAGAGAGAGAGAGAGAGAGAGAGAGAGAGAGAGAGTTGTAGGTGAGGCTCGGGATTGCAGAGGAAACCCTAGGGTTTCACTCGTGATGAAGAATAGAGAAGGGGACAAGAGAAAGAAAGAGAGAAAAGAAAGGGTCTCGAGAGAGAAGGTATGAAAATGAGAAAAACCAAAAATTTTTTTAGCTTAAGTATGCTTTGCCTGGGGACCGCAGGATCCGAACACGCGGCACGTGCTTGCCCATCCGATTAAAAGGTTGTGTAGCCCTCTAATCACCACTGGATATGTGCTTTATGCCAACGCCCCAGATCGATGCCACGAAAGCGATCTGTGTGCTATCTATCCCCCACCGTTTGATTTGAACGACAAATGGGGATCAACATGCCTTATGTATCCCTTTCACTAATATGATGACACATGGACAACCTCCTGATGTTCACTCCTTTGCTGACATGGTGACACGTGGACGACCTCCAGATGTCCACTATTGTTTATATCTGTTTTGCACGAACATTTGGGATCAATTGAAGATCTTCTACTTCTTTGATGGAAGACTTTTTTTATGTGAAGACTTTGTTATCATATTGACTTTATATTTTACTTTGATATGTTATTTCAAGATTATTAGGTGCTCGAAGACCATATTTGAAGACCCAAGTGAAGTATTGAATCAAAGTCCAACTCAAGACCCATGTGGGCCCCACACGACTTGTGGGCCCCACATGGTTCCAAGGGGCCCCACATGGTTTTGGCCTTCCTTTTGGAATATGTTTAAATTTCAAATTTGAATTGTAATAATGCAAGACAACTAAGCTTGACTTGTGTGCTTATAAGTTAGAGTTCCTTATTTTTTAGTAAGTATTAATTGTGTTAGGTTAATAGTTGTTGAGAGTTGTTGTTGAAAATTGTTGAAAGTTGTTGAGTGTTTAATGCTTTGTCTCTCAGACCATGCCTATAAATAGTCTTCTTATTGTAAGAACAAGATATGAAGTTGAAGTTGAATATATAAGAAACATTTCTTTGCTTGAGCTTGTAAAACTTGTTCCTCTCCTTGTGAGTGAGTAGTGTGAGGCTACGGCGTTCTCTCCGGGGTTCAAGTGGTGAGGGACCACTAAACTATCCAATGACTCCATCAACCCCTCCTCCATCTAATACTCTCATGGCCCCTATCAACACCACACGGCCAGCACCTTTATATACCCACACGATGATCATCATCTACACTTCATTGCTATGTTCATCTTGTGATTCAAAGCTTGTACGAAGGACCTAAGGTGTGACCTAACTACGTGTGGAACAACGTCAAGTCATCCAAATCAATCCCTTGGTAACTTCAGTACTTGTATTTGAATCCTTTGCTATATCTTGTGAACCCTTGCTAGTAGATTAAAATCACATTTTGAATAACCCATTTGATCCATAGATTGCAATATTGGTACTTGCTAGTTAAAATCAATTGTATGAATATTAGTTTGCTAACATAGAACTTTTATTCTTAAATCTTTGAAATAACAACTTTTAAGCATATAGCTTGATTCCTTTGTGAAAGAACCAATTGGGACTTAATTTTTGGACAAGTCATTTCAAAATCCTTGAACACGTGAAATAAAGCATGATTTATTGTGTTTATGTTCGGATAATTAAATTCTTAAGTTAAAGTGTTTAAGTGTATGTGCTTGTGTGAGGGTAAAACTGTAGGACATAGGTCGACCATTCCTGTCCTACATCAACGACTCCGCACGGTCCAAATTTGTCTATCTTAACAATCTGTGCACGCCTCACCCTGGTCATTGGATCGCCATTCCTTAGCAACGGTTGTGATCACCTCGTGTCAGATGCCCCTCGAGGACCACTCCCCCCATTTGCTCATCGACACGTGGTTACCTGCCCCCTGGGCAGTTAATGCCTGAATCGCCCTGCTCCCTACCATTGGATCTTTGCCCTTATCAATGGACAGGATGGTGCCGCGTAGCCGATCTAACCCGTACGCTCCCAGCCGTTTAGATGCAGACACATGGCCATGGCCTTGCCCAGACCTTAACTCGATTGACCTCTCCTTTTGATCGGTTCCTTTCCGAACCCGTTTGAGTCCCCTTGTAATAACCCGAAAAAAAAATTAAAATTAATTAATAAATTAAAATTATTAATCAATTAATTAGTTAAACATTATTAAATTAATGTATTAAATAAACAAATAAAAGAAATAGTATGAAAAATAAAAAAAAATAGTAAAATTAAATTATTATTGATTACTTAAATATTATTTAATTGAATTAATAAATTAAATAAATTTTATTTAATTAAATTAATTAAGTAAATTATATGATGGGTATATATATATATACAAGGATAGGGTATATATATATATGATTAAAGTAATAAGTGTAAGAACCTGAACCGTGATAACTGGATTTAAATATTAAGAGAGGGGAAAAATTGAAATTTACCAGGCTTTGTCGACAAAGCCAGATTTCGTCGATGAAGTGTGTGCTTTTCTCGTCGACGAAATTTAAAGACTTGTCGACGAGGAGAAGCCGAGGAGTTTCGGAAAACGGGAATATCAGGATTCGTCGACAAGGCCACCGATTCGTCGACGAATTCAGTGAAAGATTCGTCGACGAAGGTACCATTTCGTTGATGAAATTGCTCGGGTTAAGGGGCTATAAAAGGAAATTCTCTTTCTTCTTCATTAAGTTTCTTAAATATCTCTCTCTCTCTCTCTCTCTCTCTCTCTAAACCTCTCCCTACTCTCTCTCTCTAGATTTCTTCGCTGATCGTTGATAGAATCTGGAAACGAAAGTTACCACGAGGATTGTGGAAGGATTCTCTACAACTTCAACAGATCGGAATCTCGTTTTAGAGGTTTTCGGGTTTTGGCGAAAAATCGAGGTAAGGCTCGATTTCATTTCTAATCTGGTAGTTTTGTAGAGGATGGTCTTGTGAGTATATTTTGTACTGTGATTTGTAGGTTTTGGAACTCAGTTCGCTGTTTAGGAGCCTTGGAGTTTGGGTTTTGTTATACGGGGTTAAGGTAAAGGGAAACTGTGTTATATTGGTTATTTTTAAAATCGAACTTGGTGGAACTATGGTCCACGGTCCTGTGTGTGTTTTGGTTACTCATTTAGGGGGATCTAACGGGGAAAACTATGGGTTTTTCATTATTGCAGTTTTGGGAAAAAGGGGCGACGGGCTGAATCCCGGGTTTTGTTGAAAATCGATTATATATGTGATTTATACTGTGATATTGGGATAGCAGTGCCTTGACTTTGTTTAAACTATATTTGTTTGGAAAATCATGATTTAGATTACCAAATGAGTGTGGTTTGTTTGGTTATATGAGCATGCATGTGTGTGTGATATGCAGAATTGCTGATGGGACTGCGATTCCAATGATTCCAGGGACTGAGAATGACCGACTCTATATCCGAGGGCATGTGTTTATTGCCTGCCATGTAGGCAAGAGTGGCCAGCTCTATATCCAAGGGTGTGAGCCTATCCCGGCGGATCAGGCCGAAGGGTGTGGATCCACCAGTTAGCGCTGGTACGATGCCATGGGAGTCGAGGACTAGCCATATGCCGGTGGTGCCGTGCTTCGTGGGTTGGCTACGGGCCAACGCCGGAATGCCGAACTGGCTTCAGGCCAAAGGGTGTGACGACACCAGGATTGCTGATCATGTGTTGTGTGTGCGTGTATGCACTGTGTAAATTAGTACTGGATTTGCATTTAACTGCGTGTATGTTGCATCATGATAACACTCAAATGCCACACACCGATATAACTTGTGTTCTTCCTTATTGAGAGGTGTCTTACCCTTGCTGTACGTACATTTTTACAGGTCCTTCGAGTAACCGGAACTAGCGTCTTGGTGTAGGGAGCTTAGTGGCCGGTGTACTGCGTTAGCGCTTAGGTAAGTGCTAGGACTGTAGTTTTGTTGGTTGCCATTTTGGGTTGTATTTGGGCACCCAATTTGTAAGTTTTGTTAGAGCCATGCTCAGCTCGTGTATAGACTCTGGTATTGTACTGCATATGTTGATATAGAATGACTTTTTTCGTTGCGTATATGATTGTGGTTTGATGTGTTTAGGGTGCCTGGGAACCCCACGGGGTTGGACCCTCATCCATTGTACTGTATCTGTGATGATTTGTATGACACAGGGACTAGTTAGGTTACATTTTCACCCCTGGGTCCCATTTCGGGGTTTGGGGCTTGACAACTTGGTATTAGAGCTAACCAGGTTACTAGATCTTGTAGACTTGGTTAGGCTTAGTTATGAGTACATACCAGAGTATAGGATGTGGATATGGGTAGAGTTGGTTGAGGGTTGTTCGGTTGCTAGATTGGGATTTGTTGATGGTATTCCGTGTTTTTTTTCCTGGGATGACAATTCTAGTAAAAGCAGGGCAGATTATTGATGACTTTCGTGTTGGTGTGATAGGACAGACCTAGACCTGATAGGGAGTAGTTAACACGATTAGTGTAGATCATTGTGTTAACTGTATGTGTCATAGGGATACTGATAGATTCCTATTGTGCTTCAGCATGGAGCCCAAGGATAATGACCTAGGAAGTGGCTCTGAGGAGACTAAGAGTGATGAGTCTCCTTCTGTGTCTCGAGGTTTGACGAGGCAGGTATTACGGGAGATCAGGTGGAGTGTGAGGAGACGCGAGTGCTCTTCTACTGCTGCGGGGTGTACCATTGAGAGGTTCACATGCATGCATCCTCCGACGTTCTTTGGAGGACCTAACTCGACGATAGCAAAGGATTGGGTGGAGAAGACTGAGAGGATCTTGAGTGTCTTGCACTGCACGGATACGCAGAGAGTTCTCTATGCCACCTTCCAACTATCTGGGGAGGCGGGTTGATGGTGGACTGTGGTGAGTCTGCTAGAGAAGCAGAGAGCCGGTTCAGAGGAGATTACGTGGAGCCGTTTAAAGGAGATGTTCTTTGACAGATACTTCCCGGCTTCAGTACGTGATGCGAAGGTAGATGAGTTTTCTGCGTTGGTTCAGGGGAGTTTGACGGTACAAGGGTATGTGGCTCGATATATAGAGCTGTCCTGCTTTACACCATGTATGATCTCGAGCGAGTATGAGAAGACTCGGAGGTTCAAAAAGGGTTTGAGGAAGGATATTTGCAGACTGATGGGTATGCTTCAGATCCGCGAGTTCTTGGTGTTGGTGGATAAGGCCACGGTGATCGAGACTGGTATTCGAGAGGATGAGGTGGATCAGGAATTGAGGAAGAGGACAGTACCTTCTGGTTCTCAAACAGGATCTCGTCAGGGATCGTGGAAGAAGAGGAGCAAGGGCTCGGGTTACCGCCAGAATACCGAGCCCCAGGATTCTTAGGGGAGCCAGATTGTGGTCGTTGCATCAGATGTCATAGGCGGCACGAGGGTGAGTGCCGGTCATTTGGAGGTAGTTGCTACAGCTGCGGCCAGCCAGGCCACAAGTCTCGTGATTGTCGAGCACCGAGGCAAAATGTGCCTGTAGTTAGTGGGGACCGAGGGAGCAATCAGATATCTCGAGGAACCGCTCAAACGAATACAGCCCTGGCCAGAGTATACTCCCTTACTCCAGCGGATGCTGAGCATGCAGGTAACGTGGTGACAGATACCTTATTATTGCTTTCGAATAAAGCTTCTGTTTTGTTTGATTCAGGTGCAACCCATTCCTTTGTGTCTGTAAATTTTGTGGGACGGTGTGGGGTTGAGACCCAAGATATGAATGAGGTGTTATCTATTACTACACCATCTGGGAGAGTATTTTTTTATAGGAGGATATTGGTAGACTGCCCAGTGGAAATTTAGGAGAAGCTGCTACCGGCGAATCTTGTGGTATACGATATTTCAGGGTTCAATATCATTCTGGGGATAGATTGGTTGTTCTCCAGTTATGTTGTGATCGACTTTCGTAGGAAGGTGGTAGTGTTCAAACCTCATGGGGAGCGGGAGTACGAATTCGTGGGATCGTGTGTGCGTTCAGCGCTACAGATTCTGTCAGCACTACAGGCGAGGAGGCTACTCTTGGACGGATGTCGGGAGTACCTAACTTGTATAAAGGAATCACAGCGGGATGAGTTGAGACTCGAGGACATTCGGGTAGTCAGCGAGTTCTCGGATGTGTTTCTAGATGATTTACCCGGTTTACCTCCAGATTGTGAGGTGGAGTTTGCGATAGAGTCGCTGCCTGGTAAGACACCGATCTCTAAAGCTCCGTACCGGATGGCTCTAGCAGAACTTTAGGAGTTGAAGGAGCAGTTGCAGGAACTACTGGACAAGGAATTCATTCGACCTAGTGTTTCACCCTGGGGAGCTCCAGTGTTGTTTGTGAAGAAGAAGGATGGGTCGATGCGGATGTGCATTGATTACCATGAAATTAACAAGATAACTGTGAAAAATCTTTACCTCATATAGATGATCTTTTTGACTAGTTGCAGGGAACACAGGTCTTTTCGAAGATCGACTTGCGGTCAGGATATCATCAGGTGAGGGTTAGAGTGGAGGATGTAGTGAAGACAGCTTTTCGAACCAGATATGGCCACTACGAGTTCTTAGTCATGCCTTTTGGGTTGACGAATGCTCCGACGGTGTTCATGGATCTGATGAACAGGGTTTTCCATGAGTACCTGGATCGGTTCATGGTGGTATTTATTGATGACATTCTGGTATACTCAAGGAGTATGGAAGAGCACGTAGAACATTTGAGGTTAGTGTTACAAATTCTGAGGTAAAAGAAGTTGTATACTAAGCTGAAGAAGTGTGAATTCTGGTTGAATCAGATTGCGTTCTTAGGCCATGTAGTTACTGGGGATGGTATATCAGTTGATCCTAACAAGATTGAAGTTGTGGTCGACTGGGTAAAGCCGAAGAATGTGCAGGAGGTTCAAAATTTTCAAGGACTGGCGGGTTACTATCGTCGGTTTGTAGAGGGTTTCTCTAAACTGTCTGGACCTCTGACACGATTGACCAGGAAGGGAGTTCAGTTTGGGTGGACTAGTGATTGTGAGCAGTGCTTTCAGGAGTTGAAGTACCGGTTGGTTACTGCTCTAGTGTTGACCATTCCTTCGGGGGATGGTGGGTTTGTGATTTATAACGACGCGTCTCTGAAAGGCTTGGGATGTGTGCTTATGCAGCTGTAGACACCCCATTTTTACCCAGACCCAATATGATTATTATTATTATTATTATTATTGTTATTTTGCTATTATTATTATTTTTATTACTATTATTATTGTTATTATTATTATTTTTTTTATTAGTATTTTTTATCTTTATTTTATTGATTATTACTCTACCATTATTAGTATTACTATTATTATTTTTATTCTTATTTATCTATCTATCTATTATTATTATTATTATTATTATTATTATTATTATTATTTTCTCTATTATTAATATTACTTTTAGATATTAGTTTGCTATTATTATTATTATTATTATTCTACCACTATTTTTTATTATTATATTTAATTCATTATTATTATTATTATTATGGAATGTTGGTATTAGGGTTTTAAGTGGGAGAGCCTATTTATAGGCTGGCTTCATTCACACAATTGGAGGGGGGGGGGGGGGGGGAGAGCCACACACCAAAAAAAAAAAAAAACCCTCTCCTTCTCTAGCCCCGCTCTCCATCACACAGTAGCCCTCACCTCCCCCTCCTTCAACTCCATCTCGCCACCGTTCCCACAGACCAGAATAGGCAAGCCACCACCACTCCTCTGCTCTCGGCAACAGCCCCAACCGAGAGCCACCAACCGACCTCGTCTGCAACACTCCACGGCCAGAACCCCACCAGCACAGCCACGCTCCAGCAGAGCCTCACGGCTCTCTGCAACACTCCACGGCCAGAACCCCACCAGCACAACCACGCTCCGGCAGAGCCTCACGGCTCTCTGCAACACTTCACGGCCACGACCCCACGACGCCAGCTTCTGCAACCGCTGGAGGTTCTCAACACTAGCACGGGTAGAACCCTCCGAACACAGTCTCGAGAGTTCCCTCCGGCGAGCACCACTGGTCCGAGACCCCAACATCATCCTTGCGGCCAACCATCTCCCAGACAGTCCAGGATCTCCGACCACCTCCAGTATCTCCGGCGACCTCCAGCATCACCCACAACGGTAAGCCCCTGGTAAGCACGCACACACTCCTGCATACGCACACACCCACTTGCATGTAATCCTCTGTATTGCATTTATTTTAAGTTACTGTGTTGTATATATATATATATATATATATATATATATATATATATATATATATATATATATTTTATAGCTGGTTTGGTTTGCTTCGGTTTTAAAATTTAAAGTTTAATCCTTTATTATGTATGTGTAGAGATTAAATGATTAACTGATTTTTATTAGTTGTGTTTTTTTAAATATGCAGGATTAAGCTCTTGATTGTATATATTAAATATTCAGTTTATGATACTTGTTCATGCTTATTTGTTTATTTATTTATCTCTAGATATTAAATATAGTTGTAGAAACTTCATTGTAGAAATTCATTTTAATATTTAAAGTGTGCTTTTTGCTGCGTTTATTATATATATAAGATATTAATACTATTGTTGTCAGTTACATTTTTTGTTTTAATGTTTAATATCCATGATATATTTTTCTTGTTATTATTATTGTATACTTTAATATTGTTGTCATATTATCATTGTGTATTTATTTTGCATATTATTATTATTATGTTGCATATTTGTTTTATATATATTTTTTACATACTTATGTGATTGTTATTATTATAACCTTATATATTTATATTTATGTTATTATTGATTGCATATTTTAATTGTATATCTAATTTGCATGCATAGGTATTATTGTCATTGCCTTAATTATTTATTGGCATATTTATATTATTATTTAATTGTATGGTTTACATCTTATTATTGTGATCACCTCATATGTTTAGGTCAATATTTATATTACCTTTACCTATACCTCTTATTGTATATTTGATTACATATTTATTTTCGTATTATTACTGTATTTCCATGTTAGATTTTGGTATATTTCCTAATTATCACATGTTTATATATTATACCCATATATATATATATATATATATATATATATATATATATATTCGCATAATAGATTATAATTTGAATTGTTCCCATAATTTTACTTGATATGTTTCCAAATTGTACATGTTTTTATTAAGGCAAGTTTAGTATTATTAATATATGCTTATTACCACTAATAGTATTATTGCCATAATTATTATATATACATACATATGTATATTTTTAGAGGTCGGCTGATATTGTAAATCTTGGAACGCGGTATTATTCTTACTATCCTTTTTGCGCAAGTATATATGTATGTTAGCATGTGTATAGTCACATATTATTTCCATATATTAGGGTACATACTATTCATTATTATCAAACGTATATATACATGTGTCGAGTTATTATTATTATTATTATTATTATTATTATTATTATTATTGTAGATCATTACTATTACTATCATTATAATTATTTTATGATCATTTATTATTATTATTATTATTATTATTATTATTATTATTATATTTTTGTCATTAAGTATTTTTGAGTTTTTCATTCCTATGATTTTAATGTCGGGGCGTATGAGCCTTCGGGCTTCACGTACCTTAAGCTCTGAGGGAATATATATGTATATATTTATTTATTTATTTTTCATATGTATTTATAAATTCATAAAAAGGAGTAATTTAAAGACTTATTAGATTAACTTAGGGATAATTTCAAATTAATTAAGCACCGATCGTAAGAACGGGCGCGTAGGGGGTGCTCATACCTTCCCCTCGCGTAACCGAACTCTCGAGCCTAACTCTAGTAATGTAGACCTATTTTACCCCTAATGGGATAATCATCACGTGTTCTAACCACACTAAAGGTTAGTGGCGACTCCGACATTCCCTATTTTTCCTTGAAAATTAAAATTCATTTTTATTTCGACGCCCGGGGCACACGCGCTCCCGGGACGTCGCGACAGCAGTAAGGTAAGGTAGTAGGGAATGCTTCTCGGCAACTGAAAGAATATGATAAAAACTACCCTACACACGATTTGGAGTTGGCTGCCGTTGTGTATGCACTGAAGATCTGGCGACATTATCTGTACAGGGTGCAGTGTGAGATCTTCACAGATCATAAGAGCCTCAGGTATTTCTTCACACAGAAGGAGTTGAACATGAGGCAGAGGCGATGACTAGAGTTGATTAAGGACTATGATTGCACGATCAGTTATCACCCGGGGAAGGCTAATGTGGTAGCTGATGCATTGAGTCGGAAGTCAGGGCCTATGGCTGTATCTGCGGTTGTAACTCAGTGTCACATAAGACGGGATATGGAAAGCTCAGGTATAGAGTTGGTGGTTGGTGATCATCAGGCTTATCTTGCTGGGTTGGTGGTCCAACCGACTTTGTTTAAGCGTATAAAAGCCGCGCAGGTTAGTGTTGCAGAGTTGGCAGAGGTTAGTGAAAAGGTACAGTAGGGACTGACTATGGAGTTTAACATCTCTGAGAGAGGTGTACTGAGGTTTGGGACCAGATTGTGCATTCCGAATGATGATGAGATCAGAAGGATAATTCTGGAGGAAGCGCATTGTTCTATGTATACGGTACATCCTGGTAGTATGAAGATGTATCGGGACTTGCGCGAGACCTTCTGGTGGTATGGTATGAAGAAGCAGATTGCTCAGTTCATGGAGCAGTGTCTGACGTGTCAATAGGTGAAAGCTGAACATTAGAGGCCGGTAGGGCTGTTGCAGCCTTTGCCTATTCCGGTGTGGAAATGAGAGCATATTTCCATGGATTTTGTGACCGGATTGCCGCCAGCGCTTCACGGACAAAATGCTATTTGGGTGATCGTAGATAGATTAACAAAGTCTGCTCATTTCATACCAATGAGAGTTAGCTATCCTTTGAGTAGGCTAGTAGAGTTGTATGTGCATGAGATTGTGAGAACGCACGGAGTACCGGTGTCCATAGTATCGAATCGAGATCCGGGGTTTATTTCTCGATTCTGGATGAGCTTGCAGGAGGCATTAGGGACGAAGCTTACTTTCAGTACAATGTTCCACCCCTAGACTGAAGGACAGTCAGAGAGGACGATTTAGATATTGGAAGATATGTTGCGAGCTTGTGTTAGACTTTGGTGGTAGTTGGATACAGTTTATGCCATTTGTGGAGTTCGCTTATAATAACAGCTTCCAATCTAGTATCGAGATGGCACCGTTCAAGGCCTTGTATGGTCGGAGGTGTCGATCTCCTTTGTGTTGGGATGAGGTTGGTGAACGTCAGGTGTTAGGACCCAAACTTGTGCAGTAGGCGTCTGAGAAGGTGGGTTTGATCCAGGAGAGGATTAGATCAGCTCAGAGTCGGCAGAAGAGTTATACAGATGTTCGCCGCCATGATTTAGAGTTCGAAGTGGGGGGGTAAGGTATTTCTGCGAATTCCTCCGATGAAAGGGGTGATGAGATTCGGCAGAAAGGGCAAACTAAGCCCGAGGTATATCGGACCATTCAAGGTACTTGAGTAAGTGGGTCCAGTAGCCTACAAAGTTGCATTACCTCCAGCACTTTCAAGGGTCCACAATGTGTTTTACGTATCCATGTTGAGGAGGTACGTGTTGGATCATTCACATGTTATTTGTTATGATGAGTTGGAAATTGGGGATACTTTAGCATATAAGGAGATACCTGTTCAGGTTCTGGACCGTAAAGTTCAGAAGCTTCGTACCAGAGAAATATTGTTAGTGAAGGTATGTGGCAAAACCACGAGGTCGAGGAAGCTTCTTGGGAACTAGAAACGGAAATACGCCGGAAGTCTCCACAGTTGTTTTGAGCACTTGTACATGATCCCACTGTGGGTTGGGATAGGTAGTTAGTCGTCGGGACTGTGTGTGTATTGTGAACTCCTGAGACCGTTGTATATGTAACCACAGTATTTCTCTATCATAAGTGAGGGTATATATGTGTATGTGTATGATGGGACTGCTCTGTAGTGGTCACCAGTTTTCTCTAGAGTGGTAGATATGTGACAGCATGGTATCGATTGTATGTATGACTTTATGAATGAGAGATGGCAAATTTTGAGGACAAAATTTTTGTAAGGAGGGGAGAATGTAAGAACCCGAATCGTGATAACTGGATTTAAATATTAAGAGAGTGGAAAAATTGGAATTTACCAAGCTTCGTCGACGAAGCCAGATTTCGTTGACGAAGTGTGTGCTTTTCTCGTCGACGAAATTCAGAGACTCGTCGACGAGGAGAAGCCGAGGAGTTTCGGAAAACGGGAATATTAGGATTCGTCAATGAGGCCACTGATTCGTCAACGAATTCAGTGAAAGATTCGTTGATGAAGGTACCATTTCTTCGATAAAATTGCCCGGGTCAAGGGGCTAAAAAAAAAAAATTCTCTTTCTTCTTCATTAAATTTCTCAAATATCTCTCTCTTTCTCTAAACCTCTCCCTACTTTCTCTCTCTCTAGATTTCTCGCCAATCGTTGATAGAATCGGGAAACGGAAGTTACCACGAGGATCGTGGAAGGATTCTCTACAACTTCTATAGATCGGAATCTCGTTTCAGAGGTTTTCGGGTTTTGGCGAAAAATCGAGGTAAGGCTTGGTTTCATTTCTGATCTGGTAGTTTTGTAGAGGATGGTCTTGTGAGTATATTCTGTACTATGATTTATAGGTTTTGGAACTCGGTTCGCTGTTTAGGAGCCTTGGAGTTCGGGTTTTGTTATACGGGGTTAAGGTAAGGGGAAACTATGTTATATTGGTTATTTTTGAAATCGAACTCGGTGGAACTGTGGTTCATAGTCCGGTGTGTGTTTTGGCTACTCATTTGAGGGGATCTAACGGGGAAAATTATGGGTTTTTCATTATTACAGTTTTGGGAAAAAAGGGACGACGGGCTGAATCCCGGGCTTTGTTGAAAACTGAGTATATGTGTGATTTATACAGTGATATTGGGATAGTTGTGCCTTGACTTTGTTTAAACCGTATTTGTTTAGAAAACCATGATTTAGATTACCAAATGAGTGTGATTTGTTTGGTTATATGAGAATGCATGTGTGTGTGATATGCGGAATTGCTGATGGGACCGTGATTCCAATGATTCCAGGGACTGAGAGTGACCGGCTCTATATCTGAGAGCGTGTGTTTATCGCCTACCACGTAGGCAAGAGTGGCCGGCTCTATATCCGAGGGCATGAGCCTATCTCGACGGATTAGGATGAAGGGTGTGGATCCACCAGTTAGCGTCGGTACGATGCCATGGGAGTTAAGGACTAGCCATGTGCCAATGGTGCCGTGCTTCGTAGGTTGGCTACGAGCCAACGTCGGAATGCTGGACCGACTTCGGGTCGAAGTGTGTGATGACACCACGATTGTTGATCATGTGTTGTGTGTGCGTGTATGCACTGTGTAAATTAGTACTAGATTTGCATTTAACTGCGTGTATGTTGCATCATGATAACACTCAAATGCCACACACCGATATAACCTGTGTTCTTCCTTACTGATAGGTGTCTCACCCCTACTATAGGTACATTTTTACAGGTCCTTCGAGTAATCGGAACTAGCTTACTGGTGTAGGGAGCGTAGTGGCTGGTGTACTACGTTAGCGTTTGGGTAAGTGCTAGGACTGTAATTTTGTTGGTTGCCATTTTGGGTTGTATTTGGGCACCCAGTTTGTACGTTTTGTTAGAGCTATGTTTGGCTCATGTATAGATTCTGGTATGGTACCGCATATGTTGATATAGAATGACTTTTTTCGCTGCGTATATGATTGTGGTTTGATGTGTTTAGGGTGCTTGGGAACCCCACGGGGTCGGATCCTCATCCATTGTACTGTATCTGTGATAATTTGTATGATACAGGGACATGTTAGGTTACATTTTCACCCCTGGGTCCCATTTCGGGGTTTGGGGCGTGACAATAAGTATATATATATATATATATATAGAAAGTATAAAATAATGTAAAGATAGAATTAAATGAATTGAATTTCAATTTGAAATCCAATTCAATCTTACCAGAGTTCACGCCTCTCAGGATTTTTCAGCCTTCTCTCCTGCGCCTATCTCAATCTCCTTCTCTCTCTCCGTCATCTCCTTCTGTCTCCTCCTCTCTTTCCTCAATTTCGTCGGCCTAACGAGTGCCGATCAAAAAATAAAGGTGTCGTTGGATTCCTAACTCCGCCACCGACATTTTTGCTGGAACGGAATTGTTGTGGGAGCGTAGGCACCATTCCTAGGGTAAGGTAATTTTTCCCTAATTTCTCAATTTGTCGTTAAATCTGCTGTTGAATCGACAATCAGACACCACCATGGGGTCCTAGACGTGATCGTTGTCATTTTGACATAAGTAAATTTCCAATTGAGGTTTTCTAGGCCCTACTTCAAAGCAAAAGTGAGATTTGGGAAATTTGGTAATTTGACTATATTTAAAGGTATATTTATTTATTTAAAATTTTTGGGTTTAGGAAATATTAAAATAATATTTTATTCAGGATTAATTACATGGAATTAAGATTTTTGATTTAGGGTCCGGGTGAGCGCCGCATGTATTTTTCGGGGTCCCTGTTGGCGTAATTCAAGAAATCAGATAAGGGAAAAAATATATATTAAACCAAAATTTTTATGAATTTAATGAAAAATAAATTGTGTTATATTATAACGTGTATATGTCTCAATATGGGTTTAAAATGCCAGCCATTTAAATTATGTTTTTCTCAGTTTAGGGCTGTTTGTTAGGTATGTATATGCGAAAATGAACTAATGAAAGTAGAAAAATATTCTCAGGATAATTATATAAGAAATGAAAGGTATTTTTAGTATATAAACGTTAAATGTTGGTTGATATATTTTACAGGCAATGTATGAATTTTATTACTAAATTGTGTGGCATGAGATTTTGTGCAAATATATGTTATATGTATGAGATGCAGGTTAAGTAAGTAATGCATTATGAATAAAACATGATATGAACTATGTTGCTTGTGTGTGTTAATGCAACCATGTAAACACCTGAAAAATGTTGGGTAAATAACTGAAAAATGTTGGGTAAAACAACTGAAAGATGTTGGGTAAAATAGCTAAAAGATGTTGGGTAAATGTGTAACAGCTGAAAAATATTAGGTAAAACAGCTGAAAGATGTTAGGTAAAACAGCTAAAAGATGTTGAGTATGAAATGGAATGAAATGAAAATGGAAATGAATGAAATAGAAATGAAATATGAAATGTGAACAATGTAAAATGAGAAAGAGTTACGTAAAGTGAAATGAAATGAAAAGTAAAAGATGAAAACATGAACACTTGAGAGATGCAGAATAATGACAAACAAAATAATGTATTATGGTATTAGCAGTACGTATGCGAGTAGAACATGTTACGATTGGGGTGAGGCGTACTCTTCTCCCGATGGCTTGCTGAAAAAAGCGAGTGCCTTAGTTATATTAGGTATAGCAGTAGGCTGCATAATGTGTTAGGGTAGAGGGAAACTACTTGTATGGGTGGGTAGATTTCCCTATTCTTGGGAGCCTTTGCCGGTAAGCTATTATTGAACGGTATGAGTACGAGATCAATCTAACACTTAAGGGCTTACTGAGTAAGGTGAGTGCCCTGATATGCTTTATTAGTGACCTTAAGGTTACCTAAATATCAGAGCAGAGGGGTGCTACTTATATGGGCAAGTAATCACCCCTATCTTCGGGTAATCTCGTATGTTAAATATTTGCATGTGATTGATTATGTTCAGGGAATGATTTCAGAAATTATGTTAACTATTTTCAAATGTTAATAAAATGATATTTATAAACTCATGTGAGTCACACACTGTTTTAATATATTATTTATTCCCTTACTGAGATGTTTCTCACCCGAATATGAATTTATCTTTTTCAAGATTTCCTCGAGAATGAGTTTAGAAAGTTCGAGGTTTTTATAGCATTATTGGGAAATAGAAAAAGAAAAGGGTATATTTCTATATTAAGTTTGGGGAATGTAAATATTTATGTTTTATGTCTTTATATTTTAAGGTTATTGAGTAAGGAATGATTGTGAAAATACTGAAATGTTTTGGGAGTTATGTAGATTTATGGAAATGCAGGTGATGGATGATTTATTATGGATTATGAATTATCAAGATTTTATCAGGTATAACGTGCCGGACCCGGGTTTAAGGGTTCGGGGCGTTACACCCCTGAACTGGTATGGAACCGATTTAATTATTTCATTTATTATATTATTATTTAAACATTTAATAACTCAGAAAAATTCACAAAAAATTCATAAAAATCATAAAATGCTAAAAATTCAGAAAACTATTGGGAAAATTCTAAAAAATATTTTTAAAAATTTTCATTATTTTTCTTTAATTATATTTTGGGTTATTTCAAATTTTGGAAAAATATGAAAAAATTATGAAAATTCAAAAAAATTCCTAAAAATTCAGAAAAAAATCACAAAAAATAGTGTTGAGACCAAAAATTGTTTTTGCACTAAAACAACACAGAAAATTCAGAAAACTCAAGAGAAAATTCAAAAAAAATAAATTTGGACTTCATTTTCATTATTTTTCTTTAATTATTTTTTTGTTTGGTAAAATATGACAAATTACAAAAAATTCAAAAAAATAGAGAAAAAAATCAGGAAAAATATTTTGAGGCTTGAAAATCATTTTTGCACTCTTTTCTATCCCAAATAAATCTTAAAACCTCCCGGAATATTATTTTCAGACTTAGAAAAACCATACGAAATTTCAAAATACCGGGAGTTTATTTTGTACCATTTTTTTTATTTTCCATTCCAATGATTTTAAAGGGAGGCATGAGTTCTTTGCAGTACGATATGCCCCATTTCTGAGAGAATACTTATATAGTATTTATATTGTGCATTTTTTTGCAAATTTTGAAAAGGAGTGACTTCAAAGGCTCATTAAATTTAATTTATGAGATAATTTTGAATTAATTAGGTACTGTCTGATGGGACAAGCGTGTAGGGGGTGCTAATACCTTCCCCTTGAGTAACTGTACTCTCAATCCCTGCTCTAGTTATGTAGACTGATTATATCCTTAATTAAGTAGTAACCAAGTGTTCTAACCACACTCCAAAAGGTTAGTGGCGATTCCATCACACCATGCTTTCCACGAAAATATTTTTAAAACCACCTTGTCCAGTTCGCCTCGGGAATGTCGCAACAATTATTATCATCAATTATAAATATATAATAATAAAATTTAATAATAATAATATAGTATAGAAAAAATATTATACTATTGTGTATTAAATATGCGCAGACACATATATATTACAATGCAATATTATAAATAATATAATAAAATATATAATTATATGAAAAATTATTTATTATATAGCTTAAGAAAGTAATCTTATGTAATAATTATATTTATAATATTAATCTTAAAAAAAATATTTATTATATAGTTTAAGTAAAAAGCGAAAAATATTTTTCACAACTAAACGAACCCTAAATGTCTCTTTACCATTTTTGTCCTTTTATGAAAAATAAAAATAAAAATCACAACACAAAACATAAATTCATAAAGTTAAAATTAAAAATTAGAATATGGTTAAATATTATACACGAAACAACTAAAACAATTTAGCATTCATGTTCATTTACCAAACCAACTTAAATTTTAGATGCAGAATCAGATATAGATTTATTTTTCAGTACTTTATCATGCACTGCATAAAAGATGAATACAATTGTATAATATAAAATAGAATAGGCATGTCATCAAAATGAAAAACATTTTGAAGCTCCTTCAAGAAAATTCAAGAAGTCAATAAATTTTAAAATTTAGTTCCAAACCAAAACAAAAGATTTAAAAAAAAATTAATAAATAAAATTACTGTTATATTTCACCACCACAACAAACAACTAAAAAATGCCCTTAAATGTTATTTTCAAATTGAAATAGAAATTCAATAATAAAAAAGTTAAAAATTTACCAAGAAGAAAGCCTAATAAAAATTCATAAAAATGCAAACCGCTCATGTTTCATTATCTAGGTCAAGAAAAAAAAATAATATTAGAAAAGAAAATGACTTGAAATAAAAGATGTTGGAGAACATGGTTTAATTTTTGTTGTCGTTGGGATTGAGAACGTCAATGAAGGAGAAAGGTTGCTATTATCTATATCTATCACTAGGGGTGTGTAATCGGTCGGTTCGGCCAATTAACTGAATTAATCAAATTTTTTCGGTTAACCCCACCCCATAACTGAAGCGACCAAATTGAGCTCTTTAACCAAATCATACCTGACTGAACTAATTTTTTGGGTATTTTGGTTAACCAAATTTAACTGAATAAAATTAAAATTAATTATAGAAAAAAGATATGAATGTATAATTTGTATGTCGAAATGGGAATAGCCGAATGGGAAGGGAAATTGGGAATGGCTGAATGGAACATTGGAGGTTTAGAACCCTAGCCTAAAATCATATAATTTGATAATTTATCTTTAATTATTAATTAATTAAAATTTGAGTAATTTGGATAACCGAATTACATTTTCCCCATAACCTAATCGAAAACTGAATACCCAAATTTACCCCATTTTGAAACCGAACTGAACCGAACTATAAATTAACCGAACTAAATCGACTGAATTCGATCGATTAATTTCGTTAAAACTGAATTATGCTTACCCCAATCTATCACCCTGCACTTTTTTGTTTAATACAAAAATAAGAGTGCGATAAATTTTTAGAACAATGATAACAATTTTCAGAATCAATCATTCGCACATGAAAATAAAACTGTTAATAAGAATATGGAGGATGCGTACCTTGCATAATGAATTTTATGATTTTGTCCAAAACAAACTTGAGCATGTCCGCAGAGAGCTTACCACCTTCTTTCGTTTGTCATATGTGACTTGACAAGAATACACACTAAAATTTAGGTGAAGGCAGCACCTATCTTGTTGCTACGTAAAAAAACCCTACCTATCACATGTGGCTCCTTGCACAAACAAGATCATATTCATTGATTTTCATATTGGTGCACTGAGTCTGATATCAAATATGATGATCATGTACCGTATAACACTTTATCTTAGCTCATAAAATATCCGATATTCTTTTTGTCCATACTTCATAAATTGGACTATATAAGTCGAGAAAATTCTAACAAGTTATTTTGTATTTTATATATATGCATACAGATAAGGCTTAATTTCTCCTAGCCATTGATGACTAGGGATGCAACTCTCCAACTCTATACCATACTCGATTATAAAATCCTCTCCTCGTTTTGTCAACCAAAGTAAACATTAGTTATGTGAAGATCATCCAAACATACAGGGCCTTACTCTCTAAAGCACTCTGGAATGTACATGATAAAAAGGACTCTCTGTGGTCCAAATGGGTGAATCATTTTTACCTGAGGGGTGGGGGTATTTGGGAGGCTTGTCCTAAACATGAAGACTCCCCTCTCTATAAAAAGATTCTAGAAATTAAGTATTTGTTGCTACATCAGTGCGGCGATCAAAGGGAAGCTGAGAATCTGCTCAGACATTGGGCTTCAGGTGATCAGTTGAACTGCTCGATGGCCTATCAGTTTTGGAGAGTTAAATGCAGGGAGGTTCCCTGGTATTCTGTGGTCTGGAAGGCTGGGTGTACTCCTAAGTACTCCTTTATGCTGTTGTTTAGTGCTAAAGGTAAACTAACTACTAATGATACGCTGCATGTGGAAGGTATGAATAAGCTTTGTTGCTTTTGTTGTGCTGAAAATGAAACTCTAGACCATCTTATGTTCAAATGCAAAGTGTCTAATGCTGTTTGGAGTTCCTTGAAGGCCTGGTTGGGAATCACTAGAGCGATGACAACAATCAAAGCAGACCTTAAATGGTTGCACAAGGAGGCTAAGGGTATTGGAATACAGGCGGCAGCTAAGGGGATATGCCTTGCTACTACGGTATACTTCATTTGGCATTTTCGAAACAAGAGGAAATTTAAGGACTGTATTGTCTCTCCGGAAGCTATTGTTAAACTTATCCAAACTCATATGTTCAGGATTCTCTACGACAGATTCCCCCATCTCTTGCAGTTTTAGTGAATGTAGAGTTGGGTGGATGTGGTGTGGATGTACTTAGTTACTTGGTATGGCCTTTTGAACCCTGGGTATGCCTAGGTTTGATGTAGCTTGTTTGACTTTATTGCTTTGCAATTGTGTTGGGGCTTGGCTCCCCTTGGCCTGGTATGCCCAGTGTATAATTATATATACCCATTTGATCAATATATTTACACTTTACTGATAAAAAAAATTTATTCATAGAAAAACATTCTACACAAAAACAATATGATGATTTCACTTAGAAACTTATATCTTGAACCACCAATTTAATTTTATTTTTATGGAGACAATTATATTATAAGGGACGTGCTACCTGTCATCTTGTACATCAAATTCCTTTTTGTTTTAAAAATTGACAAACCAAATCCCCTACTATAAATGTATGTTAATCTGTAAAAAAATCATCGTATTTCATGCATGTAGGTGAAACTTTCATTTAAAGGGGCGTTTGTTTCGTGATACCTTTTAATATTATCGAGAATGTGATTTTCATGACAACTCATTACCTTGTTTGTTTGAGTATGACAATCTGACATGAAAAACATTATCACATTCCTTGCAATGTTAGGATTTTCATAAAACATGGATATTTTTTTCTCAGCTATCCCATGAGCAAGTTTCACGAAAATTTTATGTTAGACCACCACTTTACCTAAAAGCTTAAGCTTTTAGATAAAGTGGTAGTCTACTATGGTATCAGAGATTGTTATCGGGAGATCCTTGATTTTAGTCTTGTTGCCTGCATTTACTGTGGTATTTTAAAAAAATTATTCTATTCTCTACCATGGTATCAGAGCTGGTTACCAGGAGGTCATGGGTTCTAGTCTTGTTGTTCGCATTTACTTTACTATTTATCTCTCCACGTGCTGTCGTAATCTCACATTTTATTGTTATGGGAGACCTACTTTTTGGATCAAATTACTTTCACTATTTTGACTTCTATACAGTAATGTCCTTGTAATATAATATAATTACACTCTATTATTAGGTTTAAAATAATAAATTACTAATAAATTGAAAACAAAAAATTTAAATTAGCACAAATATTAATTATTTTAATTAGAAATTATATATAATGTTAATTATAGATATTAATTATAAAGTTTTAATAAAAAAATTAATTATTTATTTATTAGAAAATAATTAAAATTTTAATTAAAATATGTGTTAAGATTGTTAATATTTATGTTAATTAGCATTTTATTTGACATTTTTAATTTTTTAGATAAAATTAATATTATTATTTTATAAAAAATTGATACAATAGTTAATATTTAGACACTATATTGCCTTCAATCATTTCAGTTAATCGGCTATTAAGTGTTAAATATTTTAAATGTATAGTTGTTAAAAATAAATCTTAGCATGTTTTTGTGTTGAAAAATACAATTGCTTTTCATATATTCATTATACGCATGTCAAAGGTACACGGGTCATCTTCTTAAAATATCTATTAGGATTCTCATGTTGAACCAATTATTGACATGGAATCTTTTGTACATTTCTGAGAATCTTACAATCTGAACAAAATAAAAATATTTTCATGAGACCGGCATTCTATTCTTAAGAATGAGACTCTCAAAAATGTCATTTCATAAGAATATTTTTTATGCCACAAACCAAATGATCCCCAATAGTCTAATGCATTTCGTCAAATACTACAAAGAGAAGGGACAAAGCTAATTGGTGAGTTCATCTAGGGATTCTGAATCTAAATTTGTCAATGAATTTGAACAAAAAATAATTTTATTTATTCTATTTATATTTACACAAAATTAAATTTAAAATCTAAAATCTAAACAACCCAAATTTAATTGCATAACATTATTCTAGGTTGGAAGAATATGTGCACTGCAAAGTCAATTTCTTTTTTCATGAATAAAAATATTTGATGGGCACCATTCAACCCCTCCTCCCTTCTTTTTCAATTAAGTATGCTAGATGGTTTGATAGTATTAAAAATCAAGTGCTAATTAATGATTGTGTTTAACCAAAAGCAAATTTTTTTAACATGAATTTGTAAATTTAATGTTTTCTTTTTTTAGTTTTACATTTCTCTTGTAGCTAATTAATCTTCACTAGGAGTGGAAATCGAGAGATAATATTTATGAGTTTGAATAGCTGGTAGAAAGCTTCAAGTCAAAAATAGAAGGGATTACAATTGAAGGAAAAACAATAGCTTTAGATTGGTTGTAATATCGGTGCCTTTTACTGAGGAGTTCCATTAAATTAACGCTATATTTGGAAGCGTAGATTTTGAATTTTGGATTTCGATTTGAATAAATTTGGACAGATTTTAATACAATTATATATCATATCTTATCCAAATTTAATACAAATTTAAATCCAAGTTCTCTCCAAACAAAGGGTAAATGTAGATTTAATAATATATGATAATTAATGTAGACACCCCATTTTTTCAGAGCTTTATATAGCTGAATTTGAGTTTTTTAGGTTAAATTTTAGTGCCCTCTTGGGTGTTTTCCTAGTTCAATTTCTAATTTGTATATGGTTTTGTGAATATTCATTAATACAATGAAAGTGGGAAAATATATGGAAAGCAAAAAAATTTTAAAAAATATTGAATACATGGAAATAAAAAAATCTAGAAAAACAAAATTTGGCTGGCTAACATATTTATGTTTGCACTTGCACACATAGGAGAAAATTTCAATTAGATATGGAGTAATTGCAAATCAAAGTTAAAGTAACCAATTTGATTAATCAATCATAATTAATTGGGGTTACTCTCATTTGGAATAGGGATTTTCAAAAGTTTGAGGTGGAGACAAATTGGAGAAAAAATTTGAGAAAGAATTGGAAATTGAGAGTGAAAGAAAAGTTGAGAGTTTAAGAGGTTGAGGTTTGGAGAGGAGAAGCTGGAAGGTGGCATATTGGAAGCTTGCTATGCTCTGATTTGCAATGGTAGAGCAGAAGATGGATATTTGGGAAAGGCAAAAAAGGAAGAAAAAGGCAAAAAAGGAAGAAAACAAGCTTGCGGATTGGAGGATTTAGAAAATAGAGGTTAGTTCTTTAAATTTTGTATTAATTAGTTGAATACTGTTTAAATTTTTTGCATGATTGAAAATTGCTAAATTTTAAATTTAAGATTATATAATTTAAGTTCAAATTTGGACAGAACCTTTGAACAAGAATTCAAGTTCAACCCAATAAGCCTAAGAATTCCTTCATGCATAATACTCCAAACGAGTGTATAAGAGGTGCTAATGCCTTCCCCTTACATAGTTGAATTCTCAATCTCAACTTTGGTAAAAACAAATTGAAACTACTGGTTCCTTGGCCTTATGACTAGTCTAGAGACTAATCAACAAGTAGTAATTAGGTGAACTAAGCACACTTAGGAAAATAATAGCTTAGTGACGACTCCATCGAACCTTCGATATTAGTATCCCTCGCCAATCTGAACCTTTTTTCGGAACCTTACGACAATTAAAAATATTGAAAATTGCTATTGTGAGTTAATCTCACTTTGGAATGAGTGGATGTTGGGTGTTTATATATGTGGTTGGATCCAAGAACGTCTAAAGGTTAAGCATTTGTGTCAAGTTAATGGTCACCCATATACATCAAGTATGCCCATGATGAATCTTCTTATCCTCACAAGTGGTATTAGAGTGGATGGTTTGAATTGAATTCGAGCGTTCTTGCATGTACTTTTGCAGATGTAGTCTTGTAGAACAGGAATGGTGGATCCTACAAATGCTAATCCTGCATAAGTGGACTCCTATGGTTTTCGAGACTTTCTCATGGTCAAGTAACGACTCCTAATTGGTTGCATGACATTGATCAATAATTGCTTCTATTCAGTCTTATAAATATATATTTTTTTATTTTTAATGCGAATATTAAGTCTTATAAATAACTTTTCTTATTTATATTTTTAACTTATAAACTTAGTTAGACCAATGTCTTACCAACTTGTTTCAAAAACATCCAAGAAATCAAACTGCACTTCTCCAAAAACATCCAAGAAATCAAACTGCACTTCTCCACAAGTGTAAACACTCATAAGATATCCTTGATGAGGTTGAAATAATTTGAGGAGCATAATGTTAATAAGAAAATTATTGAGTAGTACTGATGAAAGGGCTAACTTTACAAATGGGGCATGATGATTGATTGTGCAAAATGTTTTGGGAATACCAACAAGACCCAACATAACTTATAACACTATGCTCCATCCAATGGCCCTATATGTTGGGTTGCATTGCCTTTGTACACAAGCATATATGATTATTTGAAACTCTAAGCAAGTATGATTATTTCAAGCTCATCAAGGATACTTTTATTATTTTAAAAATGGAACATACTTTGATTTCACACTTTCCAAATCATGAACTTTGTGTCTTTTTAAATACCCTTTTTCTTTTCCTTTTTTAAAAAAAAAAAAAAATTTTTGAATTTAAATCTATATAGATTTGAACAAAAAGTGATATAAAATCGTGTTAAATTTTACCTAAACCACTCAAATTTAGATCCAAAATTCAGAGAATCATACTCCCCAGCACAACATTTCTCTACATTTGAAAGCATAAAAAAATTGGACCTTACTTTCAGATTTGCTATGTGAATAAAGCACAGTGCAAAATAGTATTGAAATTCTTTCAAATTCAACCCTAAAATTTATGCTCCCAAACACCACAGTGCACATGTGACAAGTGAAATCATGGGCATACGTGGAACTTGTGCATTAAACACTTAAATCCTATAAATTTTTTTGGAACAGTAAATTGAAAATGAATCATATTAGGGTTTGATGTATTTGGATGGAGTATCATGGGAGACATTGTAATGATTAAAGTTTGAAACATACACGGTGAAGATTTCAAATTCGAACTATGAGAGTAGCAAGAAGAAATATGAGATGTAAGATAGATTAGTTCCGACTACGTAGCTCAAACTTAATAGAACATTATAATATATATTATATACGGATGGAGCATCATAATATAAGTTTTTTAATTATTTAATATAGTTTCATGCCTTAAAATTATGTCCACTAGGTGTGGTCGATTATATGAATTTTTTTTCCCAATTTATGCCATCACAGTCAATTTCTTTGGACAAATTTGAAGTACAATTCAATAGTAAAAACAAAAAATTAAAGACAAAAATATGGACCATGTCGTTTTATAGTCACATGCCTTTAATTTATTTTAGCTGCATGTGGGGCTTTTGGTTTTCACCTCGGGGCTTGGGGCTGAGAATC